>NC_132869.1:38562886-38863992 GCF_048164855.1 Canis lupus baileyi
TGGAAATGTTCTATACTTATTTAAAACTTTTTCTTTTTTTATTAGAGAAAGAGTAAGTGAGAGAGAGAGCACAAGCAGGGGGAGCAGGAGAGGGAGAAGCAGGCTCCCCACTGAGTAGGGAGCCTGATGCGGAGCTCCATCCCCTGGGATCATGACAGTATACTTAAGGGTTGTGCATTTTGTTATGTATAAATTATATCTTTACAAAAGAAGAAAATCAGGTTCAGAGAAGTGAAGATACTTCCTTAAAGTAAGGCAGCAAATAAAGGGCAGAACCAGTCCTTGAACCCAGGCCAGCCGATACCAGAGTTAGAGCCCCTTTGGTTACATCACCTTCCCTGAGCATACACAGAAGGTGAAGAACAGTTGAGCACATCTGCAGGGGAGCAGAAAGAAGACTCCTTTGTACCAGGGGAAGGAATGGCAGTAGTCACCGAGGTCACATTTCTGTCCTGGGCATGAGGCCTGTGATGGAAAGAGCCGGTTCCATCTGGCCACCTGCAGGAGTAATTAGGAGGGCTTGACAGATGCTGGAGGAGAGATAAGCATCACCATCCAGCTCATAGATCCTGCCAGGAGAGAAGGTATGAAGGTTATTCTTTGGTGGGTATCCACCTTGGGTAGTAAATAATCAACTCATTTCATTTTTAAGACCTTTCAAAAGACTATGAACTATGCCTTTCCATTCCAAGAAAATAGAAGCTACAAACAAAAGGAGAAAAATTCAATACTTCCTAGGTCTTTTTCTCTGGTAGTAACCTCAGATCTTTTATATTGCTTGCTAAAAAACAGTGTATGTTTTAACAAAAGTAGGATCATACTATATGTGCCATTTTGTGATGTGCTTTCTAAAGAACATCTCTCTGATGGAAGATATACATAGATATCCTTTCTCTTGAGTGCGTCACGTCCCATGGATGGGTATATCCAAATAGGTTGCACCAAACCTTGCAGTTACTTATGTTGTTTCCAGGCGTTTTGCTGGAAACATGTTGTACGTGCATGTTTGCTCATTTCTTTAGTGACTTCCTCAGGGAAAGTTCCTAGAAGTGGGAATTCTGGGTCAAAAGTGAGGTTTGGACATCTCATTCATATTGTCATTTTTTTTCTTTTTGGAATGGTTTTACCAATTCACATCCTCACCAGCGGTGAATTCGCGTGTTGTCCTAGGTCACCCGGATGCACACTGCAAGTTCAGTTCCTGTGTTACGTACCACCTGTTTTCATGAAAACGTGGTCTGGCAGGGTTAAAAATTACCTTTGATGTTGTCGGTTCCATCTCCTAAGCAATGCCTGAATCCCCTTTTGGAGTCTGCTGGTTTGAAAATGAAAAATACTTCTTTTAAAAATGTTAATTTGAGAACATGATTGATGTTCGAACATAGTCAAAAAATTGAAGGAGCTGGAGAGACCAGTGATCGTGGGGTCCAAATGCCTCGGTTTCACGGCTGGCTGTCTCGTCACCTATCACTGTGGGCGGTCCTGGGCAAGTTCCTTGCTTGCCCTGCCCAAGCTCCATGGCCCCGTGTCTAAGGTGAGGGACTAAGGAGGACCCAATCTCTATGTTGTCTTCACTTATGACATTCTATAAATCTTCGGCTTTGTAAAGCATTCCTCTCAAAGGCTGGGCTTGTAAATTTTAAGTGTCAGACCTTTGAAATGCAGCTTGTGTGGGAAAGGAAAAAAACCTAGCAGCTAGTTTGCTGCTGGATCAGAATTCTATGTTCTTTGTGAAGTAATAAATTGTGTCTTGGCTCCCGGATTATTCCAGGTTGCCTCGGGTTTTGTGGAAGTGGCTTTTTCAGGAATTGTTCCCATTGCCGGAAAGTGGGTGTTAATTTGTGCCTTGGCTGTTTTTCAGGGCACACTCTGGCAAAGGCCTGGCAGGTTTTTTTTTTTTTTTCAAAGGATCAGCAGAAGCAGGGACTTGTTTGTTGCTCTCCTTGCACAATGACACACACCCTCTGCTAATAACCAGATTTAGACCTATAGTCAGAGGCCTCAGTTGTAGAATGGGCCGCTTTCCCTGGGCCTCGGCAGGGGTCTTGGACCAAGTGAAAACACTCTGCTCAACAACATATCATAGGAAACAGGAGAGGCAAAGGCATAGAAACTGCATAGTGTTCCCAATAAATTATCTGACATCCATTGAAATGGGGTCCAGGTAGGGTCCTGGAAGAGGAGACAAAACTAAGAAAAGTGAGGAGGGAATACAGTGGAATGACATTGGTATTTGACTTTCTGTAGTTTGCAGCCTGTGTTGTTCTATCTTATTTACTCCACACGCTATCCCTGGGATGCTGTTGGCATGTTGCCCCCAGTCTGCCCAGCAAGTGAATGCAAGAGAGAAGTGGTGAGTGGCTCAGTTGCATCTAGAGCTCGGCTTGAATTCCCCTAAATCTCTGCTTTCTTGGCAGGTTTTTGCAGTCTCTCATCTCCTTCCTCTTCTCTCTCACCTGTCTATCGCAACAACTGAAAAATAGCTCTTCTTTCTTACCCTGTGAGTCCGTGGTCACAAATTAAAGTCCTTTGTCAATCTGCAGGATACTGCACTTGGAAACCACCGCCTGGCCTGGGATTCCCGGCTGCGCTTCGGTCATTCAGCCTTTGCAATTTATGCCACATTCATGTACCACGTGTACTTTGATTTATTTCATATTTGTCTTCAAATAAATGCACTCTTTCATTCTCTTGTTCCAAGCACTACAATTTCTGTGAAATCATCCATTTGATGTGCCAGATAATAGTCTTCTAATATACCTTAAAATAATTCACTATTATTTTTAAATGTCCATTTAATTTTAGAGCTATTACATTTTTTTAGATTGGTCATTTGTATTCTAGTCATGTGTCTTGTTCATACCCCCTTTGGTGTATTTACCATCCTCTGAGAAATTAGTTAATTAAAGAAAAGTTAAAACTCATTTCTTCGGTTGAATTAGCCTCATCTTAAATGCTCAGTAGCCACTGTGGCTGGTGGCTACCACTTGGACGGTACAGACAGAGAAAATTGTACTGGGTGGCTCTGAGTTCGCCCCGGGGTGTGTTGACTGCTTTCATTGGCTCAAGCAAAGCTAATTATGTATGGTGAGGTTACCGAAACAACTGTGAATGGTGGTTAATTTAGGAAGTGCTAAGAAAAATGTCAAATAATAGTTTATTCCAGGGATACCTGGGTGGCTCAGTGGTTGAACATCCGCCTTCGGCTCAGGATGTGATCCTGGAGTCCTGGGATCCAGTCCCCCATCAGGCTCCCCGCAAGGAGCCTGCTTCTCCCTCTGCCTGTGTCTCTGCCTCTCTCTCTGTGTCTCTCATGAATAAATTAATAAAATCTTTAAAAAAATAGTTTATTCCAATAACCATTGTCCAAGTAAGCAGCGAAGCAAGTAGAACGTATTCGAACTCAAGTAACAAATCTACTTCAGTGTGCTCTAAGCCACCTCTCTCCTGCAGCCCTCTCTGTCTCTCCATCCCTAGCCCCCACTGCCCCCTCCACCCTCCCAGTCTCTCTCCTTTCTGTGCATGGCTGTGTGTGTTTTCTGCTTTCCTGCTCCTTCCACCTCTTGCTCCAACTCTGCATGTCCTGGCCTCCGTCCTTTTTCTCCCTTTTTCCCTAGGTTCCTTTCACCTTCCCAACCAGAAACTTCCCTCATTCAAAACCCAAGTGTGTTTGGATTTCGTTTTGTAAATTATTCCTCAGTTGCAATCATTTCAGGCCAAAGGACATTTTTGGCTGTAACATGAACAAGGGATACCTCCTAGTGGTATCCATGGAGATGTGGCCAACTGCACACTGGACCTCTCTGCTTAGAAGTCCACTGACATCTCATCATCAGAATGCCTGAAACTGAACCATTTCTCACACAAGCCCCTGGCTGCCCCTCACTGATGTAACCACACCCAACTACTGGCTTTAGCCTACTCCTCATCCAAAGCCACCTTTGAAAAAACAAGAGAATTTTTTAAAAATATTTTTATTTATTTATTTGACAGAGAGAGAATGTATGCATACAAGTAGGCAGAGAGGCAGATAGAGGGAGAGGGAAAGACTTCCCATGAGCAGAGAGACCAATGCGGGGCCCAATCCAGGACCCTAGGATCATGACCTGAGCTGAAGGCAGATGCTTAAGACTGAGCCACCCAGGCTCCCCAAACAAGAGAGTTTTTGACCACACTTCTCTTCAGGCCCATAGAAGAGGAGCCCAAAGCTACCAGTGGTTACCTTTGACGAGCAGGCTAAAAGCTGGGAATTGCTTTAAAACTTGATGCAACTTCTCTTAAAATAAAAAACGACCCTGCTAATGCTTGAAAAGTTTGAGACGATCCCCAGAGAGGGAAGTGCTGCAGAGACATATGCATTCATTGTCTGTTGGCCATGAATGTTGAGGAGAGCAGACCAGACCCCATTCTCGTTTTAATTATCCAGAGACCCCAGAGAGAAGAGCAAAAGAGAGGTTGGACCCGAGAGCTTTGAAAAGTGCAGGATGCGCTGGAGAACGTATATGCATTGCTTGATTGCACAAAATAGATCCTTCCTTAGGAGGACAAAGTTGAGACTTTCTCTTATTCCGTGCAGAGAAATGTGTTTCCTCTCCTACTCCCACCCCATCCCATTCTAAATGTATTCAATTAGGCTATGGAAAATTTAGTTCCTCTTGCTAATTTATACAGAAAGTTATGATACCTTGGGATCTTCATCTGTCAGCTGTAAACCTTAAATATGGGATTGATTATTCCCAGGAAGGTGATGTGATGATCTGCTCTCTTTCTCAGACATAGGAAGGCATTTGTCCAAAATGCAGAGTCCCTACCTGGGTGGGAGTCATAGCACCATCCTTCTGGCTGGGTTCTGTACTGCTCCACTCTATGAAAAAGAGAAATAGATCCAAGTTTAACAAATGTTAATCTTACTAAAGTTTAAAATCTACGCTGTCCTCTGGCTAGTAATAACCATAACAACTATTTGTTGAATGATTGGAATTCAGCAGTGTGTTAGGTGCTGTAGATGCAACCTCATTAATCCTCATCACAACCCTGATAGTGTAAACCCCTTTCCCCCATATTTTAGTTTGAGGAATTTTGAGTCTGAGAGAGGTAAACAACCTGCCAAGGTCACGCAGCCAATGAGTGGCAGAGCTCAGATTCAAACCCAGTCAGTCCAATGCCAGAGTTCTGTCTTTGGAAGCTGTAGTTCTGTATTTGTTTTATCATCAAATGTTTATTGAGGGTTACTATGGGCCAGGCACTATACTAGGCTCAGGAGATACTACAATGAACAATAAAGAAGAGATCCCTGATCATTTGGAGGAGCATCTATCTAGAGAGGAAAGACAAGAAAAGAGTAAGTTTAAAAAACAACAACAACAACAACAAAAAAAAACCTAGATCACTTCAGATGTTGATAACCTGTAAGAACAATAGGTGGAGTAAAGAGAGAGTGAATATGGAGCTGTTTATGCTGGGAGTTCTTAGAAGGATTTTCTGGCAAGATGACCTTTGAACTCAGACCTGAAATGCACGAAGGATCCAGAATGCAGGTGTTGAGGGCAGTGGAAATAGCAAGTGCAAAGGCACTGGGGTGAGAGTAAGTGTCCGTGTTTCAGGGACCACAAAGGTCAGCATCCCTATGTAGCCAGTGAGAGCAACGATAGAAAATTAGGTCAGACATGTAGACCGGCTTTGGGTTTTGTTCCATCCAAGTGTAAGAGCACACCACAGAAGGGTTTTCTAAGCAGAAGAAGAACAGAATCTGAATTAAGTTTTTAAAAGAGTATTCTAGTTTCTGTGTGGGCAATAGTGGGTATAGGAGCAAGACAGGAAGTGGGAGAAATGGTTAGAAGAATGTTAACTTCAGAGGGCCTGGAGGTTTCTGAAGGAGGAGGACAGTGCCTTGGAAACAGCAAAGGGGGTGGTTGCAAGGCAGTATTTAATTCTACCCCCATCCCAACCCTGAAGAACTCCTGATGTGAGGAGCGAGCCACAGGGGCCAGCCAGGTCCAGTGAGTGGGCTGACGGGCAGGGAATATTCAAAAGAGACAACGAAGCTATAGGGAGCATGTTTCACCTGCAGTGGTGGCAAAGCACAGTAGTAACAGCCAATTTTATTGAGCGTGTGCTCTATGTCTAGCAGTATTTTAAATGCTTTTCACAGAATAACTTTTTTAGTCCTCTCAATAATCCTATAGTGTAGGTACCGTTATTAATCCTACTTTATACGGGAAACTGAGACACAGAAGAGTTAAGACACTTGCAGCTCCGAAGTGATATGGCTGGCATGACAGATCCTTAATTCTTTTTTTTTTAATTTTTTTTTAATTTATTTGTGATAGTCAGAGAGAGAGAGAGAGAGAGAGAGAGAGAGAGAGAGAGAGAATGAGGCAGAGATACAGGCAGAGGGAGAAGCAGGCTCCATGCACCGGGAGCCCGACGTGGGATTCGATCCCGGGTCTCCAGGATCGCGCCCTGGGCCAAAGGCAGGCGCCAAACCACTGAGCCACCCAGGGATCCCCCCAGATCCTTAATTCTGAAGGTCAGAGTGGCAAGGTTCAGGGTTTGTTAGAGAAGGTTGGAGAGTGACCTCACTGAAGGAGGGATGGACTTGTCTGGAGATGGGACCCAGAGGACAAAGGTGAACAAGTTTGCTCCATGATGCCATTTGCCCTGACTGACTCTAGAAGAAGGTTCTTGATCAGCGCACGCTGGAAGCCTACAGGCCCTGGCAACTGCTCTTTCCTGTGGCTTCCTGTGGGTGGAGTGGAGCCATAGGGTGAGCCAGGGCCTCCTCCCTGGGATTGCTTTCTTAGGCAGCTTGTAGGGGAAGAGCAGTGTCATCTAAACAAGATGGTGTCTTGACCTCTTTAATCCCACTGCTCTTGGGTGGGGATAACTCTCATACTTCCACATTCCTGGGATGTTTCACTGTGACTCTCATTTGGAGGTAATAATCCCTGGCTATGGTTAATTAAACACTTACCACATATCAAGTTATATGATAAGCCCTTGGCATATATTATTCCTTCCATAAACACAGCAATCATGATATAGCTGCCCCTCCTGCTCCCCCTTTTCACATGGAATAACTGAGCACCAGAGGGGTCAAATGACTTGCCCAGGGTTATAGTAGGTGATGGACCTGAGATCTGAACCCTAGCCACCTGGTACCCAAGGTCAATCCTTAATCACTCTGCTGGTTAGCAATGTACGTGTGCCGGGTTGGGGCAAGTGTTCCCCAAGAAGCCTTTGTAAACCCAAAACAGTGAGTGAGTGTAGCAACACAGAGGTGAAGGAGAGATCCTGGGAGTGAAGAGCTCAGGTCTTCCATGACCATACTGATTTTGAAATGTTGGTAGACCAGCTGTCAGGATCAGAAAGCGCTCTGGAGGTGATGGACTTGGGGGAAATGTGAGTGGGAAAGGGGAAGTTGATGTGAATAGAGAAAAAGAAATCACTGTTCTACGTACTTGTCCTCTACTAAGTCTAACAGTGTCACAATCCAAATAATACTTTTTCCCCCTTTTAATTCCACTCAATGAGCACTCAAAAAGCTGCCTAGTTTCCCACTCTCCCCCTGCCCTTAACAAGGGAAGTGGTGGGCTTATGGATAATTTTTGGTAAGGTATTTAGTTTTCCATGATTTTAAAAAGAAAACAAATATGCAGGGTATTTTTAAAAGGAAGTCATTTAAATAAATGAAATAAGATTCTTTAGGCATCATATTTAATTGAATTGATTTCATCATTCTTAAAAATATATTTTCTTTGACATTCATCTATTCCTATCCAAAAACATGGGTGGATAGCGTGATCTCAGTTTTCTTAGGCTCAATGATCTTGGCACAGTCACTTTTTAATCATATGTGTGTGTTTTTTCAACCTGAAAATACCTAGACTTGCAGGACCAGTGGAGGGGCCATGAATGTCTCTGCCAAGTGGCCATGAGTAAGGAGAAGACCGTTATAGGTTGTTCTCGGTCCTTCATTTGTATTCTCAAAGAATTCATTAACCTGTGAGTCATTTTGTTTTCTTTTGATTCACCTGGTAGATCAGATTTTGTTCTCACTAAATGTTCCTTTGAGCTCCTTGGAGAAAAAGGTCATTAAGTAGACCTTTGTCGACTTGTTTTGCAAAAAATGTACTACCTGCCCATTGTGTTCAGCCTCCAAACCTCAAAAAACAGATAAAATGAGATTCCTGTTCTTAGGGGATCATTGAAGTAATTGTTCCAAAAATCAGAAAGGGGTAGATAGAGTCACCTGGGGGAGAGTGAGTCTGTAACTCTCTGTGTGACAAATTCCTTGGGAGTTAGGGCCTAAGGTCTTGAACACCTTCATATAACTTTCAGATCCTCGTCACTGACACACTGTTAAAATAATGTAGTCCTACTCCTGACGTGGGCTTCGGCTTTGCCAATCATTGAGGCCTGCCTGGTCTTTAGGATGGAGCGATGGAACCCGGAGAAACCACCCAGGTGGAAATGGCCGAGCCAGGACCTTAAATTCCTCCTTGAGTGCACTTTTTCCCATCTAAAATAAAATCCTTTGTGTTAGATGTACATTTTTTTATGTCTTTTTATACCTCCTCAAATTTATTATTATTACTTATTTATTTTTAGTTATTATTGACAGCCAATATTTATTTAGATTAGCCAATATGTTGTACTATAAGGTCTCAGTAGAAGCAACCACAAAACTGTCGTCTGGGCTGCCCCCCACCCAAGTCCAAAGCCTGTGGAGGCCACCCATAAAAGATTCTTCTTCTTGAAGGTGTGGGGTTAGGAGTCTGGGTAAGGGAAGACCAGGACACATGCTTTAATAAAAGGAGCGTGCAGTTTCAGGGCGGAGTATTTGGGAAGGCAGAAAATGTTGCTTATTGATTGAAAGATAGAGTCAGAATTTCATGCCTAAATATAACCAGTTCTGAGTTTAGTGGTTGTTACTTAGCATGTGCTCAGTAAACATTGATGTAATAAATGAATGAGTGTGGGAAAGAGAAACGCGAGCAAAGACAACAAGCAAACCCAGAATCCTCTTTTGCTTTCTGTGCGCCCCCTGGAATATGCAGTTTAACACCTTCATGCCTTTAAGTGTGATGGAAAGTTTTCAATGGCAGAGTTTATGGATGTTTATTTTCGAATGCTTTCCAGTGAGGGCACAGGCACGGTGGGAGGAAATCTGTGAGCTGAAGAGGAGGATCCAGTAAGTTCCAACGTTGGAGGCTTCAGCACCAGCAACTTAATCAGACTCCAGTCTAGAACCTGAAGCAAGGGCAGACAGCCTTCTAGAAGCTTCCCTTGTTCTATGGCTTCACACATGGATGCACCACTATGATGGCCACGTGATAGAAACAGAGCAGTAAGCATTGGCTCGTGTTGCTTCATTTTTG
This sequence comes from Canis lupus baileyi, assembly GCF_048164855.1. NCBI lineage: Eukaryota > Metazoa > Chordata > Mammalia > Carnivora > Canidae > Canis > Canis lupus. The sequence continues at coordinate 38,572,267 of NC_132869.1, forward strand.
GAGAGGACTAAAAAGATGTCATTCATGATCATTATAGTTGTTTTCTATGATTGCACGAATTACCACAAATGTGGCTTAAAACAACAGAAATCTAGTCTTTCACAGTTCTGAAGACCAGACATCTAAAATCAAGTTGTCCTCTGCAGCCCCTCTGAAGAGGAGAATCCATCCTTGCCTCTTGCAGGTTCTGGCGGCCCTGGATGTTCCTTGGGCTGTGGCTATGTCACCGCCTCCGTCTCTGCCTCCATCTGAACATGGCCTCTCCTCTTCTCTCTGTATCCTGCCTCTCTATCCCTCGTAAGGACACTTGTCCAGGTATTTTGGGGCCGCACAGATAACCCAAAGTGATCTCCTCTTGAGCTTCTTAAATGACATCCGTGAAGTCCCTCTGTCCAAGTAAAGTCATGTAGGGAAGGGAACGTCTTTTCCTTCTACCTTCTGAATTCTTGGCTGGGACCCCAGAGACAGATTCACAAGAGGCAAGCGTACATATGTATTTGATTCTCATTTTATGGAAGCCTTTGAGGAAGTAAAGGAAACAGTTCAACCTGAGCATCTTTATACCAGATTTGATGACGAGTGGAGAGTTGTGAGAAGCAGGGGGGAACTCGGCAAGGCCTGTTCTGTTGGTTCAGATCGCCCTGGGTGTTCCTTCATCCTGGGGGGTAAAGGTGCCCCTTTCCTCTGGGTGTAGGGAGGGCTTCTCTCACCTGAGGGTCTTAAAACCTGTTTCAGGATTTCACCCCATTTCTCAAGTTCCTTTAACTTAAAATACTCAACATGCCAAGTTGCTCAGTTGGAGGTTGTGTGTCCTAAACTCCATCCTTCACATTCACGGGTTTTGGGGATTCCTAATCCCCATAGATGTATCATTTGGGGACCACCATTAAACCCATTACAATGACATAGGTGTACTGGGAAGGTAGGTTGACAGGCGGAGTGGGGTGGCAAGGGTAGGGTGGGATACTGGGCCAACTGGCTGATCGGGCCTTCATCTACAACTGAGGAAGTGAGTGACCGGATCAGGGTGTAGGCCTGGGAATCAAAAGGATGAGGTGGAATTAGGAGATACTTGATGAAGGAATTTTCCAAGAGTTGATCCTTGATTGGTGTGATGAATGAAAGAGACATTTTATTAATTTAATTCAATTTAATTTATTTGACACAGAGAGACAACAGAAGTAGGGGGAGCTGCAAAGGGAGAGGGAGAAGCAGGCTCCCCGCTGAGCAGTGAGCCTGATGTAGGGCTCCATCCCAGAACCCGGGATCATGGCCTGAGCTCAAGACAAACACTTAACCAACTGAGCCACCCAGGGGCCCCAGAAAGAGACAATGTGTGCTGTAGAACACTGGATCTTGGAATATTGGTAGGGTGTATGTGTGTGTGTGTGTGTGTGTGTGTGTGTGTGTGTGTGTGTGTGTGTTGGGTGGGGGGGTTCTTTAGACAGCCAATGTCTAGGACGCACTGGATCAGACAGGGTCAAGCAGGCTTCTCCCTCCTGTAGGATCCCTCCGAGCCCTCAGCATGCTCGTGTATATTGTGCCTCTCTGAAGGCAGGAATCTGGGGGACAGCTTCCCCAAACTTACTTGTCTGTGGACCTGTTCTACCTAGATTATCCTGAAGGACAAATAATCCCACACCTCTGGAGAATATGCTCTTAGGCTCCCCACCCTCTGAGATAGGGATGAGGGAGAAAAGAAAATGTAAGGGAGGACCGGAAGGATGAAGAGAAGAAAAATTGAGTCCAATGATCTGTTGAGGGCCAGGTTTGGTTTCCAAGAGCCCTGCCAGCAACAAGGATCACCACAGGGACCAGCAGCAGTTGGGAGAAGCCATTGGAAGCCTTACACAGCCATCTCTGACTTGGTCCATGGGACTGTCCTGTGGTTTGAGTTCTTCTTTCACTGGTACCTTCTTCTAGACAGGAGAGCTTCCACTTTTGAGGAGGTGTGCATGTAAGTTTCAACCACGGTGCTGACTTTGATTGCGGGGATGGCAACTCTCACGCTGCCAGGAGGAAGACACCGGGAAGAGTATACAAATGAGCAGTAATGTCTGCTATGAGCACGGGAGGCTGGGGATGAGCTATGGGCCCTTCTTTCTGTACATCTGGAAGAACCGTCTTTCCTACGTGCCTTACCCACCCCCCCATGTATGGAAAGGGGCTCTCCAAGAGCAGAGCCAAACCCCCACCCCTGCAGAACCCCCACCACTGGAGCTTCCAATCTTTAGCATTCCCTGCCTCATATACAGAATGGTTGGCACCAGTGACAGAAATACAGACATCAATTTTACGATGAATAGTAAAAAGAGTGAATATCTATGAGCTCTTTTTTTTTTTTAAGAAAGATTTTATTTACTTATCTGAGAGAGAGAGAGAGAGAGAGACCATGAGTGGAGGGCGGAGGCAGAGAGAGAGAGAAAAGCAGACTCCCTGATGAGCAGGAAGCCTGACGTAGGGCCCAATCCCAGGATCCTGAGATCATGACCTAAGCCAAAGGCAGATGCTTAACCCACTGAGGCACCCAGGCGCCCCTCTACTGAGCTCTTAGTATGCATCAGATACCACATTAAGCATTTCACATGTAGTATCTCATTTAATTCTCAAGATAGCCCTAAGGGATAGGTACCATCAATCATTAGATTTTTATAGACGGGGAATATGAGGCACATAGAGATTGAGCAATTTGCCCAAGGACGCACAGCGAGTGTGCAGTAAAACCAGAATTTGACTTTAAGCTGTCTAATGTTAAAGCTGACATTCATAACCACTAGATTATGAATTTAATTATAAATGTTTTAGATTTCAAATGTTGGTAAGACTTGGAAATGGAAATATGGAGAAGGCAGTGGAGGATACAGAACTGGACGAGGTCAGGCCTGGGCTCAGAGCCATCGGGAGAGATGGTGGCTGAAAAGTGCCCGTGGATAAGTTTATTCAGACTATGAGGTTGAGAGTCAATTATACAGATTTACAACGCAGAAAGAACTCCGTGCAAAGGTTTTATGCATTAGTGGGATGTTTTCCCAAGCAATGAGTTAGAAATAACTGACTACTATTATCACAGTCCATGGACAGAACATTCCAGCTCTGAGGAAATGGGACCCAGACACAGAGGTCTATGTCCTAAATCATGCTGAAAAGGCAGATGCAGTTGGGATTTTTGAGAAGCAGAGAATTCTTTCTGGCCCGTAAGTACAGGAGAAAACCATGGTGCTCGGTGGGCATCCCCAACTACAGACTCAGTGCCCTCCCCGTTCCCTTAAGACCCGGAGACCCTGGAGCAGGGGCTGCGCGTCATTCGTGCAGGAGCTTCTAGCACCGGGAATAGAGCGGGACCGATTGAGCCAAGGAAACGAGAGCCAAGCCCGTTCAGCCACATTCAGCTCCTGGATTCATGATCAAACTGTAAAGTGTTTTCACTGACCCATCACCATGTCATTGCCGATGTCTGAATTTTCCCTCACATACTGGGGACAGAGCCACGATAAATTGCTACCTACTTGCGCTGAGTTTCATTTTGCTCTGATTCATTGCTCACTTAGGGACTTTCTAAAATCACAGTTTATGGACTCCACATCCTGGTGGTTCCCAGAGATAAATGAGCCTGGATTCCAGGGAATGCAAATGTCTTCAAACTTGCAGCCAGCTTCCCGGCTCCCTGCAAAGGTCCCTTAAGCCCCTAAGTATTTCCTCTCTTAAATCACACATCACTGGCACAAGCGGAGTATTTTCAAGTTCCCTCTTTCTCGTCAGGAGACCGTCCCAGAAAGGCCTACCAAGCACAGAAATGCCGTCGTTCTTGGCAGTTTTATTGGTGCTGTTCTTAGGTCTAGTTCAGAGATTCTTTTTAAAAGCTGGGTTTGGTGGGTCTTGTTTTCTGTTTTTTGGTTTTTTGTTTTTTGTTTTTGTTTTTGTTTTTTTTTTCCTGAAAGAAATGATTCCATTGGGGCTGCACTTGAAACATGACGTTGAATGTCTCTTGGCGCACGTAGGGGCTGGGTGAGGGCTGTGTGTGCACTTGTGCAAACGTTAGACCCTACCCAGTTGGGCAGTGGGAAGCCCCAGAGCCCTCCACGGTGAGTGGCAGCGGAGCAGTGGTATCTGAGTGCTCCACCCAATGTTAATCTGGATGTGAAAGTCATTTTTGCTTGGGCCTCAGATAGAGCCTCTCACAGTGTCTGTCTGGTGTGGCCGAGAAAGAGGCACAATTTTCTGTGCCTTGAGAAAGAGGCATGACGTCACATCCAGGGAGCCTCAGGCAAAATGGCCATTTATTGAGCTATGCCAACACATCTTGGGAATATAAAAAAGCACGTGGTTCAGGGTGGTAACCAATTTTTCTCAAACGGAGGGCAGCAGAAGCGAATCATATGACAATTGTGGGAAGCGGTTGGAACTTCCTGACGCTTTTTCATAATAATTGTTTGCCTTCAAGGCCTTCGAATGTGCAGCCAAAAATTGGAGTGTGTGAACGTGTGCTGTGGACACACACAAAAAAAGGTTACAAACCACTGATCTGTTCCCAAGAACATTGGTTAGGCTCAGATACACACACACACACACACACACACACACGCACGCTTGAGTTTGCACTTACAATTCTACTTTTGGATTTTCTTCAGATATTACTACTTCTCTTCATTGAGATCATTCAGATTTTGTTGATTTGCACCCATGCTTTTGTTTATATTTCAATACTTTGCCTAATATATCCTACATGTGAGCCTAGGAAAATTGCTTTCAGAAAGACTCAAGAAGGCCAACGCCTCTTGCTCCCAGGCAAATACCCAACTTTCCAAAGTGGAAACCACAAAAGTTGAAAGTGGAGGACAGCTAACTCCTTCATCCTTCCACCTCTGCCATTGTCAAGGTCAGTGATAAGGATTAGGGGCAAGTGCCCTGGCCCATATGTTGTGGCTATTTCTGTGGTACATGGGGCTCCTTAACGCTGAGAGTGGTGGCCTGAGGACATGGAAATGCCATGAAGGGCATTGTCAGGAACTCCTCACGGTGTCACCTGTGAGCTCTTGGCTCCAAGGGCACATGTTGGAAAGTACACAGACTAAGATGGCACCTCGAATGGGTCCATCTCTTTCACTGCTGCAACTTTGGGAGAGTTGCCTATTCTGTGAAAATCGGCCTTCTCAGTGTGGAAGATGGAAATAAAATTCCTACCTCCATGGTTATTAAAATTAAATAAGATAATGTCTGTCAAGTGCCAGCTAGAACAGCCACTTGATAAATGTTCATTTCCTCGCATCTCTTTACCCCATAATATGAGCAATAACTCTCTCACTGGGCTGCAGCATCTGCTTCTGGAACTGGAATATCTACACATCAACTGGATGGGAATGATGAGACACACTTCTTTAGCATATTCATCAGAATTCTTGCCTGGCCTGAGATGAAGCAGGGGCAGGGAGCATATGTGGATAGAAAGCAGATACTCAGGCCTCCTAGATAGCAGGGAGTCAGTCTGGGCAATCCAGAGTCACCTTACTTTAAACATATATCACACTTTTTTATAATCCAGGTAATGGTGATGAACTCTTCCCTTCGGAAGAGCCTGACTAGACCATTGCGTCCTTTGCCAAACCAATGACTCATTTTGTCTGAGCCCACAGCTGGGTCATATTTCCCCGCCTCCTTGTAGTTGAATGTGGCCAATGGAAGGTGGCCAGGCCTGGCGAGCCTCCACTATCTCCCCTCTCCATCTGCCAGATGGATGTCAGTGTCCAGGGACCCTGGAAACTGCGCTGAAGTAGGCATAGCCTCTGACAGCCTGAGTCCATAAGTGGCCGTGTGGAGCAGAGCACCACCTGCTTCACCATCTGGACTTCACCCAAACAAGAAAGGAACTGTCTGTGTACTAAGCCATTAAAACCTCAAGGTTTATCTGTCACAACAGCCAGCATTATTTTAACTAGTAATCTTCATGAAACGAGGTAAATTTTTAAAACCTTCCTTTCTGATGACCTTTGACATTCTTCTGAACATGAGCGCACCATTTTGTATTTTGTTACTGGGGGGAGAACAAATTTCATAATTGCTTAAAAACTACCTACCTGGTCTATCCATTCAAAATAGGCTGTGTATATTGATCATATGAACTATGGAACAAAGTTCTCCATCAACAAGAAGTCTATTCGATTTTTTTTGCCTAATGGTTTCAGCTGCCAAAGTTAGTGATTAGCTGCGTTTATTCTGTTTTAAATTAGATTAAACACTCCTGATGCCAGGTGCTGGGCTGGGAGGGGGAACTCAATAAAGACAAAAGAAATAAAGATAATTATGTTTTCTAAATTATTAGAAATTCGGAAATGAGAAAACTAAAATTTTTCTAAAGCGTCCTATATACATCCGTGTTTTCTTAAACCAAATATACTGAAAATAGTTTTACTTTTCCCAGTCTTCAGCTTCATCAATCATAAAATGAGGGGATATGTAATCCACAGGATTTGAGGATTAAATGAGGATCATGTCTACCTCCCAGCCTAACGCCTGGCACAATAAATATTAAATAATACGCACACTAACTATTGAAACCGTGACCTCTTTCTTAATGATTTGGTTTATTGGATTTTGCTTTGGAATTACGCTTAGGAACGTGAATTTTCACACTCAGAGACTTGTAAAGTAGCCCCTTGGCCGCTTACCCCAACACCAGTTGGAACTACAGGGCAGTGCTCTGAGTTGTGCTATCTACTTTTACGGTTTCTACTGACTTCTTGCTGCGTTTTACTGACTACACCTACAAGTTGTCTTCAAAATCTTTTTTCTATGGGGAGGAGAAAATAAAACACCCCTTGTAGAAATTACTGCTCAGAAATGAATCAGCTCGGTCTGCAAGCTAGGGAATGCTCTGGCAGGGCAGGTTGCAAGCCATCAGAACGGCTCTTTCAGTGGCTCGGGGGCCCATTGGAGCCCATGCCAAGATCACTGCTGTTCTAGCACTCTGAGGCTGACAGAAGTCATGACTCCCAGCCACAGTACGGCCTTGCGGCTCTGCCTGCCAGCGCAGCTCCTGTGCTGGGAGGAGGGAGAGAGGAAAGAGAGGGAAAAGATAACGGGGGCGGTGGGGGGGACCCGAAGGAGGAAGGGAGACCCAGGGTAAGAGGTAACCTGGGTGGCTCTTCACTGAGGTGGCCAGCCAGGTGCTTCATGTTCACATCAAAGCTGGAGGGGCCCAGCCTTGGGGGCACCTGTTCTGATTTTCATTCTCACCCACCCTGTGTCAGCCTACCCACTCCCCTACACCTCTGCCCATGACAGCTGTTTGCCACTCACTGAAGTTATTTCCCAGGGTATTGTGTGAACCTGGCATCAGGTTATTTGGTTTTGTAATTCTTGGTTTACCACTGATGATGAATTGTTGTTCCCATTCCATTTTCATACTGTATTTGTGTATCTTCATTTGTGAGCTTGACTGTTCACGGGCTTTCTTGTTTTTATTGTTATATTCACCATTTCTTCCAAAGGAAAATAATTTTGGTTTTCTTACTGTATTTCCTTTTCTGCTGCTCATGGTAGAAAAAGGATAACCCAATTTTCTTAAGCATAACTAAAATTTTAAGAAACAGAATGTGATAAATCACCCTGTTTAACCCAAAATAGAATTATATTAAGGATGTCATATTATGGCCTACTTCTTTTTTAATTCTGGTTAACATATAGTGTATTATTAGTTTCAGGTGTAGAATTTAGTGATTCATCAGTTGCATATAACACTTCAGGCTCATTACATCACATGCCCTCCTTAATGCCCATCACCCAGTTACCCCATCCCTCACCCGCTTCCCCTCCAGCAACCCTGTTTGTTTCCTAGAGTTAAGAGTCTCTTATGATTGGTCTCCCTTTCTGTTTTCATCTTACTTCTATATTTCCTTCCCTTCCCTTCTGTTCATTTGCTTCTTAAATTCCACATATGAATGAAATCATATGGTATTTTTCTTTCCATCCACATCATTGCAAATGGAAGATTTCATTCTTTTACTTTTTTAAAAGATTTTATTTATTTATTCATGAGAGACACACAGAAAGAGGCAGAGACACAGGCAGAGGGAGAAGCAGGCTCCCTGCGAGGAGCCTGATGTGAGACTCCATCCCGGGTCCCCTGGGATCATGACCTGAGCCAAAGACAGACACTCAACTGCTGAGCCACCAAGGTGTCCCAAGATTTCTTTCTTTTGATGGCTGAGTAATGACCTAGTTTTTATTTTTTTATTTAAAAAAATTTTAAGATTTTATTTATTTATTTGAGAGAGAGAGAGGGTGGGAGAGAGCGAGATAGAGAGCATGAGGAGGAGCAAAGGGAGCAGGACAAGCAGACTCCACACTGAGCATGGAGCCTGGACATGGGCCTCAATCTCACAACTCTGAGATCATGAACTGAGCTAAAACCAAGAGTCAGATGCTTAACCAATTGAGCCACCCAGTACCCAGGCACCCTGGCCTACTTTTTAAAAAGCAACTTTATTAAGAAATAATTTCACATATACCATTCACCCATTAAAAGTGTACAATACCATATTTTTAGTATATTCAGAGTTAATGCAGCCATTGCCACAATCTAATTTTCAGAGATTTTTCATCCCTCTAAAGAGAAATCCTGTACCCATTCATAGGCCCTCCCCAAACCTCATCACGCTTCTCGGACCTAGGAAACTACCATTCTACTCTCTGTCTCTATAAATTTGCATCTCCAGGACATTTCATTTATGTGGATAATAAGTGGTCTTTAGTAAGTAGTCTTTTGTGACCTTCTTTCACTGAGCATAATATTTTCAAGGGCCATCATTTCTCTTCATTGCCAAATAATATTCCATTGTATGGGTATACCACAATTTATTTACCCATGCATCATGTGATGGGCACTTCAGTTGTTTCCACTTTTTGGCTGTTACTAGTATTGCTGCTATGAACATCCATGTTCAAGTTCATGTGTAGGCCTATGTTTTTATTTTTCTTAGATCTATACATAGGATCAGAATCTCTGGGTCACGTGGTACTTAACATTAAACTTTATGTTGCAGGTGCCCAACCGTTGTCCACAGTGGCTGCCCCATTTTACATTACGACCAGTAGTGCTTGAGGATTCCAAGTTCTACATATTCTCACCAATATCTTTTATTATCTGTATTTTTGATTAGTGGATATGAAACGGTTTTATTGTGGTTTCGATTTTCATTTCCCTAACGACTAATGATGTCGAGCATCTTTTCATGTGCTTATTGGTCATTTATGTATCCTCTTTGGAGAAATGTGTATTCAAGTCCTTTGCCTATTTTTAACTGGATAATCTTTTTATTATTACTTTGTAAGAATTTTGTATATATTCTGGATACAAGTCCTTTAACAGACATGATTTGTGAATATTTTCTCCTATTTTGTGGGTTGTCTTTTCATTTTCTTGATGATATCACTAGCAGGATGGTAGTCTTCAATTTTGATGAAGTCCCATTTTTTTTCCCTTTGACGCTTGTGCTTTTGGTGTCATATCTAGGAAACCATCATGACCCAAGGTCATTAAATTACTCTGATGTTTTCTTCTAAGGATTTTATAGTTTTAGCTCCCACTTAGTTATCTGGGTCAGTAACCTAACACAAACTGATTTTCTTACAGCTCTGGAAGTCAAAAGTCTGAAATGGGTTTCACTAGGCTAAAATCAAAATGTCAATAAGGCTGCATTCCTTGTGGAGTCTGTAGGGAAGAATGCCTGCCTTCTTGTCTCTTCCATGTTCTAGAGCTGCCCACCTCTTTTGGCTCACAGCTCCCTTTCATCTTCCAAGCCAGCAATGGCACACTGAGTTCTTCTCATATCGAATCACTCCAACTTCCTCTTCTTTCTCACCCTTCCACATTTCAAGACCCTTGGGATTACACTGGACCCACCGAGTATCCTGATACTCTCCCTCTTTTAAAACCACCTAATTAGCCACCTTAATTCCCTCTGCTCTCTTAACTCCCCTTTGCCATGTAGCGTAATATATTCATCATTCTGCCTACCACAATCTGTGATCCATTTTGAATTAATTTTTGTGCCTGATGTTAGGTGAGGGTCCAACTTCATTATTTTGCATGTGGGTATCCAGTTATCCCAGCACCATTTGCTGAAAAGATTCTCCTTCCATTTTGTGGTATATTTCCTCTTAAAACAATATAATATTAAAATGTGTCCATATCCACTAATATATGACATGGTCATTTTAAATGATTGGATAAAATTTCACTTTTTGAATATACCATTGTGTATTTACAGTGCTTCCAGCCTTTCACTATTAAAATAATCTTTATCTGACATATGGGTTTTTTTTTAAATATATGATGGGCATAAACCCTTTTCCATTATATGTATTGTAAATTGTCATTGAAATTATTCACTTCTTTCCATCATCTTCCTATTCATCCGGCCCACAGCCTTACTCTTATACCTGGTCTCCCAGCTTCCAATCTTGCCCCTCTTCACTCATTTCTCCGTGACAGAGTGACCTTTCAAATTGCAAATCTAATCATGTATCTGCTGCCTCTTGTCCTTCAAATTGATTCTCAATAAGAAAAGGACAAAACTCTTTGTCACGGCCCCCTCTTGGCCTTCAGCCTAATCCTGTGGGGTGCCCCCACTTGCTTACTCTCTCCACCCACACGCACCTGCTTCTGCTCAGGTCCTCATGAAAGCCATTTGCTGCTATTGCAATTGGTTTTATTGTGAGTTTGCTTTGCATCAAAAAATGGAATAGGATTTTTTGAGACTTTTCCTACCTACTCCATTTTTTCCCACTTTTGCCTAATGAGGACAGGCCTCTAGCTCCCCACACATCTTTCCTCTTCAGCCCTTTTCTATGTTGCAATTTCAGATTTACATTTTGGATATCATTCATGTTGGCCTCCTGCACCTTCCAGTAAGGTCTATAAGGATAGGAATGAGGTACTAATATCTTAGCAAGTAAACAAGATCAATACATTTTCTACTGTGTCTTTGACTTTTAACTTCACTTACGCTATTTTTAATTTACATGATCCTAAAAATGTGTATAAATCCTTTCCTTTATGATTTCTTCACTTGCCATAGCCATGCTTAAACGTCCTTCCTGGCTCTGAGCATATAGAAATGTTGGCCCATTTTCTTGCATTGATTTTTATACTTCTATTGTTTGCATTAAAATCCTGAATATACCTGCCATTTATTTTTGACATATGCTATAAACCAGGAAAACACCTTTATTTGCTTGCCAAATGGTTAGCAGTATTCTCAGCCTTTGTCATCCTTTCCCTGCTGACTTGAAACAACTTGTTGGCTGTGCATTAAATCCTTTCCATGTTTGGTTTTGGAAATAATCTTTGTTTCCTGCTCTGGAAGTATTTGCCACTGTTTTAACTATTACAGCTCTAGACTGTGTTTTAATATCTAATAGTTGCATTTGCTAAGGAAACATGTTTTTATAAAATAATATTTTTAAGTTATACAATTTGAATTAAGGGTTACTAGACAGAGAACTGCTGCTTGGAGCAGTCTCAAACTTTAGTGGCAATCTGTAGGGCTTTTTACAGCACAGATCCAGGCCCCTGCAGCTGCTACCAATTCGGTAAGTATTTGCACTTCTCATAAGTTCTTTGATGATACTGATCCCGGGACCTCGAGATTTGAGAACTTCTGCTGTGGAGTGAAGACATGAAATAAAAAATACGGTCAACATGAGAATGGTCCTGATGCCTTCTCTGAATTAACTCCCCAGTGTGCTCTCAGACTTCAGATGAGCCTGCCCTGGGGGCTTTTTGTGAGCACCTCGCTGACAGTCTCTGGCCCAGTTCCTGGCACTACTTCAAAGCCGATGCAGGGAACATAGCCCTCCTTTCAGCGACCCAGAGGGTGCTCAGCCTAAATGCACAGCTGCCCTGTTGGTGACAGGTGCCTATGCAGCCAGGCTTTGGCCCCTTGCAGGGAGAAACCAGAGAAAGGACAAGATGCGGTGCCTCCCTTTGCTGTAGGCTTTCATGACTTTCCTGATGTTCAAGGGCAGTGAGACCAGAAACTCCTCTTGGCTTTCCTCATTTCCCACTCCCTTGGCTAGTTAATGGCTCCTTGGTCCACACAAAGGGGAGAGTTCATTACTAACACCTGCTCCTGCTCCCAGACCCATAGGTAACTTCTTGACAGAGACTTTTCCCACCTATTCCACACAATGTAAGCATATTTATGGAAATAAAGATAGTTTTAACAGCTTCACCATATACCTCTGTGGAAAGTCTGTGGAGGGGCCTGCATCTCACTTCTTCCTCCATAAAAAGCCAGACATTTTTTTAAGGGAAATAAAATAGCCTTAGAGGTGCCATTTGCTATGGGTTTACTCTTTTGTTGTTGTTATTAAGACGGAAGCACATGATTATACTTTACCTGAAATGTGTGGCTTTAGGAAAACATTTGTTTCCTGCTTTTTTGATACTTAGGTGTCCTCCATTCACTTATATTCTCCCTATCTAGGTCACCCAAAAGTTAGGTTGGAAATTATCTGTGTTTCCTTGAGGGATATACCTTCTGAGAATTTCTCCTTTTCATTTTCCTCTCTGATGCGTTTCTAAGACGCACCATCGGAAGGCCTCCTGTCACAAGCTGAGGAGAGTTTCCCATTGGACCGTCCTTTGTATCCATTCCCTATTCAGCAGACTGAATAAGGCTGGCTGTGTGCAGCGTCTAGGGAACACAAAAAGACACATCTCCTGTCATCAAGGCCTTGCTCTGTTGAGGAAGGCAGATACATTAGATAACAATTACGTGCATTAGGACAAATATAGTGTTGAAGGTTATCAGAAGATGCTAGAGGACAAAGGCCAGGGGCGCTGCCCTCAGCTTGGCAGGGAGCCCAGCAAAGCAGAACTCCCAGAAAAGGTGACATTTGAGCAGATCATTGGGGGAGGGGGATTTGTGCATTTACTTATTTATATCATTATCTGTGATTATTACAGTTACTTCATTTTTATTTACTTTTGGACTAGGAGTTCATTCACAAGTTTGACAATTCAGTAAGTGTGAAAAGGTTATAGAAATGCTATCCAAGAGAAGATACGATGTAGTTTAAAAATCTTCCTAGTAGCCACATTTTTAGAAGTAAAACAAATAAAATTAATTTTAATACTATATTTTACCTAATCCAATATATATAAAATTGTCTTTTCATCATCTAATCAGGCAAAAACTAATAATGAGATAATTGACATTCTTCTTTTGCACCGTCTTTGAATGGGTACAAAGTATATTTTACGTGTAACACATCACAATTGTTGTCAATTGTTGTCACACCGACATCTCGGTGGCTCAGTTGGTTAAGCAGCTGCCTTTGGCTCAAGTTATGATCTCAGGGTCCTGGCATCAAGCCCTGAGGCAGGCTCCCTGTCTGCTTCTCCCTCTCCCCCTGCCACTCCCCCAGCTTGTGCTCTCTTTCCCTCCCACTCTGTCTCTTAAATAAATAAGTAAATTCTTTATAAAAAAATATAATATGTCACAATTTGGAACAGCCACATTTCAAGTGCTGGATAGTCACACGTGACTAAATGACTATATTGTAACCAGTTTCCCTCCCATTTCTGCCCTGAAGCTGCTGACTTCCCCTCCCTGGAAGCAGCTAATTTTTGCTAGTCCCTAGTGTGTTCTTCCACAGAGAATAGATATGTGTATGAGCAATTGTAAACATACATGTGCAAATAATAGGACAATAATCACATCATTGTGCATCCTACTTTTCTTGCTTAATAATTGATCATGGAGATGCTTCATATCATTACCTAGGAAGCAAACTCATTTTTTTTCTTTCTTTCTTTAGTTATTTTATTGCTACAGAGTAGCCAATCTTATGGACGTCGCAAATTACTCATTCAGTCTTTACTGATGAACATTTAAGTGGTTTCCAGTATTTGGAGCTTACAAACAATTTGAGCTGAGTTTTCAAGGAGACAAAGAGTGATGGAGCTAACCCAGTGAGGATGGGGAATGACATTCTAGAGAAAGGGGCAAGCATGAAGCACAAAGACCCAGGGCACAAGGCCACGTGGCAGTTAAGGAAAATTTCTCTTATGTCGAAATGTCTGGAGAGTGGAGTGTGGGTGAACAGAAGAGAGGGTATGGAGACTGGAAGGGCAGGAAGAGACCAAGTTGCAAGCAGTCTTGTAAGTGTCATATTAAGGAGCTTGGATTTCTTCCTTGAGCCATCAAAAGATTTTAAGAAGCAGGGAAGAATAAATAAATGATTGAATTAATAAATAATGTTGGGAGGAGGAACAAATCTTCCAAAATGATGAATTCTGATTAATAGATCTGTAGAAGGCATGAGGGAAACATAAAATCACCATGCAAAACATTACAATAATAATAGCTGCAGGTAAGAGCTACTGATGAATACTTTATTTTTTTTTAAGATTTTGTTTATTTGAAAGCTATAGAGCACCAAAGCCAGGGGGAGGGGCAGAGTAAGAAGGAGAAGCTCCCTGCTAAACAGGGAGCCCAATGCCAGGCTCCATCCCGGGACCCCAAGATCATGAGCTGAGCTGATGAGGCAGATGTTTAACCGACTGAGCCACCCAAGTGCCCCTACTGATGAATATTTAAATTGGTGGGCAAAACTTCAAGAAATGGGATATTTGCATAGCCTCACAGTTTATCTCTCCCAAAATATATATTAATTATTGTGATGGTTTTAACATCTGTCCAAATGTGCTTTGATACTGCCCTCTAGGAAGTAGAGTTTAATTCCACTGGACTTAGTGACTCACTTCTAATGAATAGGGTATAGAAAAGGAAAAATAATAACTTCACAGTGAGTAACCCTGGCAGACACTGGGGTGATGTTAACCCAGTGATCAAGGTTAACATCACCGTAATATCATGTTCATATAGGGGACCCCTGACAATACGATGAGAAGGGTACTTCATCTGTACAGTATTCTTCCCCCCCCAAACCCATAACTTCAGTCTAATCATGAGAAAACACCAAGTAAAACCAAACTGAGGGACATTCCACGAAATTCCTGACCAGCTCTTCAAAAGTATCAAGGTCATAAAGAACAAAGGGTGAAAAACTGTTACCTCCTAGACTAAGGAGACATGTTGACTCAATGCAGCGTGGCATCCTGGATTGGGTCCTGCAACAGAAAAAGGACATTTGGGGGAAAACTGGGAAAATATGAGTAAAGCCCTTATGTTAGTTAATATTGGACCAGTGTTAGTGTCCTAGTCTGCATAAATGTACCATAGCTATCTAAGATGTTAACATTCATTAGGAGCCGGGTGAAGATAAACCATGACATTTTGGGCCTTCTTTGCAACTACTCTAATAATAAATATAAAATTATTTCAAAATAAAAAGTTTAAAAAAAATCAGAGGAGTGACCTGATTAGATTCACATTTCAGAAGAATGCCAGTGGTTGCAGGGAGGAAGAAGGCTGCAAGGGGAAAGACCAGAGCAACAGCTTACGAGGTTGTGTGACAGGGACACCTGGGGCTCAGTGGTTGAGTGTCTGCCTTTGGCTCAGGGCATGATCCCGGGTCCAGGGATGGAGCCCCACATCAGGCTCCCCACAGGGAGCCTGCTTCTCCCTCTGCCTGTGTCTCTGCCTCTCTCCCTGTGACTCTCATGAATAAATAATTAAAATCTTTTTTAAAAAGAAAAAGAACAGGGTCGTGCTACAAAAAGTCAAGAACAGATGATGGAGGCCTGGATGGGGAGCAGGGGCAACAGGAGTCTGAGGCCATGGGCAGGTTGGAGAAATCTCTAGATGAAAACTCAATCAGACCAGGTGATGGCTTAGATAAGCAAGTGAGGCAGTAGGGGGGCTCAAGATAACACACAGTTTGCAACCTCTGGGAATTAGATGGGTAATGATGTCATTCACTGAGATGGAGATAACAGGAAGATCATGTGTCAAGGAAACAGTTTAGTCTTAGACTTGTTGAATTTGGAGTACATTTGAGAGATCAAGTATGCATTAGGCCACTGGATATATGGGCTGGCGGTTGGGGAGGGGAGACCTGACTGTAGACTGCTGTGGGGACCCATTGGCATGTAAAGAGCCATGGCCTTTCATTTAGGCCAGTGAGAGGGTGACGTGACCCAAGGAGAGGAGAGGGCATAGAGTACAACCATTTAGGGGATAGGCCCAGGAGGTAGCAAGGGGACTGGAGCATGTCCAGAGAAGTGGTGACAGCACAATGTAGTCATTAAGAGCTAGGTCCTAGAAGCAGGCTGCCAGGGCCAGAATATTGGCTCTGCCACCTACCTGTTGTGTGACATAGAACAAGCTATTTAATCTAATAAGGCTGTTGTCAGGATTATGTGACATACGGTATGTAAAGTTCCTAGAATAATGCTGGGCTCTTGGTGTTCAAAGAATGTTGGCTAATTGGAGGCAAAGGAAAGAGAGAGAGTGGTGGCCTGGAAGCGAAGGAAAGAGAGTGGTTCAAAAAGGAGCACATGTACTTCATACCGCTTAAGATGGCTATTAGCAAAAAAGTGGAAAATTATAAGCATTAGAAAGGATATAGAGAAATTGGAACTTTCATGCACTGCTGGTGGGAATGTAATATGACACACCCATTGTGGGAAACAGCTGGGTGTTCCTCAAAGAGGCAAACATAGAATTACCATATGATACAGCAATTCCCCTCCTTGGTATATGCCCCCAAAGAACGAAAGGCAGGGACTCACACAGGTCCTTGCACACCCATGTTCATAGCAGCATTATTCGCAAGAGCCAAAAAGTGGAACCACTCCATGTGTTCATCAAGAAATGAATGGATAAACAAAATGTAGTAAACACACACAATGGAATATTACTCAGCCTGGAAGAGGGGAAGTACTGACATGAATGAACCCTGAAAACATTATGCTAAGTGGAATGAGTCAGACAGTAAAGGACAGATATTGTACGATAAGGAACGTAGAGTAAGCAAATGCATAGAGATGGAAAGTCGCAGAGAGAGGACCAGTGGTTGAGGGCAGGGAGAAGCGGGTAGTTAATGCTTAATGAATGCAGAGTTTCTGCTTGAGATGATGGAAGAGATCTGGAAATGAGTGGTGGTGATGGTTGTATAACTCTGGATGTACTTAATGTCACTTAAAAATTTTGAAGCTGGTAAAATTTTATGATGTGCGTATTTTACCATAATATTAAAAAATCGAGGATGTGGTTAATGCTGCCGAGAAGTCAAACAAGATAAGCCCCTCGAGTTGGCCTCTGCATTTTATGACATAGGGGTCATCAGAGACATTTCAGAGCCCTTATAGGAGAGCAGAGGTCAAAAGTCAGATTGCAGTGGGTTGAAGGACGATTGGGAAGTTGTCTATACCAGGGGCTGGCAAACCACAGCCCGATCTGGCCTGCTGCCTATTTCTGTAAATAAAGGTCTTTTGAAACACAGACCCACTTTAGGGTATGTTTTGCCTCTGGTGGCTTGTGTGCAACAACAGCAGGGTTGAATAGTTGCCGCAGAAACCATTGGGTCTGCAAGACCAAAGATATTTACTTTCTGACCCTTTACAGAGAAAGTTTCCAAACTCTGGACCGGACAAGACCTCCTGGTATTTCGAGAACTTCGGCTTTCTTAGACAATGCCTGCATTTCTGGAGAGATGACAGGGTCCCTTTGGCCAGCTAGCGGGGTAGACCCAAGGCTAAACAGTAATAATAATAATAATGAACAAGGAGGAGGTAGTAGCGGAGGAGGGGGAAGAGAAGAAACTGTCCTTCCTTTCTCTAACTGGAGATACTATCTCCAACTTGCTGTCTCTTCTAGCCTTGGAAAAAAGGATTTTAAGTCCCTTCACCCAACCCCACCCCCCAAAACACCCCACTAGTTAATTGTCACGTGACTGGTGATAATAAACATTCTGAGATGGTTACAAACTACAGTTGCTTTAAGGCTTCCTAATTAATTCAAGAAGAATGCCCACAACCTGAGGCTTTTCAAGTGTTTATTAATTTCCTCTCTGGAACTGAGTGTCGATTTTTATTTCAAATCAGAGAGAAAGCTGACTTCCTGTGTGTCAGGAACTATGCCAAGTTTTGTGCCGTGGTGACTTCCTTGACGGTCATCCAGACCATCAGATGGCCTTTCCCCATTTCACAGGTGGGGCAGCTGGGGCTCACTGGAGTTAAGTACCCTCCCCCAGACCCACAGAGAGTTAGTGGTAGACCTGGGGTTGGACGTCCCCCTGGTTCCAGGGCCCAGGCCATTCCACTGCATCATGCAGGCCTCCTCTCCTTGGCCTCAGAATGCTTTCCTGAGCCCATCCTAAGCAGAATCTAATACTTGGTGGGTTCTCCATCCATTGTATACAGTGAGCCCCGCTACTTCATATAAGAAGGGCCACTTAGGATACATCTCAAACAGACTGTAGGCTCTTGCAAGACCCACTCCCCAGCCTGCTCTTGTGCTCCCTATGTGCCTAAGCCCCACGTTGATGATCAACTGATTCTACCCAGAGGTATTTCTTGAAAACCACCCTGCTTTTCAGTGCACTGTGCCAGTGCCCTCTAAGACCTGGGCTTCACTTGCTCCCACCTTATCATCTATTTATACATCATCTGCAGGAATTCCTCGAGCTCCTGATCAGGCCCAGTGACCCAGGGAGGCAGTGGGAGGGGGACAGAGTGGCTCCTTCAGTTCCCATCCACTCATGCCTGTATGGTCAGTGCATAAACACAGCACCCTTGTGACTTCTTTCCCCTTTGAGGCTGTGCTCCATAACACAGCCTCTGACTGCCTAGATTCCTACAGCCTTCAAGTCAGAACTCAAACGGGAACACAGAAGGCGGTATCTGACCCTCGACTGTCCCAGCGAGAAGACCATGGGTTGGCACCATACCCAGGCAGGCAGCTTGTCAGCAGCGGATCCTGGCCTGGGAAGGCCCCAGGTCTCCCAGCTCCCAGCCCCGAGCTCACCCTGCTGCGCTTCACTGCCTCCTGATGAAGCAGGGGTCTTCCCCTGCCTGCGGAGCGCTTTCCTTGGAGCCCTTTTCATGAATGAGACCAGATGCAGAACTCCACATTGATCATTTCTGTCCCTCCCCTTTCTGCTCTCTGTTGAAGGCAGCCCCCCAGCTCCCAGCTGGCTCCTGTCCCCTCCCCCAGCCGGGAGAAGTTATTACATGAAGAGATCAGCTTACCAGTTTTCTCCAGAGCAGAGGCTGAGCTCGGAGCTCCGGGTAGTACAGTGAGGGAGAGCAGAGGCAGCCAGCGCGGTGCCTAGCGGAACTCCGGGGCTGGAAGCCCGAGACACAAGTGCATCTGCTAGCTGTTAGCACTTGGCAGCGGCGTCCTCCTCTAGGGTAGTTCTAACTTGGGGTAATAATGTTTGTCAGCTACCTGATATTAGCATTGCTCCACGTTCAAACAGCAGTGTTAGCAAGACCTGGGGGAGAGGTAAGCCAAATAAAATATCTTGTCAGAAGTTGTATTTTTGTCAGCACTCTATTTCCTTCTCTATCTACCAGGAGGGATCAGGGACCGGGTTTTTATGGTGTGCAAAGAGGAATGCTTTATGTTGCGTTTTTAGGCTTGCTTTGCCTTTTCTTACAGAAAGACTTCTTTTCTTCCTGAAGAATCCCGTATTTTCTAAACTTTCAGTCTGGGGTTGTCTGTACAGTCGCCACCCTGGGGAGTGGGCATGGCCTTGGTGACAGATGCTGGAGCGTGCACGTTTCTCCTTCGGCCGTCGCAGGGGGAAAAAAAATGTGCATGTCAGATTCCGATAGGGACTGTTACCTTTTGAGAATTTTTCTTCAGGGTTGCAGAAGGGATATGCGTGCTAGAGGAAATGGCTTTTCTTTACCGCTTTTGCATCACAGTTTCCTCCCTTTCGCTTTGATGTGCTTGGAAAAAAATCTGTGTTTAACTTTGTATCATAGGTTTGGGGAGGGCTAGTGATACATGGCAGGGTGAGGAACATGCCCAGATCTATTAAGGCAGGGAGGCATGTTTAAGGCCTGCCAGGATGATTTATTCTTATGAGTTTAGCTCCTATGTTTGCTGGATACGTTTTTGAACATCATAGATGCACTGGGAGCCAGCCCTTGATGCAGGCAAAGAGATTGGAAAGGGTGGGGATACCCCGTGGCCTGGAGAGGTAAGCACTTAGGTGTATCCACCCTCACCTGCACAGGCTGCAACAAATTTGCCTTATCCGCTCCTTTTACTCGTTATTCTGATGAAAGATCTCCAAAGACTGATGCCAGAGTAATGAATGAAAAGGACAGTCTCTTTCCAGGAATCCATCTTCCTCTTTTCAAGCCAACTGAAAAGTCTATCTCCTCAAGAGGCCAGGGGCCACATCACGGCTTTGCCTTTTGTTAGCATTGTCAGGACGGAGCCAGCTCTGAGAGCTTAATGTAATGACTTTCCCTGCCCCGCAAGTGGAAGCAAGAGCGCTCCCAAAGCCGGGCTGCAGGGCTCGATGTGGGTTCAACCCAGGCATGTGGCTCAGAGGCGCGCAGCAACGGGTCATTTGTTTCAGGCTCTTAGCGCATTAGTTACCCGTGTCCCCCGCTCTGCAGATATTCTCCGGGCCTGTGGAGGGGGCCGGGGCGGGGGGGTCGGGGGCTTGAATGGGAACTGGAGGAACTGAATGGGTTTGTGATGCTGGAAGGCTGAAAGCAGACCATTGCCCTCTAGTTGTAGCCGGGGTTCGCAACTTGCCTGTTGATTTTTTACTGTGTGGAGTAATGACAAATGGGCCAGCCTAACTCAGCCTGGAGCACTTAAGCATGTGAGAGGAGAGCTCATATGGAAAATATTTCTATCACCGCTGCGTGCGCATATGGGATGGGGAGACCCCCGTGCAGAGCAAATTGCAGCGCTCCAGCAGCCCCTCAGTGGCGTGCCAATTACTCTTATTAACAGCAAGGCTAAGGGCAGGCTTCAGTTACCTGCGCACAGCTGGCTCCCGGGGAAGGCCACTCTGGAATGCGTGTGCCTCAAGCCTGGTGTCACATGCAGAGAGGCGAGTGGCCCTGTTTCTCTTTACAATCAGCAAAGCGGATGAAAAATGAAAGGCAACTACACCGGCTCACCAGGTCTTGATGCGGTTCAGCCAGCACTCGGCTCTCAGGAGAGGAAGGCACCACTCCTGTCCTCTGGGTTCAAGTGTGAGTGCTAAGTAGCCAGAAAACGCCAGCAGAGGGGACGAGATGCCCGCTCTCCTGCTCCTTTGTTCTGCTCTGCTACCCTAAGTACAGACCCTCGTGTGCCTTACCCTCTTTTCTTGCTTTCCTGCGTCTGAGTGTGCGAGTGTGTGCACATGTGCGTGCACACGTCACCGCAGAGCCTTGGCCCCACGACGACTGCACTCCTAGGAAATTGTACAATTAGGATTCCTTTCCCCTGGCTGGAAATGAAATGATGAGGAAGGAACGTGAGTGTGCTAGTGGCTCCCCCTCCCTCCTTAAAAAGAATGTAGTTTATATAGAGCTTTGAAGAATGTGGCATTTATTTACAAGAACCTCTTTTTTTATAGCCCTGTTACTTGCAAAACTCACCCATAAACATGTGGCGTCGTCCCCAAGTCACCAAGATTTTCTTTTTCGCTGCCAGCCGGTTTCCTTGCAGGTTTTAATTATCTTCCCTTTGGATGTTCATAAAAACACACGGGAAAGAGGGGGGAAGAGAGCGTTGTGCACCTCGCGTCGCTTAGCTAGCTGGCTGTGGCTCAGCAGGGGGCTGGAAGCCATGCAGCAAACTCTGTGGAAGCTCAGAGTCGGGTTTTCGAGGGTGTGAAGTCCTTCCAGATAAGCAGGGGCCGGCAGGTGGTGGGAGGAGGGGGTGTTATTCCAAGCACGCCTTATTTGGCGCCCTAGGCACCTGTAACTGTGAACCAAGGACAAACAGCTTGGGATGGCGTTGGTGCATGGGTTGGAGAGCAAACAAGTTGGCGTGGTGTCGGTGTACGGGTTTGAGAGCAAACATAGAGAAGGACTGTTCCTTCCTTGATTTTCCGGTTGCAGGAGCATTAGGTTCTCATGACCTCGTAAGAACATTGAGGTCACCAGAAAGCCTTTGGCCTTGTCAAAATTAGGAGAGCAGTGGTGTTCACTTGTGGAGATTGCATGCACCCCCTGAAGAATGTAAAGGACTGTAAAGTCAGGCTGGACTTCTGGTGCCTTCGCCAGTGCGTGAAACACGCCAGGATCCAGCTCCCCTGCAGTATGCAGCCCAATGGTCTGTGGGAGTGTAAGTGTGCACTTTCCTTCCCTGAATTTGGACTTACCTCCTAGGAGAAGACCGATGGGATACTGTTATGGGGGAGGGGGGGAGAGGCAGCTTAGAAACTGAAACAGTTCTAGAAGTGGATCAAAAAGATGTTTATCTTAATCTTGAAGCAATTTGGCAGAAACCTATCAAACTTAAATTAAAATTAAAAATAAATATGATAGGCACAGGGTGTCTTTTGTGACTGTACTAAAAAGCACTGGATCGTATCTTTTTTAAAAACACAGTTTATGGTATGTGAGTAGTATCTCAATTTTTGTTGCAACAAGCACTCAGTGTTGTATGGAAGTGTGGAATCACTGTATTGTATACCTGAAACTAATATTGCACTGTGTGTTGTGACTGGAATTTAAATGAAAACTTTAAAAAATCAATTTTTACGTCAAAAATACATAATAAATGGCTCTTCGACCCAACTTTTCCATTTCTGATACTTTATTCATGTACATGTATTCCCAATGTGCGAAGTGCCCTCTGAACTATTTTTCAGATTTAGATGTTGCAAAAACCTAAGTGTCCCTCGATGAGGGACACTAAGGAGGTGTTCAAAATGAATGATGTAGTTCTGCATGTGCTGATAGGAAATGACCACCAGGGTATGTTGTTAGGTAAGAGCAAGTTGCAGAATAACACGTATAAAATGCTACTCCCTGTGTAAAAGGCGTGAACGTACTTGTCCATCCTCTCTGGAAGGATATATGGGAAAGGGTAGGGAAGGGGGTGGCAGGGAGTGGAGGGCAGTTGAGAGACTTCCAT
Organism: Canis lupus baileyi; assembly: GCF_048164855.1. Classification (NCBI taxonomy): domain Eukaryota; kingdom Metazoa; phylum Chordata; class Mammalia; order Carnivora; family Canidae; genus Canis; species Canis lupus. The sequence goes on from NC_132869.1 coordinate 38,595,279, forward strand.
TGCACCATACACCTGTGTACCTTTCAAATTGTGTACAGTAAGTCTTAGCTGGTGAAAAATAAAAAATAATAATAATAAAATACACAATCTAATAAAAAAAATCTCTTAGTAGTGCATATAATCTGTGATGTAATGGAGAACACCCCCAGCGAAGCTCCTAGTGCACGTTGAGGTGAAGTGATTCCTTTATCAACTTGTGTGCACTTCACTAGAGTGCTGTGTGGCAAAGAGATTCCTTAAAGGCTAGGATGATGTTCTTCAGTTGGTTCATTCATTCATTTAACACCTACTTACAACCCCTGTGTTTTTTTTTATTTAAAAAAAAACGAGGATAATAATAGTAGCTACTTTAAGAGGTGGTCAGAAGGATCAAATGTGATAGTATGTGTAGAGCTCCTAGCTCGGTGTGTCGGGCACATACTAAACAGCGCTTACTGGCTCCTACCATGGTTACTATTGCAGATGCTGCCAAGGTGTGCCACCTAGGTGCTCGGGAAAGGAAGGTGAAAAGAGAAGGTCTTGCCTCTGATGCGTTTACAATTTAAAAAGGGCACGGGGTGCAAACAGTTCATGATCGTACAGTAAGAAATTCTCTCTAATTGCAAGAGCAGAGGCAGAGGGGCAAAGAAGCAATGAAATCTGCGTAACAAAGTGAAGAGAAACTCCACGAACAGTGTCATATTTGAACTGAGACTTGAAGGGTTGTGTATCAGGGGTCTTCAAGATAATCCCTGGGTTCAGTGATTCATAGTGATTCAGCTGAGAACCCAGCATATAGTTGCACCCACAGCCGTGATTTATTATAGCAAGAGGATACAGAGCAAGGTGCATGGGGGAAGTCTGGGGGAAAGCAGGTGCAACATTCCAAGGGTCCTCTCCGTGGAGTCATGCAGGGCACACTTGATTCCCCTAGGGATGAGTTGTAACAACACGTGTGAAATGTTGTCAACCAGGGACGCTTGTTAGAGACTCAGCACCTACTGTTTTTATTGGGGGCTGGCCACCTGGGCACCCTCTGCCTGCCGTGGACCAGCTCTACAGATTCCCAGAAGGTGAGCAGGGTGTTCAGCATAAACCTATTGTTAGTACGGTGTAGGCCCAGTGAGCCACGTTACCAGTTCTGAGGCTGGTGGGAAACCTCCCCAAATCCATTCCCAGACACCAGTCAATGGCCAACCTCGTTAGCAGGTCTTTTTAAAGGAGAGCACTCAGGTCTGCTGTGTTAACTCTTTTCTTCACAGATGGGTAGGCATTTTAAGTGGAAAAAGAGGGAGGGAGGACATTCCAGACAGAGGGAACACATCTATAGAGCCCCAGAAATAAGAAAGAACATGACATATTCTGGAAACAATGCTTGGTGCAGATTACAGAAGCATACGTTGTGAGGGGATGTGGCAGGAGAGGTTTTGTCCCTAGATCCGTAGGGTTGGAATTTTCCTCTGTGCTTTTGAAAGTTCCAGAAATTACATATCTACAGTCTTAAGGTTAATTTTATCTTTTATGACATGCCACTTAGGTTACTGTTGTGGGACATTTTCATCGTCATATGTCATTGAAATTGTTTTTTAAGGATTAAGATAAATTAAATAATGAACGTGGAGTTGCTTTGTAAGCAGTGGCAGCCTTAAGCCAGCCATGATTTTAGTCTTTGGGGTGTTATTTGTGGCAAATAGAAATGAAGGATCAGTGTAATGCCCTTCATGACTGATTCTTTGTGCATAATTCTCAGTGGCTCAAACTTTCTTCTGCTTTCCGATATCTAAAATGAAAAACCAACTATGTGGAACTAATTCGATAATGCGAGACCTGAGTTTGAGCCTCGGGTCTACTATGTCCATGAATTGTTTTTCTTCTAAATTAGGAAAGCCATTGTTACAGAAACAAATTCAAGAGATGCAAAGAATAAAAAGTGAAAGGTTCCTCTTTACCCTCACTTGCTTCCCAATCCTTCCTCCCAGTACCACCCCCAGCCCCCCGCATTGTTAACAACTTGGCATTTGTTTTTCTGGAACCATTCCTACACATTTATGAGCACAATGGTGTGTGCATATGTGCATGCATGTATATGCCTACAACCGGCAAATAATGACAATTCTGCTTCTTTTCTGATACCTGGTACTTCTTGTTTTTACTTCTTGTCTTCCTCAATTGCTAAGACTTCCAGTGCACAGTGTTAAATCAGAGCAATGAAAGTGAACATTCTCATCCTCCAGACTTAAATGGGAAAGCTTCTAATATGTCATCACTAAGTGTGATGCCCGCCAGATGTTTTAGGTACATCAATTTTATCTACAATTTCTGAGTTTTTATCAGAATGTTCAGTTTGATCACTCAGTGGTTGCCTTCCCAAAGTGCTGATGTGGTATTCTCCTTTAATCTACTTAAAAAGCAAACTCCGTTAGTACATTTCTTAATGTTGGGCTCTCTTTGCATTCTTGGAACTATCTTATTCATGGTGATTTTTTCGTTAAATTCACTATCAGATTTGATTAATGAATATTTTATTTTGAATTTTGGGTTTTTGTAAATGAGTACTCTTTGTTCATGGCCCCTCTTTTACTGTGCTAGAAGAGGGGTCTTGCTAATTTTATAAAATAAATTCAAAGGCTTCTCATCTTTTTGTGTGTTTTGAAACAGTTTAAATAATGGAAGAATTAGCCCTTTCTTGAAGGTCTGTTGAACTCAGTCATGAAGCCAGCCTCTTTGTGAAGAGGTGGTTTTTGAGTACCTGTTTTACTTTCTCTTCTATGTCTAAAAGAAAAGTTTAATATTTAACATATATAGGAAAATATATGTAATATATAAGCAAGTTATGAAACAAAGTAATAAGGAAAGCACCTGTGAGCCTACCACCCAGCTAAAGAAATAAAACATGCCCAATACTGTATGCTAGTGCACAAGTTTGTCCTCTTTTCTCTCCCAGAGAGATGGTTGTCATTTCCTTGCCTTTTTTAAAAAATAATTTTATCACATATATATGTATCTCTAAAGAATATATTGTTTGATTTTATTTGGTTTTGATTTGTATAAACATAGTATCTTGTTTTCCTTTATCTAACTTGATTGTTTATTCAACACAAGGATGCATATGGCATTCATTCATTTTTACTGCTATGTAGCATTCTCTGTGATAAACTGTCTTTTCTCCTGTTGATAGATATTTGGGTTCTTCATAGGTTGGCTTGTTTTTTCTTATAAACGATGCTGCTGTGAGCCATTTGGAACATGTCTATTCCCATGTATGTGCAAAGATTCCTTTAGGGTGTATACCTAGGGTTTGAATTAGTGGGTCACAGAGTATGTATTTATTTAATTCCACAGGATAATGTGATTTCTAAAGTGCTTATATCAGATTTCACTTCCACTAGCCCTGATAAAGTGTTCTCAATTACCTACCTCCTTGTCAATAGTTAGCATCATCGCAGATTAGTTTTTGTTGATACATTTGATATAACATATTATTAATACGTGTTGGTTGACATCTCTCTGATTAGCAACCATTGCTGTCGTGTGATATTTATAAGTATGCAAACTATTCATGTTTCTTCTCCCCTGGGATGCCTGTTCATGTCTAGTTCCTGATTTTGGATGTGGTTCATCACTTTTTCACTACTGATTTAGTTCCATAATATAAATTTTGAATATGAACCCTTTGTTATTCCATGTATTATTTTCCGTTTTGTGCCTTGAATTTAAAATTTTGAAGTATCTATTGATAAACAGAAATCCTCAGTTTCAGTGTGTTTGAATTTAACAGTTACTTTATGTTAACATTTCCTACGTCTTACTTAAGAAATTACTGATCCCAAGCTTAAAGAGATATTATTCTATATTCATTTATAAAATTATTGAAGTCTGCTTTTCACGTTTATGTCTCTGATACACTTAGCACTGATTTTTTTTGCATGAATAATGTGTGGATAATGTGAATAATGGACCTAATTTCATTTTTTCCCTATACTGGTAGTCAATTGTTGCGAGACCATTTATTGAAATCTCTCTACTTAGTCTCATTCAGTATATTTATTGTTAGATGTTTTTTAGATATTTGCTCTTCTTTGTGAAATTTGGACTTTACCTTATCAGTTTCCCTTGAAAAATCCTTTAGGAGTTTTTATCAGAATTGTATTGAATCTATAGATTAGTGTGAGAGCGCTAACATTCCAATATTGAGCCTTTCAATCCATGAATATACTATAAGATTTATGTTTATTTAGATTTCCTTTGAAGCTTTCAGTGAAATTTTACACTTTTCTCTATAAAGGTCTTTCACATATTTAATATTAGAAATATTCCTAGCTATCTTGTTATCATTTGCTACTATAAATTGTTTATTTTTTAATTAAATTTTATTTTATTTAAACTCAATTAACATATAGTGTATTATTAGTTTCAGAGGTAGAGTTCAGTGATTCAACAGTTGTTTAGAACATCCAGTGCTCATTATATCACATGCCCATCACCCAGTTACCTCGTCCCCCCCTCCCCCCTCCCCTCTAGCAACCCTCAGTTTGTTTCCTATGATTAAGAGTCTCTTATGGTTTGTTTTCCTCTATTATTTCATCTTATTTTATTTTTCCTTCCCTTCCCCTATGATCCTCTGTTTTGTTTCCTAAATTACTCATATGAGTGAAACTATAATTGTCTTTCTCTGATTGACTTATTTCACTTAGCATAATACCCTCTAATTCCATCCACATCATTGCAAATGGTAAGATTTCATTTTTGACTGGTGAGAAATATTCCATGTGTACATATACCACATCTTCTTTATCTATTCAACTTTCAATGGATATCTGAGCTCTTTCCATAGTTTAGCTACTGTGTACACTATAGACAACAGGGTGCAGGTGCCCCTTCAGATCACTACGTTTGTATCTTTGGGGTAAATACCTAGTAATGCAATTCCTGGGCCGTAGGGTAGCTCTATTTTTAATTTTTTGAGGAACCTCCAATGTGTTTCCCAAAATATGTTTATATTTTTAAGTTAATTTTTTGTTTTGCTAATGCTTAGAAACACAAGTGATCTTATGTTCAAGCAATTTACTAAATTCACTTATTGATTTAAATCAATTCTCTGCAGGAACTTTTATGATTTCTAAGTTCATAATCATATATCATCTATGAATAATGACCATTTTGAGTTTTTCTGTTTTCTAGTTCTTATACCTCTTTAAAAAGAAAAAAAAAAAACAATTCTTGTTGCTCTGGTGAGGACCTTCAGAGGCAGTGTTATTTTGTTCCTGATTTAAATGGAATGCTTCTACCACTTTGCCATTAAAAAATGAAGTTAGCTTAAATTGAATTTAAATTTTTAAAAAAAGAAAGATGCTTTCTACAAAAACAAAATGAAGTTAGCTGAAAAAAATGAAGTTAGCTGTGAGTGTTTAGGTGTACATTTTATCATGTTAATGATGTTCTGTTTGTGGTCTGCTAAGAGGTTTGTTTCTTAATCATGAATAGGTATTGAATTTTATATAATGCATTGTCTCTGTATATTGAGAAGAACATATGATTTTCCTTCTATACTCTGTTAGTATGATAAGTTTCAGAAATAGATTATATAGTGTTAAACCATCCTTGCATTCCAGGGATAGATTCAACTTAGTTATGATATAATTCTGTTTTTATTGAGTAGATTATTAATAAACTTCTAATTATCTTTCTACTGTCTGTAGCACCTAGAGGTGTGTTTAGAGCTACCACAGATGTCCTTTCTTCTCTCCTCATTCCATTTTTTTAAAATATTTTATTTATTTATTCATGAGAGACACAGAGAGCGAGAGAGAGAGAAAGAAAGAGAGAGAGAGAAAGGCAGAGACACAGGCAGAGGGAGAAGCAGGCTCCATGCAGGGAGCCCGATGAGGGACTCGATCCTGGGACTGTAGGACCATTCCCTGGGCTGAAGGCAGGCACTAAACTGCTGAGCCACCCAGGGATCCCCTTCTCATTCCATTTTATTGACCATTCTCACCAGAGGTCTATCAGTTTTATTAATCTTTATGAAAAGTCAACTTTTAGCTTTGTCGATCCTCTGCATTGAAGCTTTGCTTTCTATCCCATTCAGTTCTGGTCTTCTTTTTCCTTCTACTTTCTTTGGGTGGATTCATCTGATCTTCTTGTTTTTTTCTTTAACTTTATTAAATTTATAAATTTATGTATAGCTCATTGATTTTTCAGCCTTCAGTCTGTTGGAATATGAATATTAAAGATGATAGCTTTTTCTTGAAATACCATTTCTGCTGTATCCATTAAGTTTTGATATGTAGTTCTTTTGTTATTATTTGACTTTAAGTAGTTTTAAAAATTGTCATTATTATATTTTCTCTGACTCATCCTCTATTTAATTATACTTTCAGAAGTATGGCCCAAGTTCATTCTAACTCGATTGTATTATAATCAGAGAATGTGGTATCCATGAGGTTGACTTTCTGAAATTTATTGAAACCTACATTATGGCCTACCATATGGACAGTCTTTGTCAACATTCCAAGTGGGCTTAATTAGGAAAGATGTTCATTCCTGATAACTGGGTCCAGGAACTTTTTATATATGCATTGAATCAAGGCTGTAGATGGAGCTGTTCAGATCTTTTATATCTTTGCCTAACATTGGCCTGCTTCATCTACCAGTAACTGAGACAGATATGTTGAATCTCCCACCAACTGCTCTCTCGGCCTCTGGGAGAGATGGGGCATGACCCACCTCTCTGTTCTTTAGGCAGTCCTCTTCTAGACATTAATGACCACTCTGACTTGATGGCACCTCCTGCTCATTGTATCTGTGGTTTCTGAGTTTAGAATCTTTCCATCTCCGCAATAGTCTATTTTGGTGATTTCTTTTGCAGTGGTCTCTTGCCAACATAAACTTTCTAATATCCAGAAATTCCTCAAAAAATTTATCTGCTGATTGAATGCTTTCATGTTTTATAGTTGTTGCTGAAACATGTGGATCTTTTCTGCCATTTGAATGGTATTTTGGAAAAGAAAGAAAAACAAATGTCTCGGCTCAGTCTGCCATCTTTACCCTTTATAAGACACATTTTTATCCTTTCTTCTTTTCTTCCTTTTCCTTTTTCTCTCAACATATGTCTGTTGGGAGAAAAATCTTTCTGGACTTCAATTTCCTCATCTATGAAATGAAATAATATTCATCTCAATTCCATATGAGGAATATTGATAAGATAACATCAACCTAAGTGCTTTGCAGAACTGTTAAGATCTGTACAAATGCAAGGGATAACCTCAGCACTTTCCTTTCCTTTTGTGTAGCTAATGTTATTAAGCAGCTCAGCTACATTAGAAAAAAGTGATTAATTGTGATCAACAGATCATGAGAGGCTCAAACAAAATTTTATTTGACACTTTTTGAGAAGATTTGCTTGCAAGAAATTATTGGGTGCTTTAATAGAAAGTCACAAAATAAATGGAAAAATCAATTTAGTCTTAAAACTAATGCTATAGGGGGTGTCTTTTTTTTCTTTCCTACTTGTACTGTGTTGTTGGCATGCATTCTCAATTAGGCACTTCTCCTTTAAAAATATTTTTTTACTTAAAAAATGTATTTCCTGACTCAGCATATTCATAAATTTATTTACTTTAGCTTAGAAAGTTAACATGAACTGACAGAAAGAATGCTGAAATTTCAACCCAGGCATATTTAAGGTACAGAATGAGTAATTGATGTAAAAGACCAAGTGCTTTGTATTAGAATGTACTTAAATCTGCCTATTTACAATTTTTTCTATTTCTACTTTGCGCCAAGGCAAAATATGCAACTCTCAATTAAATTGAAAACTGTATATTGAGTGCTATTTTGTGTATAAGGTTTGAGCTAAGTGCCATGGTATGGAGAGGTGAGACCTACCTCGCCTCCCCCACATCTCTCCTCTAACAAGTAGGTTAGTTAAAGCTAAGATATAAACTACTCAAATGAACATATCTACCCTATTGTAAGGATCAGGAACAGCCATATGGAGAAAATAACATTTAAGATGGGATTGAAAATGTTTAGGAGTTCCAAAGACAGGGAGGAAGCCATCTCAAGTCTCAGAAACAGTATGAGGAAAGACAAGTTTTCAGTGGGAAAAGGTAAGGGTTTATTTAGACTATGGCAAATATTTTTTTTTCTTTTGGCTGGAACATTCAGTATGTATAGTGGAAAATAATGCAGCTTGGGGATATCTTGCACACAACACAATTTTAGCCGTAGAAAAAGGTGTGAGGCTTTCTCTGTATACCAATTTTTGTAAATGTCCCATGGAAGCTCGTAAAGATATACTCACATTTTTATTTTAGGTGCATATAATATGTGTGCATTCTTCCATGTAATTGTATCATTCCTTCCTTCTGTGGGGGCCTGTTCTTATATTTCTTAGGTTCTATTAGAAGTCACAAAATGATTTCCTTTTTTAAAAAGATTTTATTTATTTATTCATGAAAGACAGAGAGAGAGAGAGAGAGGCAGAGACACAGGCAGAGGGAGAACCAGGCTCCATGCAGGGAGCCCGAATGGGACTCGATCCCGGGACTCCAGGATCAAGCCCTGGGCCGAAGGCAGCGCTAAACCACTGAGCCATCTAGGGATTCCCAACGAAATGATTTCTTAAATATGTTCCAACTTTAGAAATTCTCTGAATCTAGGAGTGACCACTAAACTACAAATGCGTATCACAAACCCCTGAACAGGGCTAATGTCTCTAGCAGAGTATGGAAAGCCCCATGCCTGGGCTTGGAGCCACACAGGCCTGGGCTCGCATCTCCAGTCCTGCGTGTTCTCACTTGGGCAGGCTGAGGGACTTCGCTAACCATGATTTCTTCATCTTTAAAATGTTGAGGATTGTGTCAACATCCTAGAGTTTTAGTAAAGATTGAAGAGGTAATTTCCAGAAAGTTTTTGGTGCACAGCAGATGCTCAATGCATGGCAGCTGTCCTTGTTAAAACATCTGATCTCCCAAGCCTATGGGAGAAGGGGTCTTCAGTCAGGCCAGAGGAACTTTGTGAGGCCACGAGGAGCTATTTGTCACACTCCAACAGAACTTAAAGGGGAGAGGATGAGAGGATATGAATATGGAGTTGGGGGAAGTATGTGTGAAAACAAAAGAGAAGCAGTGGGTCCTGCAGAGGGGAGGTTTATAGTGGAGGATCCAAAATGCAGCCCCAGATTCTTTAACCAAATCTTAAGGAATCAAGAGTTCCAAGGGGAAGAAGAATGAAAAGATCTAGGGTGCTTTACAATGGGGAGATCAGAATGCACAGTTGCAAAAGGGGAATGAACAAACACAGAATACTTAAAGCTGGCACAGGTAGGCCACACCTTCCCAGCTGGTGAAGAAGGGGGCCAGGAGGTCACTGTGGTTTCCTCAGCAGAAGGGTGGATCTGGGGCTCGAGTCACAAACAGTCTGTCTTCCCAAGAGCCAAAAAAGTGGTGTTAAATACCAAATTCCAGTCTCATGAATCACTACTTGGGAAGGAACCTTAGAGATAATGTTGTCCAACCCTCGAATTTCACATAGGAGGAAAATGAATCTTTTAGAGGTTATGTGGCTTGTTCAAGACCACACAGTCGCTCGGCCCAGAGCTGGAGGGCAAATGGTTTAGAAGCAACAGAAGCATGATGGGCCTCATTGGAGCATCTGGGAGCTTGTGCGAGTGAAGGCTTGGGGGTAACTTGAAAGACAGTGGTTGTGGCTTTCAATCTTTATGGCAGCAGCAGTTAAACCAGATACGTTGAATGTGTTCAAAGCTATTTGTAAGAGACCTCAGCTGTATACTTGTCCCTCAAATATGCTGACCCCTTAGTGATGGTTGGATTTGTATATCAACCATTTGAGTCTGTTGGGAGGTGATGGGGAGGGGCAGGAGGGTGGAGCGCGGGCCTCCACTGCATTTATGGAAAGCCTCCCGTGTGACGGGCACTGTTCTAAGTAGTTGGCATGTATCAGTGAGTGAGCCAATCAGACGGAGATCCTGACCTCATACCCTAACATTCTTGCCCCTGGAAATGTAGCAGAAAAACAGAGCCTGGATGTGATACTACCTCGGTTTCATCACACCTCCCCCTGGCTGCCCATTTCGATCCCATCTGTTCCAGGACACCCTTGCACAACCACCTCTCGTCCTGGATCCCTGTCTACTTGGGCACATTCTATAACATCAAGCCTTGGATCCAGTTTGATCTCGCTTTCATACGAGTTTCCCCCTTGAACATCTGGTCTCCCAGTGAGCCTGTAAGCACCCTGAGGCTGGGAAACCATTCCTGCCTCCTGCCTTGTCCTGTGGGGCGTGGCACTGAACACCAGAGGGTGTGTGTGGCACACATTTATTCAGCCTTCACATCAGACTGGAGCAGAAAAGCTGTATCAGGACTGATGAGGTCACCTCTCAGAGACAAGAGGGGCAGCAGAGTCTTGTTGGGGGACCCATTAGCAAAACCACTCCAGGAATCTTCCCTGTGAGGCTCATGTGATGAAGGCCCAGTGAGGACCCCAGAGGCAGCTTCTTTGGAACCATGTCTTCTGAATGCTCTTGGAAAGCCCATTCAAAGCGAAGTGAAATCCCAAATGCCACTGGAAACATCTAAGAACTATGAGTAAGCACTTGGGATCGTTGGATGAAGGGAGCCCTCTAATCATGAAGCATTTTGATGATTAACAGAATTCTAAGCCAAGGCTTAAAGCCGGATACACACCATAATGGTGAAGCCAAATAATGCTTAATTGTTTTGGCTTTTATTCCCGAGAAAGAAAGCACAGGGAAGTAGAAAGACACACACACACACACACACACAGACAAGTCCACGTATTTTTATTGGGTTAAAATAAGTACTTACATGGCCTCTGGCTTCCATGTTTCATGAAGAGCTGTAGAGAATCTCAGAAGAGACAGCTTTGTCCAGCCACGAAGAAGGATATCCTTGCCATCCAGCCAGGATGGATTCCAGGATGGAAAGCCATCCATCCATCTTCCCCGTCATTGCTTCCATCTCCTGCAAATGAGTAAATGCCTCATCCCATGTGGCAGATGTGTCCTGAAGCCACATGCCAGTCCCCAGAGGTGTAGCTTGACTTGCACGTCCAGGCAGCCCTGACTTGTTCGTGATGGGGGCGGTGGGACCCCTCTTCATCACTTGTGTCGTCGATGTGCCAGTCAGCCAATTCTAAAGTGACCGCATTTTTCTTCATTTCACTTTTCTCTATCGATGGAAAATAGGGCTTTGTAACATCACAGGCTAGATTAGTACTGAAACTTCTGTTTTGCAACTCACAGAACTGGATTAATGTACTTTCAACAGTTCTATGATATTTCTGCCCATTTCCGTGGCGCCCCCCCACCCTCTGCAGAGTTGTAGAGGTGAGATGCCCGCTGCCACTATGCTTGTGTTGGGCATTGTATCCAAAAGATGCAATGAAGATGCAAAGATTTGGTCCCCGCTCCTAGGAGCCCACTGAGGAGGCCAAAAGTGCGCAGGGAGACGATTGTGATGCAGTGTGAACACGCTGTAGTGTAATGTGGGTAAATCAAGCACTGTTGAAACCCAGATGAAGACATGGCTAATCATGCTGAAGGAACTCAGGGAGCACTTCACAGAGCGGGGGGCATTTAGGTTGGTGCATACAGAACAGTTGGAGAAGATGAGGGGAGAGGTGCTGAACTTTCCAGGCAGAGGGAACAAGGTGTACAAAGGCAGGAAATCTATACAAGTTCACATTTGGTTATCTAAAGCTCTTGGGGCCCAGATGTATTTCACAATGTGGCCTTTTTTTTTTTTTTTTTTTTTTTGCTATTAGAAGGATACTATGATATATACATATATCCAGAGCAAAAGTTCGAATATTCATATTAAATCGAATTAATTAGACTATTATTAGTAGTATCACATCAGTTAAGTCATGTTTTGCTACCAAATAAGTTTGAATCTTGAACTTACCACAAAAAGAAAAAAAAGCCATACATTTTTAAGCTTTTGGGATTTTAGAGTCTTGAATCAAAGGATAGTGGCTATAATTCCAGTAAATTCCTAGTGCTAATTCTCACTGGGCTGGGCTAGGTCATGTGCTCATTCCTGAGCCAATCACTGTAGCCAAGGGGAAAAATATCCAATTGACCAGCCCAAGACCTGGGTCCCCACCCATGGAACTGAGTGATTTGTTTCAGCCTGCCTGAGTCACTCAGTGATATCAGGTTGGTTGCTTCCAGAAAAAGGAGTATGCAGCAGGTAAAAACCACAGATGTCCATTATGTGTGCATGGCAGCTGTGTCCACATGACATGGCCTAGGTCACACGGTCCTAAGACAGAACCAGGACTTGGAACCCTTCTGTCTGATTCCAGAGCCCATGTTAGATGAGGCTGCTTGCACATGCCAGTGAATACAGTCTACCGCCGTGCAACCTACTGCTAAATTATATAATGTAGACAATTAGAACCTAGCAAAGTATATAATAAGGTGCTAATTATGCAGAGTACAGGAGTACAGAGAGCCCGTAAGTTGAAATGACTTAGAGAAGTAAGAGATGTTAATAGGCTAGAGCTTCACGAGAACAGCAAAGTCTGAGCTGAGCCTTAAAGGATGCATTGGAAGTGACGGGAGAGACTTTATGTCTCTGGTCTCTGCTCCAGGGACTCTCTTGTAACTTTAATTGCAAACCAGTATTGAATTCGAGGCAGATTTTCCTGGGCCCTAAATGAACCTCTGAGCCCACAGGACATAAATTACGGGGAATGGTAACAGGAGGGAAAACATCGCCCTGTAATTTATTGACGGGGAAGAAAAGCAAAGAAGTCATTAAGGTTTAGATGCTCTAAGCCGGCCTCTGAGGTGCTTAGGACACAAGTGTGACGGTGACAGACGGAAGTAACTCTGTGGCCACATAAAGAACTCAGTTCTCTGCTTTCCCAGGGGGTCCTAGGATTAAAACAGACCAAAGACGTGAATGGGCTCTGCAAGAGCTGCTGGCCCAGTGCCCCTTGCTGTTAGTTACAGAAATCTGAGGTCCAGGGGAGGACCTGATAAGGCCACAGCCAGTAACTTAAAAGTCATGAGCAAAGCACTTTATTTAGTTTTGTGTTAGAATTTTTTTTTTTTTCTGAAATTCAATAGTGAAGTCAAGGAGCCTTCAGGCATTGTTATCTGTTACAGTGCATGGTTTGAATGTTGTGTGTATTTTCTCTTTGTGGGACTTAAATAAAAATGCAAACTAGTTTTGAAACTAGTTGTAAGTAAAAATACCCACTTTTTAAATGTTGAGAGGTTTGTCATCAGAGATGTCCCTGCATTTCCTTAATTCGGGATCAGTCAACAGATTGCAGCATCAGTATTTACTGAGCATTTACTTTGTGCTCAGGTGTTAGACGTTCTCATTTAATCCCCAGCAAAACCATCTGTGATAGGGATTTTTATCCCTCTTTTGGATGAGAAAGCTGGGCTGGACAGGTCAGTAACATGCTGAACGTAACTTGTTAAGGGCTATTATGGGGATTTCTCTCTGTTCCCACCACATTGAGCTTCTATAATACGGACCTGATCTCTCAGACCATTTTGTCGCAGAATTCCTTCCTACCCTGCAGCCAGAGTTTGTTGGTTATAATTGACTTTCTATGCCTCCAGAAGGCCCCACTGTTTCCTCTCTTGGTTTATAAATTGTCCTCTTCCTTCCAGGGCCCCCCTTTGTCCTTGCACCCTCCATCCCCTCGCCCTTTCTACCTCCTTGGTCATCACAGGGAGACATGTGATAGCTGCTCTACACACTGACTCTTCTCTCCTCCAGGGCCCCTTCTGTCTTCCAAGCCTGAAGGTTTGTGCAGAACAGACTGGGATTCTCTGAAAAACACTTCAGCAGGGAGCACTCTGATTTTTTTCCCTCCCCAAAAACTTCAACTTACGTAGGTGTGGCATATTTTATGTCAAGGGATCTTAGAACCAGAGGGGACCAATGGACCACCCCTCTCTTGTGAGAGATTAGAAATCTGTGGGCAGATAGGGTTACTGGCTCAGGCCTGCACAGCAATGCTGACAGTGGATTCTATCAAGCAGACCTCCCCCGGAGCAGTAAGTGGGTGGCCATCAGCATTGATTAGGCAGGACTGCCCGTGGCTGTATTGGAGGTCTGTATAAGTGGCAACATGTGACAGTCATCGTTAAGTTAACTGCATTTCATTACATCTCATTGTGTCCCTGCCTTGGCTTGTGTCCCCCAGACACAGACCCTGAGCCGAGCACCCGTGTGCAGTGGTTCATTTGGCAGGTGATCTGAGGAGCCCCAGTAGGGGAAAGGGGAAGTGGGACCGGGAGGGGAGGCACCCAGTACAGGTGTGTTATCGACCACTGTGTGCACATGAGGTCCCGGAGGCAGGGAACCTCTGTGAGTCAGCCTAGCACATAACTCAGAATCATCCAACAGAGGGGCGAGGAAGCTGGCGCATTTGCCCTCCTTGTCATCCTCAACTAAGGGTCGCTCCAGCAGCCTTACCTCTCCAGCTCTTCCAGCTTGTTCTGGCAAGGACAGAGCATCCGGGCAGTCACAGGTGTCCCCAGCACACCACCTTTGCAACAGCAAACCGAGTGTGGAAAGGATGCGAAGGGCACAAGCAAACTCAGCAGCAGTCCCCAAGAAGAATCTCCATCAGCCGTCAGAAAGCAGGAAAGCCAGGACACATGGGGCACACATGCGTGCGTGCATGGATGCGTGTGTGCGTGTGTGCATGGATGTGTGTGAGTTGCACTTACAAACACTGTGATGGCTCGTCGTGCTTGCTTCTCAGTATTGGCAGTTTGGAAGCTCAGAACCAGTTGACAGCCTCTCTCTGGCTATTAGACCAGACCCCCCAGGAATGCAATCTTTGTACCAACCCTACCCTTCTCTTACCCGTTTTGCTTCTGCCGTAGTCTCTTGGTATATTTATTCTTGTCCTCTCTGTGTACGCCTTTAAAAGCCCCCCTTGAATCTATGTGCTGGTATAAGTTGGGTGCAAATAAATACAAAAACAGGTTATTCAGTTAAAAAAAGACAAACATGGGACTGGTCATAAACAACTGCCAGGCTGCTTTACCTAAATAAGATTTTTTTTTTTTTTTTTTAAATCCGAGCTTCCTAGTCTCCACACGAAGGTCCCGACTGCATGGGAAACCACAGGATTCTTGCCCATGCGTCAAGTTTGTAGTGAGTCACAGATTTGCAAACAAGGGAAACTGCATGTGTTCTTCAAAGTGGCCACAGAAAGAGGATGTTCATCCTCCCCACAATGCTATAAAATTGGAGATTCCTGCATCACACGGGTGATGTGATGAGAGGTCCCCAGAGGCCAAATTGAAGCCCATAATTCAAAGTTCTGCTGAGTCAGGATATGGGACCCTGTTTATACCACGGAAGATAGAAAAATAAATGAAGGCAAGTGTAGTAGAAGCAGGCTCCAGGACTTTAATGGCTGTGATCGTACCTCTTTTTTTAGACTAATATTTAAAATATTCCCTCCTATGCATAATTTTTATTGATTAATATTTTCACTGCTTGTTGAAGTGACAATATATAACAAATTTTCTTCAATGAGCACATACTTGAAGTGGGGAGAGAATAAAAAAGCATTTCCTTTCATCTGAATATTCTTTAATCATAACATTCCGCCCAAATGTCTTGTTTTCTAAAAATAGATGTTTTGCTAGAAGCATCCAAGGTAAAATGTGGCCTGCCACTCAGAAATCTAAGATTTTGGTTGTTTTCTTTGCTGGTCAGAAGCCCTGAAGAAATGAAGATTCTGTCCTCTGATATTCATGGTTGTGAGTGAGACCCACACTAAGTATTTCTTTGCCATTTGGTTTCCTGTTTCAAGGAAAATGTTTAGCCAGATGTCACAGTAAAAAGGATGGGGGGCGTAGGGAGGGAGGGAAGGAGGGAGGGAGGGAGGGAGGGAGGGAGGGAGGGAGGAAGGAAGGAAGGAAGGAAGGAAGGAAGGAAGGAAGGAAGGGAGGGAGAAGGCAGGAAGGGGGAAGGAAGGGAGGGAGGGAGGGAGGGAGGGAGGAAGGAAGGAAGGAAGGAAGGAAGGAGAGAAGGAAGGAAGGAAGGAAGGAAGGAAGGAAGGAAGGAAGGAAGGAAGGAAGGAATCCTAGGCTCTCTTGTTTGTTACAATCAACAACATTAACTGTGCATCTCTGGAAAGTTATTTATTTACGACCCCTTCATTCGAAAAAGAACTTAACCTTAAAAAAAGTTTGGTGGATGTAACATACAAGATAACAAGTAAGGGAAGAAAATGGAACAAAGGGAAAACTTGTGATGAGAAAATTAGGAGGAATAAGGCTGGCATCTAAAGTCCATGTCATTAAGTTCTACTGAGTCTGGGTCAGAAATTCTACTCTGAGCTTCACAGCAGCCAAAGCAAAGAAGGAAATACAGTCAAATATGTGACTCATAGTTTTTTTATTTTTTATTTTTTTAGAAAAAGCTGATTCATTTGGGATGGGATACTGAGTGAAGTATTTGGAGGGAATATATACAAAGAGGAAAAAAGATATTAGCCCTAGAACTCAGGAAGTCAGCACTACTATTCATGCCAATAGACAGTAATACCCACACAAAATGGTGAAGGGGATTAAGCACAAACATCCAGTTATGAAATAAATAAGTCACAGGGGAGAAGAATACAGTATAGGAGATATGGTCAACAATATTGCAATAACTTTTTATAGTGACAGATGGAGGGGACTACGCTTACAATGAGCATTTTGTAATTGTGTACTAGTCATAATTTTAAAGTTTGTCACTGTTGAATCACTATGCTGTATGCCTGAAACTAATATAATATTATGCGTCAACCACATTTCAATTAAACAAGGAAGGAAAGAAGGAAGGGAGGAAGGAAGGAAGGAAGGAAAATTCAGTGATAGCTTTACCAATTGAAAGTGAGCATCTTCTAACTTTAATAACATAAAAAGATAAGTCATTTTTTTCTAGGTACAGTTCTAATTCTCTATACCACAGTGGTTTTGCACTGTAATATTCTGTATAATAGCTATTTTACAGGTAATATTAGTTCTATGACTCAACACACAAATGGCTTGTTTCAATATTCTTGGGAGTGGTTGTCATATGTCAGAGAGAATGAAGGCTATTGTTATTTTTAATGATAGAAATAATAGCTAACATCAGTGGAGTACTTACACGCTCAGCACCACGCTCCCCAACGTACCACGGCACACGAACACCACGTGTAGGGTACCACTGCTTATACTCGTAAAAGTAGGGTCGATGGCTTACAAAAGGCCTCCCCATTTGTCTTCCTGTTCAACTAGTCACGATAACTCTGAGATATTGGTCAGGAAGACATTATTTTTCTGTGAGAAAAGCAGGGTCAGGTAGCTAGTAATTGGCGGGCCTGGAATATAAATTCAGATTTTTCAGATGTGCCTTTTCCATGACTTCATGATCTTGGGGGGACGGGGGGTGCAAAGCCGTAGCAACGGGAATGTGCAAATTTGCCTCTAGGATGTCAGGCTGAATTCGTATGAGGTATTTCCTCGCAGGCCCACCATTGACTGGCCGTGTGGTGTTAGGGGAGTCTCCTCTTTTCCCTCGGAGCTGCAGTGTCTTCCCCTGGAAAATCAGGAGGTTGATGACTTGCCTGGGAAGATTCCTTTCAGCTGTGACAGCCTGTTCATCGCTGGGTTTCTGTGGCTCCAGGCGGTTTCCCAGACTACCCTCCAGAGTGTTCCTAGTCATTTTCGCATTAGCAGTTGCTCTGTGGTAGCTTGGCTGCACCTCTGTGAACATTCACCCTTCCCTGCTGTCCCAGCCTGCTTGGGGCCAGGGCCTGCGGGCTGCGACTTCAGGCTGAAAAGAGCCAGAACTCCCTCGGAGCCCCAAGTGTCCTCTAGGATGCTTCCACAGTATTAGTGGTGCTCTGTTGCTACTGATTGACACTTCATCTTCGGTGGATTTTCTGAGGAAGATTCAATGTATGGAAAGTGCCTCAAGTTTGATCCGGACCTGGTGCAGAACTCAGAACTCACCTCCCCCTTCCCTTTTAGGCCTCTTCTGAGCCCAAAGAGCCCACGAACACGTCTTGGATTCTTCCAAGTTAGCCATGTCTCCGTGGAGGGCTTCCCTGGGGGGTTGAGTGTTGTGTGTTGGCTTCCCGTGCCCAAATAAATAAACCCTGTTGGAAGCGTTAGGCTCCAGGTTTGTTTCTGGCATCCCTTTGCCTAAACGTTTCTGTATTGAATAAAACAGAAATGTTTAGCAAATCCCAAGAAATTCCTTATTTAATGGAAAAAAGAGATCCCAGAGCTTATATTTCAAAATGTGATTTCCATGTTCCCATTGCATTAAGGCAAGCTCGCCTCACCAAATCCCCAGATGTCTGGTATGCTTTTCTGAAAATGCCTATATTTAGCCCCTAGAATGCACTTGAGTACGTATCATGGACAGGAGTCTCCTCCGACCCCGGTAGGAGATAGAGCCTCCAAGTGAGCCTCGAAGCCCACCCTATAATTCAGTTGTGAAGGTTGCATTAGAATCAGTAGGAAGTCTCAGCATTAGCCTGCACACAAGCTTCCGGCCCCGCATGTGGATCAGTGATGCTCTGTAGTACGTGGGCACCTCTGTATCACTGCCTGTCCTTCCCCATAGACGGAAGTCCCAGCTCCGGGATTGGCCGCAAATAGCCTACTTCACCAGCTAACTTGACGTCTAGGACCTGCCTTGGCAGTTCCTCTGTGAATTGTATTCTCTTTCTTCCAGCATCTTCAAAGATGGGGTTTTTTCATTTGCTTCTTGTCTCTGCCAATCCTAAATTGGTCTCCCTCCTAAAATGTTTGTCTTTTATTATAAGAGTAATGTGTGCCCATTGTTGAGAGACAGACAGAGACAGATTGCAGAGAGAAATGTAAAAAAATAATAATAATAATCCCACCACAACAAATGTACTGCCACTAATATTTTGGATTTATACAAGTATGTTTGCCTCTAGTTATTTATCCTCAACCCTTGCCAATTATACGAATTTCCAATTGGGGGGATAACTATGTTACATAGTGAGCAATATTCCTGAATCATCAACTAGTCTTCAAAACCCTGACTGCTAATAGCTGCATAATGCAGAGTCATAAGGGCAAAGAGGTATTTTAAACATTTCCTTGGTGCTGGACATTTAAACATTTAAACATTTCCTTGGTGCTGGACTTAGAGATGGTTTCTGCCTTTTTACTTCCAAGCCACTTTTAGGGTGGTAGCCACTTAAAGGATATCCAGCTCACGCTGGGCACTGGGCTAGGTCCAGGGATAAAGAAAGAGAAGACGCCAGCTTGCCCCCAGGGAAAGGGGTAGGGAGCCCTGGCACTGGGCATTTATCGCATCTACTAATGTGACGCCTACCATTAGGAGCCCTCTCCTTGGGACACAGTGGAGCCTGAAAGGGCTTCCTGCCCCATCTATTCATGCTCACTACAATCTTTCTTGTTTTCTGAGTCTGAGAAGTGGTCCTAGGGGTGGTGGTGGGGAGCTTTCTCCCCAAGAGAAACTGACTTTCGAGCTACTTCTTGAAGGACAAAGTGACACTGATGAGGGAAGGAAGGTTGGGAGGAAGAAAGGAGGGTCATTCGAGGAAAGGCAAACAGTGCCAAGGAAGGAAGCTTGGCAGAGTTGGACACATGCCAGGGCTTCATTCTGGCCTGAGTTTAGAATCCCATGAGGGCATGGCAGGGGCTGCAGCTGTGGGGGCTGCAGGGGAAAGATTCTAAAAGGCTTTGGAGGCCTCACCAAGGAGAGTAACTTCATCCCAAAGACTTAGTGAGGCCACTGAGGCTATGCATAGAGGCCTGAACTCAGCAGACATGCACTTCAGGGAGACTCACCGCAGCATCTGTAGGGAAGACAACAGACTTGGAGGTGTCAGGGGACAGTTAGTGGGTGAGAACTCTGAGCACAGGAATTGCGCTGCCTGGCATACCCTTGAGGCTCAGAAAATTTGTTCCAAGATTCCAGCAGGGAACCCTCAGGGCGGCAGCAGTGAGAATGGAGAGGTCCTATAAGAAAGACATATAGGAAGGGACGTGGGTGCGATCTGCTGATTTTAAAGCCAGGGACCCCAACAGACCTTACTTTTTTAGCCCTGAGCAAAAACTAGAACGTGGTTTTTGAAAAAGTGTTTGACTGCGGAACCAGTTGACCAATGGAATGTTTCTAGACCTTTCGGAACTCTAATCTCTGCTTTGTGAATTACATAGTTTGTTTCTATTCAATGGGTCCCTTTTTCCCCCCCAAAATACCACCTGTGAAATAAGTTAAACACCATACTGTTTTAATGTAAAAATATTTCCTCAAATCCACTGTATAAATTAATTACTCTTTAGGGAATAGGATAATCTAATTTCCCCTATACAATGTGCTCCATTCACATGCTCCACGTCACTGGAAGGGCAGGTTATGAATCTACTGTTTCTGAAGGATTATGAGCTATAATAAATGTCAATATGAGCTCTGATTGATTTCCTGCAAGCTCACTAGTTGTGACTTCATTTAGTAACATAATACTAATTGTGTCGCTTTGCTTACCTTTGATTTGCACTGTATCCGCAGCACTTACTAGAGTACCGGAGCAAGCGAGGTGCCCAATAAATGCATGCTGAATAAAGGAGGACTTTCAGTCCCTTAAAACACTCCTCAGAGAAATTTCTAAGGTCAGAGAGAGCTCTGCAGCTCAAGTGGGCATGGAGATAGGAGGTGACACCACAACCCGGTCCTTGAGAAAGTAGCATAGACCCGCTCCGACACACCACCTCGTCCCAGTGCCCCGGCACATAGTATGCACTCAGTGAATATCTGCTGGCCGACCAGCCCTGCTATGGCAACGTCTGCTGGTGAGCCGCAGCTCTCAGGGCAAGCCTGTGCCTTAGATAATAATGTAACTTTTCATGTGCGTATTGAGCGTTTATGCAGCATCTGGGACACACCAGCACAATAGCGAACATTTCTGGTGTCTCCTAGATTCAAAAGAGCTTTCTCCTGTTGAACCTTGCAGACCACCCTGGTAGATATTGTTACCATCTTCTCGTGCAGATGAGCAAAGGGAGGCTTGGAAGCGCTAAGCTCCTCCTCCAAGGTCGTCTTCTCAGAGGGGAAGCT
Organism: Canis lupus baileyi; assembly: GCF_048164855.1. Classification (NCBI taxonomy): domain Eukaryota; kingdom Metazoa; phylum Chordata; class Mammalia; order Carnivora; family Canidae; genus Canis; species Canis lupus. The sequence continues at coordinate 38,616,395 of NC_132869.1, forward strand.
GGCCCTCTCACCTGTATCCTCGTGGTACCCAAACCGGCTTCTGGACCTTGTTTCCCAACTGAAGTAAGCAGTGGTGGCTGTGAGGTGGGGTGTCAGGATGTCAAAGCCCCATGCTTTTCTGCTGTGTGACCCGGAGCGGTTAGCCTCGGTTTGTAGTGCCCAGGTGAGGCGTGATGAACTGCGGGCCACCAGAACGGATGGAGAGGAGCAGCTGGACATAACGTTAAGGAGAGGATCACCTGGACAGGATGATGGCTGCAAGGTGAGGCCGGAAAGAGGGGCTATAAAATCACAGCCATTCATTATTACCCTCGAGTCTGCAAGTCAGCTTGCGGGGGGCGAGGGGGTTTTCCCAGTCTGGCCCCTGCATGCTGACCTTGGCCAGACTCACACACATCCGTGGCCGGCCAGGAGCTGGCTCGGAGAGCCGCATGCACATGTCTGGCAGTTGCCTGGCTGCCCACCAACTTGACAAGGGTAAGTGGGCCACACTGTGCCCCTCTCCCACCAGGCTAGCTCAGGCTTGTTCACATGGCAAGTGTTAGAATTCCAAGATTGTGAGTACAAGTATGCAGGACCTTCAAGAGGTAAGGAAATAGGACTCCGTCTCTTCGTGGGAGAAGCTACAAAGTCACATTGCCAGGGGTTCGGACACAGAGAGGCATGAACAAGGACAGCCACGGTGATTGCCTGAGCTGTTATAATCACTCTGTTTCTCCAGGGACCCTCGAATAGCTTCAGCTCCAGCCAGGCTGGCTGCAGCTCCATACCTGAACCGTAGCATTGTTGTGTTATGTGACGTCATGCCTTTACTAATGGTTTTAGCCATACATCAGCCATAGGCAAGGAACATTACAGAAAGCTGGACTGCATAGCTCATTCTTATTTATTTATTTGTCACATTTCTTCCCAGTGTGTTATTGAAGATATTGCCATGTTAGGACACGTGAAGAGATCTCTGTCTTGTCTCCGTACTAGGCGCAGCTGGGCTTCTCTAGAGTTGGACTGGTTTTGAATCTTACAGATTTGTGACTCAGGCAGCTAGTGAACCTCTCTCTTCAAGTTGCCTACTAGAAAGCTCAAAACTGAACATGTGATCCACTACTAACAAATACAGAGACCTTGTGACATACACTTTAGTGCTGACTTTACTTCCAGTTTCATATTATTGTGCCTTCTTTTAAAGATTTTATTTATTTATACATGAGACACACAGAAAGAGAGAGAGGCAGAGACACAGAAGCAGGCTCATGCGGGGAGCCCGATGTGGGACTCGATCCCGGGACTGCAGGATCACACCCTGGGCCGAAGGCAGATGCTCAACCGCTGAGCCACCCAGGCGTCCCTTATTGTGCCTTTTGACGCATCTCCTCCCTACTGACTTTTTAGCATCTTGCTTTGTGTGATTGCATTGTATATCTTTGTGAGTTGTAAGTTTTGAATATACTATATCATAAGTAAAATGAGAGAATGAGTGAGCAAACAGTGCCTTCATATAACCCAGAAATATACTGAAAATCAGGGTGAGTTTTTAAATTTATTTTTTTAAGATATTTTATTCATTTATTCATGAGAGACAGAGAGAGGCAGAGACACAGGCAGAGGGAGAAGCAGGCTCCCTGCAGGGAGCCCGATGCGGGACTCAATCCTCATACTCGGGATTATGCCCTGAGCCAAAGGCAGATGCTCAGCTGCTGAGCCACCCAGGTGCCCCTATTTGTTTATTTTTAATAAGTTGTATCGGAAGTCCTACTTTGAGCCAAAATTGATACCTTGGACATGACATCTTCTAGAAAGATTTTTATTTTGGAATGCCTGTAGTTACCCTTCATACCACTAGATGACACTCCCTCATTGTCATCTCTAAGGTGGCTGTGGCTCTAAGGACTCTGCAGAGGACTGTGGGACATTTATGAATGGCCCCTCTGGGAACAAAACTTGTCTTTTATATAAGGTTGGATGTAAAGATTTTTAGAAATTGAATGAAGAAAGTTGAGGGGATGGTGTCACTGTGTGTGGGCTAGCCCCTGCCTGCAGGATGCTTACAATCTAGGTCAGAGGTCCCTATGCTGTTTTTAATGGCCCTGAGCAAAATGTGGAAGTAAAGACTATTGTAAAAAGCCTTGAATAAAGTTAAATCTATTCATTTTTAAAAGTTCTCTTTGACTCTGATATCGTGTCCTTTCTACTTCTTTGGTGTTAAAAAGTTGTGTGTATGTGTGTGTGTGTGTGTGTATGTTTAATGAAATGATATTAAGAATAGATAGATAAGACACTTTTTTGAAAAAAAATGTTCTTATTTGACAATTAAAAGTGAACAAATAGTGCAGCCTTCCAAGTTCTTTTTGGGAATTTTTAAATTTCGGTCAAAATTCTGAAAAACTGTGGTTGAATAAGAAAGGGAACCGATACAGGAATATGTAATATGGTCCTCCTTGCTACATTTGTATGTGTCGGGTCCCTAACAGAAAACATGATCTCCTGTCATTTATAGCCCATCTCTTTTTATAAACCATGTGTTTGGGGTTTTTAAGTTTTATTTATTTATTTATTTATTTATTTATTTATTTATTTATTTATTTATTTATTTTAGGGAGAAAGAGACTGCCGAGAGCAGGGAGGGGACAGGCAGAGGGAGGAAGGAGAAGGAGAGAAGCAGACTCGTGGACTCTTGCTGAGCGTGGAGCCTGATGCAGAGCTCGATCCCACAACCCTGAGATCATGACCTGAGCTGAAACCAAGAGTCCAATGCTTAACTGACTGAGCCACCCTGGTGCCCCTTAACCATATTTTTGAAAAGGTGGTATTTAGGAAAATAGTCTAAGAGGTACTTTCCTTCCTTCCCTCTAGCTGGCAATTCTGAATCCGCCCTTTGAGCAAGATCAAAAGATGAAATAATCAGTTAAAAAGCCACTTCTGTCTTTGTTTTATTTTAAAGCTGACATTAAGGACACTTCCTCTTCTATTCACAGCAGACCCCAAAGCTCCTTATAGGGACGTTTTGGATCCTTTCCAATGCCCAGTGGGTCTATCTTTTCTCCTCCTTTCAGAAAACAAGGTAACTTGTTACCTTTTTTGCCTTCGTTGCCAGTGGCCTCAAGTTCAGATTTTTACACTCAACACTGTCCTAACAAAACAACCTTTTGTGTTTTTTTTAATTCAAAATTATCACGTGTGTGATCTAGAATGTACCGTATTGTGGAAAGAGATTTTTTTTTTGTAAGTTGTTTTAAATCCCTCATAGTTTTAAGACCAGCGAGGGGACATAAGGAATGTTCAACAAATAACATGCTGAATGACCAATCGACTCATTTGTGTGTCCTGGGGGAGCCAGAGAAGCTTTCCAAGATGAGGTGCAAGCAAAAGGGCAGAAGGGAGGATATTCACCTAATCTGTGGCTTCTTAAGTTTTAAACATGATGGCTAAGGTCTCTAACAGTCTGGGACTTTACAGTCTTAAGTTTAAGTAAGAGGACAGGAGACTGGAAGGTGGTGGGTGAATGACAATTTCCAGATACACAAAGGTGGGAATCAATGTGGGTTTGTGGAGAAGCTTCCAAGATGGAGAAATGCTTTGTAAACTGTAAAGTGCTATATCATTATGCCTCTTTGGTTTACAACCATTTGGCTTTACTAAAACTTCTACTCTGTGCCCCTGACTTAGCTCCAAGGGGGCTGTCATGGTATTTATGAAAGCCAGTTTGGATTTCACCTTGTGAGCAGCTGTGGCCTCCAGGTGGTCATCTGTGCAATGGTGTAGTTGGCACCAACATCTGGCTGAGCACGCTCCTTTCAGATGACTTGTGATTTACTAGTTTGTAGCAGGGATGCCGTCTATTACGATGCCAACTTGTTCAGTGAGCGTGATCTCATTTGCACTGTGTTCATTGGTCTATTTTGATTTACCACTTTTTTTAAAATTAAAGGTTGAGTTCTTTAAACTTCCAGGGTTATAGTCTAGTCTTAAAGATACAGGAGTAATAGCCTAAGGAGAACAAATACACAGCTATTTGTTAGAATGACTAATAAAGAAAAACACTTGGCTGAGTTACATTATAACACTAATGTTATCTAGTAGAGACATTAAGACCATTTTAGCAATATTTGGTGTTGTCTTTGCATAGGTGGATTTGATTCAGGGCTCTGGATTGCATTAATTTTTTTCTTACGGAATTAGTGGTAATTATGTTTTCAGATTAAGCTAATTTGCCCTTATAAATTGGAGATAAGATGAATTTAGGTAAGGGAATATTATTACATGGGGTTTTTTTTTAATGTTTCCCATAAGATCTGGCTGTTCATAGGCATCCAGTACCTACTGTTAACTTGCTTGAGGCCGGCTGGCGTTTGAGAGAGCATTACCTGGAGCTAGCTGTCCTCCTGAAAGGTGTCCCAGACCTGTTCTCATGGTGATCTGCCCATTGCAAGTCTATGGAGGTCCTGATGACAAAAAGGAATTAGAAATACCTTTGGATGGAGCGCCTGGGTGACTCAAATGGTTAAGCATCTGACTCCTGGCTTCATGTGAGGTCATGATTTCAAGGTTGTGGGATTGAACCCAAGTTGGGCTCCACACCCAGCAGACAGTCTGCTTGAGGGTTTCTCTGCCTCTCGCCCTGCTATCTCTATTTCTCTGAAAGAAAGAAAGAAAGAAAGAAAGAAAGAAAGAAAGAAAGAAAGAAAGAAAGAAAGAAAGAAAGAAAAAGAAAAGAAAAGAAAGAAAAAAAAGAAAAGAAAAGAAAAGAAAAGAAAAGAAAAGAAAAGAAAAGAAAAGAAAAGAAAAGAAAAGAAAAGAAAAAAAGAAGTGAGGCCAACCTTTGAACAAACAAGTGCCCAGGAGAGGGAAAGCATATGTGTAAAATATAATAATTCAACCATCTGGATTCATCTCTTCAACCTGAACACATTTCAAACATTATTGTATCCACATAATTTCCCTCAGAAAAGACTGCTACTATAGTCCGGAAAGCAAGATTCTGCTCTCCTCTGCCGCACTGGCCGCCGCACGGTGGATACCCCTCAAATTCGTTCCTTTATCTCTCCCTACGCTCAACCTTGGATTGCATTCTCCGCTCACAACTTCTAAAGTATCTGAGCCACCATGACTTGGAAGGTAAAACCACAGCAAATGAGAGACACCCACTTTACAGGCAGGGGGGTGGAAACCTGCCCGTGGCTAACCCTGCCAATTCTATGTGTACTTCTATTAGATTTCTAGTGCCTTGTAACAAATTACCACACTTTGTAGCTTAAAACAACACAGATGGACTAGCTCATAGTTTCTGTGTTATGCGCAGAGCCATATACTTTCCGTGGATGCATCTGCATCGTGTAGCACATCATCCTGTCTGTAGGCGTGAAGTCTGGACACAGCGTGGCCAGGCTTTCTGCTCAGGGTGTCCCGGGGCTGAAATCGGGGTGTCCCCCGAGGCTGCCGTCCTCAGAGGGAGCCTGGAATGATGGTCCAAGCTCCCTGGTTGTTGTCAGAATTCAGCTCTGAGGTCCCCACTTCCTTGTGGGCTGTCAGCTGGGCCTCTGGGCTCCCACATTCCTTGCCGGGTGACCTCTCCATCTTCCAGCCAAAAACAGTGCGACAGATCCTTCTGATGCTTCAGATCTGCAAGCAGCCAGAGAAAACTCTCTGCTTTTTATTATTATTTTTATTTATGATAGTAACAGAGAGAGAGAGAGGGGCAGAGACACAGGCAGAGGGAGAAGCAGGCTCCATGCACCAGGAGCCCGACGTGGGATTCGATCCTGGGTCTCCAGGATCACGCCCTGGGCCAAAGGCAGGCGCCAAACCGCTGCGCCACCCAGGGATCCCAAACTCTCTGCTTTTAAAAGCTCGTGTGATTAGGTCAGGCCACTCAGACAATCTCCCTACGTTAAAGTCAGCGCCGCCGTTTAATATTACCTAATCACGGCAGCAAAACCCATCACATGCACAGTGTTGGGAGGTTGTCCAGGGCATGAGGGGAGGGGGGCAGTCATCTTAGAGTTCTGGCTGCGAGACTATTCTGTTTCCCTCGTGGAGCTGCTGCATCCCCTGAGACAGGCTGCTTGTCACTGCCAACAAGCATCGTGTCTGCTGTGGGGGTCTTGCGGAGGATGTGAAGGCCACACAAGCCCTGCTCTGCCCCTTTACAGTTTGCAAAGCACTTCTACAGTTGAGATCTCATTTTCTCTTAAAAAAAAAAAAAAAAAAAAAAAAACAGCTCTACCACATTTTCATTTTATATGTGAGGAAACTACAGTCCAAAGAGGTTAAAAGATCAACTTGGGGTAACAAACCTAGTGACGTGGAGCTGAGACTTCTGACTCTAGGGTGAGCTCCCTTGGCTCTCAGACTAGAACTACTTTTTATTTTTTTAAGATTTTTTTTTTTTTTTAAGATTTTATTGGGCAGCCCCAGTAGCCCAGCGGTTTAGTGCCGCCTTCAGCCCTCGGTGTGATCCTGGGAACCTGGGATCAAGTTCCACGTCAGGCTCCCTGCAGGGAGCCTGCTTCTCCCTCTGCCTCTCTCTCTCTCTTTCTCTCTGTGAAAGAAAGAAAGAAGAAAAAGAAAAGAAAGAAAGAAAGAAAGAAAGAAAGAAAGAAAGAAAGAAAGAAAGAAAGAAAGAAAGAAAAAGAAAGAAAGAAAGAAAGAAAGAAAGAAAGATTTTATTTATTCATGAGAGACACAGAGAGAGAGAGAGAGAGGCAGAGATACAGGCAGAGGGAGAAGCAGGCTCCATGCATGGACCCCAGCGTGGGACTCGATCCCGGGACTCCAGGATCATGCCCTGGGCTGAAGACAGGGCTCAACCACTGAGGGCCCCTCAGATCACAAATTTCACTGTGATACAGTTCCGCTCTCAAGAATCTTGTCCTTTGGGAACAACAGTGAGAACAGAAGGTAGTTGAACATTAAAGAGTAAATCTCATAATGGTATTTTAATGCAGCTTAAGTTCAGGGACAGTGTGGGGCGGGGGTAGCCTGGGATCCTTGGTGGGGGGGCGGGCACAGGTACGCAGGGGGCAGGGAGAAGGGGCAGGCAGGCCGAGCTGTGTAGCAGAGGCAGGGATGAGCAAAGTGCTTAGTGGGGCAAGAAGGAAACCTGTCAAAGGGTTAATGACCTGTCATAGAGACTCAGGAATTTGCTGTGGGGTATTAGGGAACTGTTGTGTTTTTTTAGCTGGGGAGTGACTTAAAATAGCAGTGTCGATTGGGGAGTTGAAAGTTCACATAGCCCTCCATTCACTCAGCAATTCCATGCCTGGGTAGGTACTCGAGGCCCATTAATAGATCATGAAATCAATTTAGTGGGCTTTGACTGGCATTGAAAAATCTCGAATGGAATGGATTCTATTAAAGGAGAGAGGATACGGTAAAGGTAATAAGTATTCCCTGAAACGGCTCCACTTTGTGTGTATACGTACGTAGTTGGTGTTTTGTCTAGTATACTGTGATATAATAGATTTTTCTTTCTGTGGGTTTTGCAGTCAAAAGAGTTTAAAAAGTACTGCCCGGGGAAACTCTTACACGTGTGTACTCAGAGTCAAGTACAATATTGCTCGCAGCACCATTTATAATCGTGAATAATTGGAAACACCTTCAGTGTCCATCCTCAGGAGAATAGATCAGTAGGCTGTGGCGTATGCATGTGACGAAGCACAGAGCAACACTTAAAATTGTGTCATCGTGGACAAAAAAAAAGAATCAAAGATGGAAGAACAAAGATGGTTTCTGAATTTTGTATGTACTATATCATTAGATAAACCTTAAAAACCTACAAAGCAAAAAATACACTATTTATGGACCTATAAAGATTAGTAGGCGTAGAAGCCTGCGTGACAATAATGACACCTAATGGAGGGAGAGGGGTTGTGGCAGATGAAGGAGGGAGGAGAGTGGGATAAGGAGAAAGACTTCCTCCTGCGTCTGTGGTGCCCACAAGTGTCTGCGACAGCATTCCCTGGGTTTGCCGGTAGGGATGAAACAGTCCGGAGTGCGTCTGTTTAGAAGAGAATTATAGGATAATTTGTGAGCCCGCGCTGGGCAGAGATTGAATGGGTGACTGGCAGTGGTGCAGCCCCGAAGTGAGGTGGCCCTGGGCCAGGCGTGGGGGTCAGCAGGCCACCCTCCTACAGGAGTGTTATGAGAGCAGGAAGAATGGGGCCCTGTACTGCGGAAGGACTTTCAAAATTGAAAAGCACTTCTAAAGACATCTGCTCATTTTACTGTCACAAAATAGGCAGGACAGTCACTTATTATCGTCAACCTCAGAATACTCATATCGAGAGTCCCTGAATGACTCACCCCAGGGGAGGCAGTAGTGTGGAGTAGGGCAGGGAATTGAATGGGTCCGGCTGCGGTGTTTTCAAGCTTTCAAGACGGGTGTGTTGGCCCACCCGTGAGCCAAGCCCAGGTGTCATTCCTTAGGTCTCCAGCTCATTGATGTGTGTCACAAACACATGAGCACATGATAAAAGAGATGTTCTCGGGGAGCTGTAGGAGCTGCGGCAACCATCCCTCGGCTCACGCCATAGTCAAGGTGCGGGAGCAGGTAATCAGGCGGGCTTCCCCGCTGGGTGTGTGGCACGTTCCATGTGTGACAAATGACACTGAAAGGGAGACTTCCAGGGTGAACACGTGGTGGACTCGTGAGGGCCGAGTGTTGGGAGTTGTCAGAGGGCAGCTGCCGGGGGGACTGGGGCCCCATGCGACCTTCCTCAGGAATGTCAGCCCATTTGTGGCCAGAGAGGTTGAGACTGGGGCCAGGTGTTTTCCTTAGCAAAAAAACATCAACCCCAGACATCTTCCACATTCCCAGAGCTAACAAACAAAAAAGTGGTTGTGTAACCAGCAGAAGGCAAGTCAACGTGATTGGTATTGTTCAGAAGTGGTTTCACTGCATAAACCGTGGAAGAAAAGACAAAAAAAAAAAAAAAAAAAAACCCACAAACGTTTATGGACCTAATGTGTGGTCGGCCCTGTGATAGGTTTTTATGAACAGTGACTCATGTAATTTTCCCACCAACCCCATCAGGCAGGTGTTAACATCCCTGAGCTGGAATAGAGGGAAAGGAGAACTAAGACGTGATCTTATTCGCCCAAGGTCATGGGCTAGTGGGATTCGAATGAGGGTTTTGCTTCATAGCTCATGGTGTTTCCTCCGTATCATGCAGCAATAAAAATGGAAAGAGAAGAGAACATGCCTTTATAAGGCAACGTGGGGCTACCATGGGAGGCAGTAGATTCTGGAGGGCCTGGAGTACAGGAAGAGGAAATCTGGATCTTTCGGCAAGGAGGCCACTCGAGCCCTTGTGCAGATGCTTGCCGAGGTGATGGCTCTGTCCTTGCATTATTACTCCATCCAGCCCAAGGGGCAGGAGCTACAGGGAGCAGGGGGCTTTGGCGGCCCCACAGCGTCCTCCCCCTGCCACCCTAGGAAGCTCCTGAGCTGGGCCCCGCCGTCTGGGCAGCTGAGCATCTACATCTGTGTGGAGGCGCAGGGAGACGCCAGTTGCCCGGCATCGCGGGTGGGAATTCAGAACACGCTTCCCTGCAGAAACCACGTCCTCCCTGGGGATTGATTGGGTTTGGGTTTGCAGGACTTCGGCGGAATCTACTGGGGGCTGGACTGGCTTTTACGGGCAGGGAGGAGGATGTGTTCACGGGTCACCTTTCAAACGGACATTTGGAACATAGCCTGCGGTTGAGCTTTGAGGGGGGAAGGGTCAGGTGCCAGTGGCTGAGGGAGGGGACAGGGAGTGACAGTGGGCACTCGCCCATATCAGAGGCCGTTCCAGCCTTCATTCTGTGAGGTCAGTAGGAGCATCCTCATTTTAGTGCAAAGGGATTGGAATTCTCAGGGAGGCTAATTAACATTTCCAAGGGTATACAGCTGGGGAGAGCTGAGGTCTGAAACTCAAGTTCTTTCCAGAAGGAGTCAGATCAAATCTAGATCTAATGAAGAAGTAAGTGGAGGTTCTCTTCCTGTCCCCAACCTTTTTTGTTAGCATCGTTGTGATCGAAAGAGCCTGCAAGAAAGCCTTACAGGTGGCCTTGTGAAAACACCCCAAGTGGCTGGAAACCAAGCGGCACCGGCAGGATGGGAATGCCCCTCACCTGCTCCCACCTCTTCCCCCACATGCTGTCCTTTCTGTTTCTCTTTCTTCCTCTCCGGTTAGCTGGAAAGTCTTCTATCAAATCGGTGACTGTTTAGGGATCCCTGGGTGGCTCAGCACTTTAGAGCCTGCCTTTGGCCCAGGGCGTGATCCCGAGGTTACGGGATCGAGTTCCACATCGGGCTCCTGCACGGAGCCTGCCTTTCCCTCTGCTTCTGTCTCTCTCTCTCTCTCTCTCACTCTCTCTCTCTCTCTTGAATAAGTAAAAAAAAAATCTTTAAAAAAAAATCAGTGACTGTTTAAAGTCACTGAAAGCCAGTGGGAAGGAGAGGAGCAGGGAAGGGTACTGAAGTTGGAAGGGACATAAGAATGTGGTGATGTGGGCACATGGAAGTGAGCTTTTTGGGGTGCTGAGGACAACACTGTAGGGTTTACCTGTTCCCCACCCAGTGCCTCTCTGTGCCTTCTGCCCCGAAGCCCAGGGACCCATCAGATTGCTGTTACCATTTGCTCCAGTCCAGTCCCAAGATACAGTCCATCGGCGTCTTTCTACTGGGATTTCTGCCCCTCTGCTCTTACCCAGGCGGCTCCAACTGGCCCAGGTATGACCAGGTGCTCTAGTCTGCCCCAACCAAAGAGGTTCCCACGCTGCTGCAGGTGGAGCTGTGAGGCCTCCTCCTTGGAGCCTCAGTGACCACTGTGGCTTTGGCAGCAGATGGGTGCAAGTGATATCACAGGTCCCTAGGACTCTTGCTCTCGTTTATCCAGCAAGCATTAACCCACTGCTACATCGTGTGACGTGCTGGAGAGCATGAAAGAAAATAAGATACAGGCATGGTCTGCAGGAATTCATCATTGAAAGAAAGAGAGAAATAAACAGAGTATGTTTTATGCATGAGGGAGGCGGAAAGAGCTCGGGAATGGGGGAGTCAGTGGCTAGGTCTCCTTGGGAGGGAGGAAGTTGGGGAAACCATCTCTGAAGAGGAGACTTCTGAGCTGGGCATTGAAATGAAGGAAGCATTTGCCAACTGTAGAGGGGCACGGACAGTCCCGGTGGTGGGAATCGAGCAGGAGGGTGTGGTAGGAACAAGAGAAGGCTGCTACTGCCAGAGCACAGAGGACAAGGATCAGCTTGGTGATATTGTTACTAAACTAAATGTACGGGCTTCGCTCTTTAAGCAGATCAGGATTGGTAGCTGTACCATAGATTGGTACTTCTGTGTGGATATTAGATGATGCTGGGAAGACACTCTGGGCAGGAGGGCCTGGAAGTCAGATGCTGTGAATCCGAAAAAGTTGTTTTAATAATAATCAGTGTAGTTAAAATTTTGGGAGTTCAAAGAACCTAAAATTGCATATGTGTGTGTGCAAGTCCCAGGGACGCAGATAGCATCCTTTACTGGTTATTATATCTCCTGTTTCCGAAGAGTCCTATTAACAATTAACTACAGTTGTGCGCAGTGAAGGACACTTTCTCTGAGTTTTTTGAGAAGAATCCCCTTAGGCCATTGCCCCAAGGCCTGCTATGCTAGTTCAATACCCTCCTCTTAAAGTTGGAAGGTACTACTATACCCATTCTATAGATGCAGAAACCAAGACCCAAAGAGCTAAGAAACTTGCCCCAGGTCAATGTAAGTGGCAGAGAAGGGTGTGAGCCTGTGTTTGCAAAACCGCACACAGTGTTTTCACTGCGCAAGATGGCACAGCTAACCCTTAAAGTAGGGCTGTGAGTCCTTCTGTCCGACCTCGTCACTACTTTCCTTTCCCCCAAAAAAAGTTCTGTTTAGATTTTTTTGTTTTTCAAATCACAACCAGAATGTGCTTGAGGCATTCCTTGTTTGTGTTTTTGTTTCTTGTAAGTATTCATTCCATCCTTTATTAAAAACATGTCTTGAACAAATCACTGAGTGATGAGTGAAACATTGAGGCGACTTCTATTTTGCTGACTGGTTTGAGGGGAGGCCTTCCACAAATGACATGGTGTGTGCCTCCCCTCTCTGGGTAGACGTGTAGTCAAAATCACGACGTTATTGCGGTTTTCTCTCTTTCTGACTCTTTTCTCCAAGTACAAACACGAGATAATTGTCCAAAGGGTTGTTTTTTTTTTTTTTAATGGAAAAAAAAAATCTTCCACCACATTCCAGGAGCAGCCATTTGTTTCTCTCACCCAATAAATGCATCAAGCATCCACCTTCCAGAAGGTGCTGTGAAAGCTTATTGCTAAGAATTTTGTATTTTATAAACTGTGAATTGCCATTCAGATGGCCCATAGTACCTATCTAAGGCTGGCTCCATGGGAGCAAGCTAGGAAATTTAGCTCTATCTAGGGGCTCCACGTTTGAGACACTCATGGGGACGCTGAATACTAAAGTCTCCTGATACGGAAGAGTCCGAGGGTGCTACTTGTGTGGACGGTGCTCTTGAGGCTCAGTTTGGGTCACCTGCTCATGAGGGAGTCATGGCATTTCCCATGGTGCATGGTGGAGGTGGAACCCTGCAGGCTTCCTCACTGGGGCACACTCTGTCCCGGGAGAGCTATGCAGAGGGAGGTGGAAGAGTGGTGGGGGTTTGTTGGGCCCTGGGGTGACCCTGGCCCTCCTGGCTTGGAATGCTGTTGTTTAAGAGTTGCCGCCAGAGAGGGGGTGGGGCTGACGGAAAGCAGCCAAGAAACATTGAAGCCACAAGCTTTGGGGAATAGGGCTGGGTGAGGCAAACAGGAACTATTGCTAAACCAAACTATTTGACTACATTTCACTTTTTTCTTACAGTCCAAATTCTTTGCTTGAAGGTTTAGCTTTGAAGTTGTTTCTTTTCTTAATGTTCCAACAATATTGTCCTTTTAATCTTGTTTTTGGGTGGAACATAGACTATTTAGATTATTTCTAAATTATAGCATCAGATTTCTCAGATTCCTGGCTACGCTTTCCGTCATAGGCCTTCTTTGGTGCTACTCAGAATCTCCTTTCTCAAATAGGCAAGAATGTGTAAAAAAAAAAAAAAAAAAGAAAGAAAGAAAAAACCTGGCTAAAACCGACAGTTTGGATCTTTAGCATCTGGTATGTATTTTGCAAATTTCCAGAGCGTCGCTGAATAGGTTATATATATTTACAATATATGCAGCTCTTCCCAACTTTTTAATACAGAATATTTATGCTAGATTTTCAATAGACAACACAAACTGTAAATAAAAAGCATAATAGAAGTCATTATAAAGGTGATAAGATTTAGAGAGAAAAAAACTTTTAACCAAAAAACATGTGTACAGAGAATACATCTTTTATATTTCACTTGGAAGAACTAGATGAACAGCTCCCCAGTCAAACCACTGAGTTTTGATGATTTATACAAGTTTTTCTTGCATACTTTTCTCCCCCCAAGTTATTGGATGATACTGATGGACTTTTAACAAGTTTAACACCCCACATAAGAGGGGCCTCTTCCACCCATGATCTCCTCAGGTGGGAGAGCCGATCCCACCACCCAGCCCCCAAGCACAGCTTCTGAGCCCCCAGGACTGTGCAGTACCTGTCACCAGAGAACAGCTCCAGTGGGAGTGAGATCAAGCACTCCCTTGAATTCCCTTGAATTGCTTTTCATTCTTCCCTCAGACATTTACTGCGTACCTGCTGTGACCCAGGTCCTCTGTGGGACCCCAGGGTCATCCAGGTGAATAAATCACAATCTACGCCTGCAAGGTGCTCCCAGCCCATCTGGAGAGAGAGAAGTGTTCATTCGAACAACCAAAGCTGAGCAAGGAGAATGGCTAAACAGACATAGGAAGGGCTGTTCCAGAAGGTGGAGTCACGGGGGTTAGTGAAGGTTCACAGAGCCAGTCACTGTGAGGTTAGTTCTTGAAGGACTGGTGAGAGTCAGTCAGGTAGGTGAAAGATGAGGCCCTTCTAGGCCAGTGGAGCAAGAGCAAGAACCAAGGGCAGAAGGTATGCACCCCACGATATGTTCGGAAAAGGCTGGCTTGGCTGGCAGGCTGCATCAGGAGGCTTGAGAGGTCAGGTCAGCCAGGACACATGGCAAGGCCAAGAGTTTGACTTTTGATCTGTAGGCATTGGTGGGTATTGAGAAGAGGAAGGCTGAGATGTACCCATGATGTCAACTACAATGAACCAAGTGATTCTTGTGAAGGCCAGGACTTGACTGAAGATTGGGGAGAGGGGGGCAGTATTTTGTGGAGTCGTTTCCCCCCTGCCCTGTGGCACTTGCCCTTCCTCCTCCTGCCTGGGCTTTGTGCTGGAGTTCCCCACTCACGCCCTGGGACTCAGAGGTGTGAACCAGGACTCGGATAATCTTTTGAAACCAGACCCACCAGGCCCACGGGTTTGTGTCTGAGACAACCCCGTCACATGCTCTGAGGAGCACGGAGATGCTGCTCCTCGAAGGCTTCTTCTCTGTACCGTGTCGCTGCTAATTGAGTTGCTCATAGTCTTCAAGATAGCAGATGCCTCAGGCTAATGCCAAGTACAGTATTTCCATAATTAAGCTCCCAAGTGGGAGAACAAATCTCCTTCATAAATTCTTAATTTAGTGCCCATGCACAACAGATTCGTTCCATTGGATGCTGCTTTTTTCTTTCTTTCTTTCTTTCTTTCTTTCTTTCTTTCTTTCTTTCTTTCTTTCTTTCTTTCTTTCTCTTTCTTTTTTATTGGAGATCAATTTGCCAACATATAGCATGACACCCAGTGCTCATCCCATCAAGTGCCCCCCTTAGTGCCCATCACTCAGTCACCCACCCCCCACCCACCTCCCTTTCCACCACCCCTTGTTCGTTTCCCAGAGTTAGGAGTCTCTCATGTTCTGTCTCCCTTTCTGATATTTCCCACTCATTTTTCCCCTTTTCCCCTTTATTGCCCTATATCCCTCCCAGCCATAGAATTCATGCAGGAAAAGCCACATTATTCTGAATATGCTTCTGAAAGAACCGTATTTTCATAATACCTAGAATGAGAACAGGGTCAGGCAAGTGCCACTGTACTTGTGCAGCATTGTGAAGTTCAAGAACAACTCTAGGTTCAAATCCCCGCTCACCTCTGACAAAGCAAATAACCTGGGACGGCAGCCGTCTCACAAGATCACTAAGGGCTTAGAGACAACCCAACAGACAAAGCTCTTCCTGTTTCTTTCGGGTGTTATTTTCTAAAGATTGGTAAAGGTACTTGTCACCCCCATTAAGAGCGACTTAGCTGAAGTCCCGCCCAGCGTGACATCTTTTTCAACTCCTCAGACTTGCACTGACCTTTTATTTACCCTGAATCCCACTTGCAATATTTACAGTTGAGACCACTTGAAAACCTTTGTAAAACCCTACATGATATCGGGTATGAGTATTTATTTCATGTGGCTTGGTTTTGTCTCCCACACTAAATTGTAAATCTCTGACATCAGGGACCATGTTTCATATTTCTTTGAATCCAGCCCCCTGGCTGGAGGCTAGCATGGGTGCAATGCTGGTTGCACGGCATGTCCAAGATAAATACTTGATTGATTGATTTGCTTTAGCGTTTTTTTCCAACCAAGTGGAAACATGGATGCTTGTCCTTGTAGGGAGGATCCAAGCTCCAGGCTGATGTCACACGCAGAGCCCACTTTGTTCACATTGTCATATGCTCACCAGACACAGACGAAGCCCCTGCTCTGCCAAGCCCTTCTTAAACACATCCTTATATGCTCTTCTGACTCCTAAATTTGAGGTTCAGGCTTATGCAACATGTTCACTGTTCTGATCAGACCTTGTTCATCACCTGTGCAGTCACAGAAATGCTGTGGGGTATCTCAAGGGTAGCAAGGACCTAAAACCAGGACCTCTTCCCGAATCCTAATGCAAGCTGACTACACTTCACCAGTCTGGAGGTATGCACCCTCCTCCCTGGCAAGGCCTCCCTGCATTGGTGGGGACCTGATGAGGGGTATTTTTTTCAAGTAAGAACTGTAACATTCTGCTACTCAGCTGGCCTGGTGGATGCTGGCCACAGACCCGGAGGAGTATGTGTACATTCGAGGGCAAATGTTGTCTCCTTGCATTGTGTGCAGAGGCTCCCTTTGTGTCTAAACACTGAGAGCCCCAGTTTCTTCCCCACAGTGCTCCCCAGTATGAGAAGGCCCTTTCCAACAGCAGCGCCACAAATCTCACTGATGCGTACTTGGCTCTCTGTTCTCCAGAAAGCTCTCGCGTCTCAGATTCTCCTGCATCAGGCTTGGTTAGTGTCATCTTTCTGTTATGACTCTAGCTGGTGAAAACCTGTTTCACTTCGCTTCCAGAGTGGCTGATTTGAGCAGCAAAAGCTTATTTTTTTTTTTTTTAAGACTAAAAGAACAATTAAGGTTTCATAGCAATGTGGCCTTGGGAAAAGACCACTAATTAGTTACAGTCAATTCTGTGGATTAGACAGTATTCTGTACAACATTGCCGCTCACGTGGAAAGTTCTGTCTGGATTTCGAAGGCTTGCCCTCTTCCCAGAGTGCCTGTCTCCTAGCCTTCACATGGTCAGATCTTATCATCGTTTTGCTAGTTCGGATACCACCTCTTCCAGGAAGCCTTCTCTGATTTTCAGTCCTCTATACACTCCCCTTATTAATTCCCATAAGACTTTATTTGCTCTTCTCTTGAGACTCCTCCTTTTCTTCTTTGCCTTAATACATGCATTAGTGCCTTTACTTTTCTGTAAGATTCTTGAAGGAAGAGTCCATGGCTTCTTAGTCGTAATTTTTTTAGTACCTGATATGGGACCTTACACATACAAAGTACTTTCTGAATATTTGGGGCATTGGAGTAGAAAAGGAATGATTGGGAATTATTTGAATTAATCATATTCAACCATTTTGGTTTGATTTTCAGTTTTATTGACATATAATTGAAATATAACATTGAATTATTTTAAGGTACAACATAATGATTTGATGTGTGTATGTACCACAAAATGATCAATGCAATGAGTTTAGTTAACCTCCTTCACTTCACATAGTTAACAGTTGTGTGTGTTAAGAACGTCCAAGATTAGGCTCTTAGCAGCTTTTAAGCATACAATACCATATCGTTAACTGCAGTCACCGTGCTGTACACCACATCTCCTGAACTTTTCTATCTTATAACTGGAAGCTTGTACCCATACTCAGCCATTTTTTTAAAGATTTTAATTTATTTATTCATGAGACACAGAGAGAGAGACAGAGAGACAGAGACACAGGCAGAGGGAGAAGCTCCTGCAGGGAGCCTGATGTGGGACTGGATCCCAGGACCCAGGATCATGCCCTAAGCCAAAGGCAGATGCTCAACCACTGAGCCACCCAGGTGCCCCCATATTTAGCCATTTTTAATGACCTCTATGCCTGGTTCCCGAGTATGTTGCCTGATGATGATGATGAGGAGGAGGAGGAGGAGGAGGATACCTAACATAGTAACAAGGGCCATCATTGTTTGAACAATTATATTCTAGACACTTTGGTAAGCACTTTCCATATCATGATGTCCATCTTAATGATGAGGAAAGTGAGAGTTAGAATAAATAACTCACCCAACAGTCTGAAATGAGTAAATTATAGAAGTGAGATTGGAACCCAGGTCCATCTAACTCCAGAGAGAGCCACCGACTATTCTGTTGTGTTAAAGGCTGTCATTGAACAATTCCTTCCTGTGTGGGAGGGCAGGCTCTTTCCCTGTATTCCCTCAAGGTGGGGTGGGCCACTTCCCTAGGAGTGGGAAGAATTGATGCAGTTGTGAAGTCAGCCTGGAAGGAAAGCAGTTTATGACTAGAAAGAGCATTGCAGGTCATCCACTCTGACCCCAGCCCCAGAGATTGCTCCCTTAGCCTCCACGCTGTTTCCAGGACAGGGAATGGAAACTCGGGTAAACGTTCCCAGGCCGCTGGACCTCAAGAGGCATAGTCTTGGGCCTGCCAAGCCTCTTTTCATGTTGGCTACTTTATAAATGAGTATAATTGCACCAGGCTTTGGTGGAAGACTTTGGGCCTAATAAAAATGTCAAACTCATTAAGAAGGTTTCCAAGACCAAATAAACTCTGAAGAGGCTGTAATCTTTGATGGCTCTAAATTTACAAATCATAAGAATGTGGAAAAATATAGCTGCCATGTCCAGGCTACTGAAATGTCACTGTTTATTGCTTCAACGTCATCTTGTCATGGAAGTTTGGTTGCAAGATCAGAAATTTCTCCTGAAAATCTCATAGCGGTATTTCTCTTTACTATGACAGAGCAGCCGTGTGTATGAGCAGCCCTGTATGTGTCACAAAGCAAAATCTAGAATAAACACTGGTTTGATTAGCTTGGAGTTGTGGCCAGAATCTCACTGTATTGGAAATGTTTTGAGTCAGGCTGAAAAGCATGAACAGGTTTTTTTCCACTCTTCATGGTAGCTTGGGAAAACAGTAGTTACACCAGGGAAAGTTTCACATGTAGGAGGTAGGATTTCAGCTGGCTCTTAAATGTGGGGTTTGGAGAGACAGGAATCTGGGAGACTCAAATGAACCGAGGGGAAAGAACAGGGAGGGCAAGGTGAGGACAAGTGATAAAGAAGGTAAGTTGGCTGGAGCCAAGGGTTGCATCCTGAGAAATCTGAAGGAGCCAGAGAAATAATTATCACACTATTAGTAACTGATTAAAGTCCTCCTTGGTGCCAAACACAGAGCTAGAAGCGTTGCAAACATTGCCTCCATCCCCATGGCCACCCTATGTGCTAAGTGTTGTGTTTGCCGTGGAGGTAATTAAAACTGAGGCAGATCCCCAGAGACAGAAGGCAGCTTGCTGATTGACAGCATCTGGGAGAGGAGGGGAAGGGGAGAGGCTGATAAAGGGTATGGAGTTTCTTTTTGGAGTGAGGAAATGTTCTGGAATTAAGTCATTATGATGGATGCACAACTTTGTGGATATACTACTGAAGTGTATAGTTTAAAATGGTAAGTTGTATGATTTGGGTGATATGATTATGTCTCCAAAAGTGGTAGTGGAGACTGAGGCTCAAAGAGATCAAGTAACATTCTCAAAGTCATGAAGCTGGAGGCCAGTCACCAGACTGGGATCCGAACCCTCGGCTTCCTGGTTCCAAAGCTTGTGCGCTTCCCCCCAGGTCATGCTGTCTTCTTGACATTTCTGTCAGGACCCTGTGAAGGCATGGCCATGAGGTTAGCCTCAAACTTTTGATCGATGAGCAAAATGTATTTTTACTGCCAATGCGATAATACTGTCCAATGGATACCAGTGGAGAAGCTGTAGGTCAGGAGATACATAGTAAAGTTTTGAGAAGGAAGGAACCTACAAGATACTGGCTTTGAGGATAGCAAGACTAATTCTGGACCCCACCTGGCTGGTATGCTGGCTCCTAGGGATCTAGAGACTACCTAGCCCCTTAAGACATGTCTTGAGGGCCTGGGCTGTGACAGGTAGGGTCCGTGAGAGAGGCCATTCTACGAAGGGTTTGAAATGCCCTCCTCTCTACTGGGGGAATTATAATTTGGTGCAGTGGGTAATGGTGCATTAAAGAGAGTTCTTTTGGCAGTGTATAAAAGTAGGTTAGTGTAAAATATTGTGTGTGCACGAGGGAGGCCATCTGTGGCCATCTCGGCATGAGTTCGGAAGAGTGATGTAGTTCAAAGTCTTGGTGTTGGAAATGGAGAAGAGGAGTGAAGCAGGGCAGTATTTAGGGGGAAAACTTGGGTAGCCTTGGCCACAGATGAGGGAAAAGGGGACAGCTATAGTGATAGAGAGCTCTACTAAGCTTCTATTCCTGGTGTTACAGCCTAGAAGACTAGAAATTTGAAGGCAGTAAGGACTGACATAAAATAGAAAGGAGGCAAAGATAATAAAGTAATTTGGGGACCTCATGAGTCTGGGGTAGTGACATGGGAACAAGTATTGAGAGGCCCTCATCCCAGATGCACGCAGCACTTACTCTTATTCCCACTTTAGGAAGGCAAAGTCCCCAACACTGTGCCAGTGGGAGTTGTGAAAGAGTAATAACATTGGCAATCCAAGGCATTTGTGTAACACTTTACAGTTTACAGATTACTTTGCTATCTTTTATTCTATTTATTGTGACAGTTTTATCATAATTCTTCCCCACTGGTGAATTTGCCCTGCATGAAACTGCCTAGTTGGATTTACAATGCCATTCCACTCAGCAGTTTGAAGATTTCAGATCAAATGTACTTAAATCCACAAGATGACCTGGGGAGTCCAGGAAGAATCTGAAAGGCCCTGAATATTTGGATGCACAATGAGACACTCCCACTGGTGCCTGGTGAAATATATGTCACCTGCCTCAAGTCAGCAAATGCCTCATTCACACAAATGGGAGCTCCAGAAATGTTCTAATGAGTGAAGGCTGGAGAAGGTGTATGTATTATTCAGTGTCAATCATTCACTATTTTTATTTTATTTTATTTTAAGTTCCAGTATAGTTAACATACAGTGTTATATTAGTTTCATATGTACAATATAGTATTTCAGCACTTCCATACAACACCCTGTATTCATCATAATTGCACTCCTTCCCTGTCACCATCAATGTCACCCAGCCCCTAGGCCCTCTGCTAACCATCAGTTTGTTCTCTATAGTTAAAAGTCTGTTTCTTGGTCTCTCTCTCTTTTCCTTTTGCTCATTTTTGTTTCTTAAATTCTACATATGAGTGAAATCATATGAGATTTGTCTTTCTCTAACTTATTTTATTTACTGTTTTAAGGTATATAAAATATCAATTATACTATGCAAGGCATAAGACAATAGAATGGTGTCTTTAAGTGCTGAAAGAAAAAAAATGTCAACCTAGAGTGTACATTCAATGAAAACTTTTTAGAAATGATGACAGAAGAAATACTACGGAGAAAAATAAAGCAAGAAAGGCTAGTGGGAAATGCATAGAGAGTGGGTGTCAGTTTTAACCAGAATGCTCAGGGAAGACCTTTCTGAGAAGGTAACAATTAATTGTTCAGAGACTGGAAGGAGGTGAGGGGTGAGCCATGTAAACAAATGGGGGAGGAACTTGTCCGGGAAGAGGTTATAATGAACAGAGAGAATGTGAGAAGGGTGCATGGCTGACATGTTTAAGAAACAGCAAGGAGATGATTCTGGCTAGAGCAGAAGGATCAAGGAAGAGAAGGGGATGGCCTCATAAAGTTGAGAGGGGACTAGATTGTGTGAGCTATTATAGGACGGGTAAGTATATGACTTGTCTGGACAATCCAGATTTACACCTCTTGTCATAGTATTGTTTTATTCCAACAAATGTCCTGGTGTGGAAGAGAAACTTTATGGTAACCCTAAGGAGAGGTTCATTAAAGACCCTTACACATATTGATAAGGGGGCCTCTGGAGGGTTTCAATCAGAGATCTAGCTCTAACATGATCTTGTGGAGAATAGATGGCAAGTGGGCAGAGCAGAAGATCAGTTAGTTAACCGAGTGAGAAATGAGGGCATCTTGGGTCACAAGGTGGCAGTGGAGGATGAGAAATGTCTCAATTCTGGAAGTCCTTTGGAGGAAGAATGGCATATTGGCTCTGAGGTGTGGGAAGAAGAGGTGAATAGATGGTGACATCAAAGTTTTGGGCCTAAGCAATGGGAAACATAGAGTAGTGTACAGCTGGGATGGAGAAGATTCTGGGAGGAACAGATGGGGGAGGGAAGATCAGGAGCTAGGTTTTGGATTGTGAAGTTTGCAGCACCTTTTGGACACCCCAGGGGAGATATCAGAGAGCCAGCGGATATAGGTTCAGGGAGAGCTACCAGCTGGAGAAGTAAGTGTGGCATCTAATGCCAAGAGACTGGATGAGCCTAGCATGGACAGATGGAGAAGAGAAGATGATTGAAGGACTGAGCCCTGGATACTATGGTGTATGAAGTCAAAGAATCGGCAAGACAGCAAATAAGATAGAGAAGCCGCAACCAGGGAGACAGATATAAAACTAGGAGAGAGTGTGATGCCAGAGGCCAACTGAAGAAGGTGTTTCAAGGAGGTAAAGGAATCAGCTAGATCCGGCATTTTTGTTAGTTCAGGTAAGATGAAGACTCCGAATTAGCCATTAGATGTAGTCACATGGCAGTCCCTGATGGCCGTGACAGTGGGCATGTGTGTACCTAGTGAGGCAGAAGCTCAATGGCAACAATTTCAAGAGAAACCATGGTCTCTGTGTTATGGGGCATTTTTTGGTTTGGTTTGGGCTTTCCTTTCCTGACTGTCATAACATACTCCCCTTGTTCCTTGTGAAAAGCAAAAGATAAAGGCAGTTTCTCCAAGAGACCTCTTCCACCCGACTGTACCGTGGCTGGGCAGAGACACCACAAAAGCTATGTGGCTTTCTGTTGCTGGCATCTGGCCCCTTTTTGGGGTGGGGCATTTTTCAGTGGCACGCTAAGTCATCTCATATTCCATGTCACTTAAGCTTCTGTGGAAATGAATGCAATTCAGGGGATGCAGACTCCAGCCAGGAGACAGGAAAAACTACTTAAAGGAACAAGACCTCCCAGAAATAACACATTTCAAGTGGCCATTGTAATGTGGTTGTCCTTAAAATTAGGGGATGAAATCTGAAAACGTTTTGGAGGCGGGGGGGGAAAGGCAGGGCTGAATGAGAACTCTTTGCTTTGGGGGATGCGTTAGAGGGAAACAATCACTAAAGGTTTGGGGGGAGCCAAAGGCTGGGCAGTGCCATAGCAGAAATGTGTTGGAAGGAAGAGGGGCCAGCTGGGGGCCACATGGTAAGTTCATTTTGGGACCTTTGCAGAAGGTACAAATGGTGATGATCTATCACTAGATACACAGTGAGACCAGAAAGCCAATATGGCTACATGTGGATCCAGGAGGCCTGCCTGGCAAGTGGCAGAGGAAGTCTTATTCCATAGAAAACATGGGATTTAGGAGTCATTGCAAAGGTTGGAGAAAGGCAGCTTACTTGTCTTGGGAATAGTAGTAATGGGGAAAGCCAAAGACGGATAGTCCAGCTTGCAAGATAGCTCATAGGTGAGGACAGGTGGCATTTATAAATGACAGGGGTCTTGAGAGATGACCAAGGGGAGTTAAGGTGTTGGAATAATGGTATTTCACTGCTACACTCATTTGACTAACTTCTAAGACCCAAGTATCATGCCCAGCACCGAGGCTTCAAAGGTGAGAAAGGTCCAGTGCGTATACTCGCTCTAGTCCCCCCGCCCCATTGTCATTTTGGTGAAACAGTAGTGTGTGGTCATTACAGCACGAAGCATGATAAGCAGTGTAACTGGGGAATGAGGAGATAAAACCTTCCCCAACCCCGAGTCTCAGTGGAGGTTTGCTAAGTCAGGGCTTGACTAGGTGTGGGGAGAGAGACCTGCAGCATTTTCCAACACAGGCAAATGCCTAGGGTGCGTGGAGGAGCATGAGCGGTCAGGGGAGGTACAGGAAGCTCAGCAGTATGGAAGCACCTAGAATCCTGCTGTAGCAATGAGCTGAGTAAGCACTAAGGGGGAGGAGAATGGGATGGATACCGATGTGCCTGCAGGGTAACACGCCCTTTGTTAAGGTTTTCATATTTTTAAGTTTAGTTGTGATTTTTCAATTTAAAAAATTGTGCTCCTTGTAAGAAAATTGCAAAACACCAAAAGTGGCAGGAAGAAAAGTCCTCCATTTTTAGCATCCTAATGCACATCATCCTAATACTATATAATTTCTTTCCCATCCTTTCATCACTGAACATTTGAGAGAGAGAGAAAGCGCATGAGCTGGAGGAGGGGCAGAAGGAGAGGGAGCAGACACCCGGCTGAGCACAGAGCTCCATCCCAGGACCCTGAGACCATGACCTCAGCTAAAATAGTCAGCCGCCTAACCGACTGAGCCACTTAGGCACCCCATCACTGAATTTTTTTTTTTTTTTTTAGTTTTTATTTATTTATTTGTGACAAACATAGAGAGAGAGGCAGAGACACAGGCAGAGGGAGAAGCAGGCTCCATGCAGGGAGCCCGATGTGGGACTAGATCCCAGGACTCCAGGATCACACCCTGGGCCAAAGGCAGATGCTCAACCACTGAGCCACCCAGGCGTCCCACCACTGAACATTTTATTTTATTTTTTTTTTTTTACCACTGAACATTTTAAAGGAGATTTCCTATATTATTAAAAATTCTTCATAAACATCATGTTCAGCACTAATATTCCATCATGTGTATATGCAATTATTTATTTAATCATTCCCCCAGCATCATGCATTTGGGTTGTTTCCAGTTTTATGTAAATATAAATAAAGCTGTGATAAGCATTCTTGTATATAAACCTTTGGCTTTGTTTTAGATTATGCCTTTAGGATTGAGTCCCTTACTTTTTTTTTTTTTAAGATTTTATTTTTTCTCTCATGAAAGATACAGAAAGAGAGGCAGAGACACAGGCAGAGGGAAAAGCAGGCTCCATGCAGGGAGCCCCATTTGGGACTTGATCCCAGGACTCCGGGATTACACCCTGAGCTGAAGGCAGATGCTCAACCGCTGAGCCACCCACGTGTCCCTAGAATTGAGTCCCTTAATTGGAATGACTGTGTCAAAGGGCACTGGCATTTTAATCCTCCTGCTTCCAAATGGCTTTCCAAAAAATCCTTCCAATCTCTGTTTTCAACTGGCAGCATCTGACCGCATACTCTACAAAAGTGGGTGTTATCATCAAAACTTTGCTCTCATTTAATCCTCATTCTAGTCTCATAGAATGAATATCATCCCCAACTTACAGATAAGGAAAGCTGAGGCCAACAGTTTATTTTTTTTTAATTTTTATTTATTTATGATAGTCGCAGAGAGATAGAGAGAGAGGCAGAGACTCAGGCAGAGGGAGAAGCAGGCTCCATGCACCAGGAGCCCGATGTGGGATTCGATCCCGGGTCTCCGGGATCGCGCCCTGGGCCAAAGGCAGGTGCCAAACCACTGCGCCACCCAGGGATCCCCCAACAGTTTATTTTACTAGCTTCATGTCACGTAGTTAGTAAGGCACAGAGACAGAACCAACACCAGGTCTGGCTCCTTCGAGAGCTGCATCACTCTCCCCAGGCAGGCAAAGAGCCCCGTCTCTCTAGAGATTTTAAATCCACAGAGTGACATGAAGCACCAGGGCTCCCTGGGTGCTGTTGCCAGCACCGCCTTGTGTAGTGGTGATGAGGCTAAAGACAATTAGCTACCGCTAACACGAGAGAACCCTTTCTTAACACGCTGCTTCTTGTTCTTTGGGCATTTATGAGCTGAAGGCTGATTATGTGGAGAGGGGGGAAAAAGAAGAGAAAATATAATGTAGGTTATTAATGTTAATAAGTAACATATATGTGTGTTCATACCAGTTAACAAACAGGACCCACTGCTGTCATTTCTACACAGCGCTGAATAGTTAATAATGGCAGAGGGGGACATTTTACTAGGAACAAAATTGAGCTGTTCTCAGCCGGACCATGTCTCCGATTCCTCCTGAATCTCTTCAGCTTTCCAGACTTGAAAAAGATAGGTCTGAGGTAATGCACCCCCAGGTCCAGGGTCACCTCAGGATTTAACTTAGGCTGTGGCCAGCTTAGCCACAGGATTTGATTGGGTCTCTTGAGAGACAAAATTTGGCCAATAATCTCACTTGGTCACACATGGGGAGGATAAGAAAAATAACAATCAGAACTGGCATTTATTGAGTGCTTACTGTATGCCAGGCACTTAGAGAAAATGAACTACCCTCGGGCACGTTTAGGGCCTAATAAGCAAACCAAATTAAAGACAGGCTCCCTTGCATGGAGTCCAAAACCATCATCAGCAATAAAGAGGTGAAAACTGTTGGCAAAGGGATTTAAATTATCTGTTTCAAAGCACACCGAGTCATCCACATTCCTTCCCCAACTTAGAGAAGAGCGCTGGTATTAAATGGGGGAAAACATCAGACTGACAAGTGATTGATAGTGGCAACCATGCGCATGTCCCCAAGGAAACCTGTGCTGCGGAGAGGCAGAGCGAGGTGGTGGCTCTGTGCCCAAAAGATGTGTCACCCCCACTGCAGACCCCTTCATTCCACCTTCTACCCTCTCATCTCCCTGCTTGGTTGTTTTGTGTTTTTTTTTTTTTTAAGATTTTATTTATTTACTCATGAGAGACTCACAGAGAGAGAGGCAGAGACACAGGCAGAGGGAGAAGCAGGCTCCACGCAGGGAGCCCGATGTGAGACTCGATCCCAGGACCCCAGGATCACGCCCTGGGCCAAAGGCAGACGCTCAACCGCTGAGCCACCCAGGTGCCCCTCCCCTCTTGGTTTTTATTCATTGCTCCTGTCATTGAGAGGAAACAGCACAAACCCAGCATCCGGAGAAAGGCCATCCTTAGGAAGGCATGGGGACATTCTCAAAGCAGTGGCAATGCTTTCACAACAGAAGTCCTGTGGAAACAGGGCTCACATTAGCAGACGCACTGCCCTTTGAGAAACAGTCCATCCTGAAACAGAAGGGAGATTACTGTAGGGGAGAGGCTCCACTGAGCTGGGTCAGATGTGTAAGATAGTCCTGGTTCCGGGAATTTACTAATAATTTCTGTGCTCAAGAATATACCCAGGTGGGGTGCCCGGGTGGCTCAGTCGGTTAAGTGTCCAACTCTGGATTTTGGCTCAGGTCATGATGCTGGCGTCATGAGATGGAGTTCCACATTGGGCTCTGTACTGGGTATGGAGCCTACTTAAGATTCTCTCTCTCCCTACCCCTCAACCCACACTGTCTCTCAAAAAAAAAAAAAAGAGTACACTCAGGTGATTTATATACATAGTCCCTGGAATATACTCCTATATTAATAGACTCTCCTTCCCCACATTGTATAAAATGCTAGTCTTTTTATTTTTTTTTAAGATTATATTTATTTATTCATGATAGACAGAGAGAGAGAGGCAGAGACACAGGCAGAGGGAGAAGCAGGCTCCATGCCGGGAGCCTGACATGGGACTCAATCCCAGGACTCCAGGATTGCGCCCTGGGCCAAAGGCAGGCACTAAACCGCTGAGCCACCCAGGAATCCCCTGCTAGTCTTTTTTAAAGTTTTAATTCCGGTTAGTTAAAATACAGTGTTCTACTAGCTTCAGATGTACAATATAATGATTCTGCAATTCTATACAATACTCAGTGCTCTTCAGGATAAGTGTATTCTTAATCCCCATCACTGATTGCACCCATCCCTCCACTCACCTCCCTTCTGGCTTCTTCTCTATAGTTCTCTCTAGTTAAGAGTCTGTTTTTTGGTTTGTCTCCTTTTTCCTTGGTTCATCTGTTTTGTTTCTTAAATTCCACATATAGGTAACATCATATGGTATTTGTCTTTCCCTGACTTATTTCACTTAGCATTACACCCTCTGGATCCATCCATGTTGTTGCAAATGGCAAGATTTCGTTCTTCTTTGTGGCCGAGTAATATTCCAGTGCATACCCATATCCTCTTTATCCATTCATCTATCAGTGGGCTCCTTCTATAATTTGGCTATAAAATTCCAGTCTTCATATCTCTTTGCCTACATAAGGGAAAATACTACTCTGACAGTCACTC
This sequence comes from Canis lupus baileyi, assembly GCF_048164855.1. Lineage (NCBI taxonomy): Eukaryota > Metazoa > Chordata > Mammalia > Carnivora > Canidae > Canis > Canis lupus. The sequence continues at coordinate 38,644,028 of NC_132869.1, forward strand.
CCTAATATATAAATTGGACAGACAAAACAGTTATGTTACAGGATTAGGAGTCTAGAGAGGTGCCCCTGGGTGAGTTGGTGTGTATACATGCATGCATCCACATGTATGTGTATTTATGTACATATGCATTCATCTGTGTGTGTGTGTGTGTGTGTGTGTGTATGTGTGTGCAGAGAGAGGCTGGAGTGTGGGGAGGATCCGGTAGATGAACAACATGCTGACCTCTATTCTTAGCATGCGACTACTTACAGAGGCCTTGGCAATTTGAAAAGCATGCTCAGGTGCCTCAAAAGGAAAAGCATTGGACTTATAGCCAGGACTCTTGGGCCTGAACATCAGTCATACCACCTTATCTGTCAGCAAATATGCTAAGTATCCATGGTAGTTAGTGCCAGTGGATCACTGGCATTGCCTTCTGTATTCCCAAGCCCTTCTGTCTCCTAGTATTGCTCTACTGACCTCCTGTTTTCTCACTAGGCACATGGGGCGTGCTGGGTTTTTCTCTAGAAATGAAAGAATTGCCATTTTCCTTCTGCAACTAGATTCATCGTGGTCCAGGCCAGCTTTTTTTCCATTTTGCTATTACCTACCTCCCACTGCCAGCATTTCCTGCAGAAGCTAACTCTCCCTCAGCAATCCTTTTGCCCAACCAGAGTGGAAACTCAGCAGTTCTGTTTTTCAGAATACCCTGTGGACACCTACTTTGTGCTCAGCACTGGGAACTCTCAGGAGCTCACAGTGTAAACCTAGGAGAAGTAAATCACTAACCATTATGTAACATGATACGTAAGCCAAGGAGAGAGAAGAATGAACCCTGCCTGGGAAGGTTAGGGCAGACTTCAGAGGAAATGGAGTATCCATTGGAACTTAAAGGATGATTTTTGTTTGCCACTCCAATGAGGACAATCAAGGCAGAGCCTACATCATGATAGGATGAAAGGACAAGGAATCATCTGGAATGCCAGGATCCCTTAGGGGTGCTGGAAGAGCATGTAAGTTGAGGAGTGGGATCTGGCTATAAGTAAAGTTGGAAAATTAGGCAGGGGTTAGGTCTTGGAGGCTTTGAGCTGAGCAGAAGCTGAATGAGCACTCTTGGCCAAGAACAGCTGCCGTACAGAGACATTTAAGCCAGTGAGTATTGTATACCATCTGTGGCTAAGATACGTGGGCTTCCAGGGTTGTTGGTCATTTGAAAGACAGCCCCCCTTAGCTAGTTCTCTGGAAATTCACAGCCCTTAAAGATGGGAAACATTAGTTGCGTGGTCACAGAGGGACCAGAAGGCCTAGGAGAGCTTTAGAGAAGGATCAGGAATGACCAATATCACAGTGCTTTTGTCAGTGTCATCACTAAAGGAGGATTAAAGCCTTTCTTAAAAGAGGTAATGAGGCTTTCTTTTGGTCCCCACCCCCATGATGATAAGTGTATTCTTTAATTCCCATCCCCTACCTTCCCCATCCTTCCACCCACCTCCCCTCTGGAAACCATCAGTTTGTTCTCTAGAATTGAGTCTTTCTTGGTTTCTCTCTCTCTCTCTCTCTCTCTGTCTCTCTCTCTCTTTTTCCTTTGCTCATTTGTTTTGTTGCTTAAATTCCACAGGTGAGTAAGATCATATGGTATTTGTCTTTCTCTTTTTTTTTTTTTTATTTATTTATGATAGTCACAGAGAGAGAGAGAGAGAGGCAGAGACATAGGCAGAGGGAGAAGCAGGCTCCATGCACTGGGAGCCCGACGTGGGATTCGATCCCGGGTCTCCAGGATCGCGCCCTGGGCCAAAGGCAGGCGCTAAACCGCTGCGCCACCCAGGGATCCCCACGGTATTTGTCTTTCTCGAGCTGATTTCGCTCAGCATTGGGCTCTCTAGCTCCATCCATGCCACTGCAAAGTAACAAGGCTCTTAAGGTTGCATGAGCTCATAGTTTCAACTCATCATCCCCCAGTGGGGTTGATGCCAGACTTCGTCTGCAGATTTCTTTGTAAGATGGCACCTTGAAGTGAAGAATTTCTAAAAACAGGTATTTCTTGGAGAAAATGGTTGCATGGAGATGGAGGATCTGTAATTCAAATGGCAGACTGCAGGAAGCCAGAAGGATATGCCAAGCTCTGTGAGGTTACTTGGATTATTAGTATGTGAACCTGTGCAAGGTTTTCCATGGCTGTTTTCTGGGCCAACACCCGTGAAAAGGGGTGATTCCATGGCTGTAGCTGTTGACAGAGAAAAGGATACCAGCTGCTTCAACTTTTGACACAATTCTATGGGACTAGAATGGGAGGCCATTCAACTTCCTCTCTCACGTCTGCTATGCCTTCTGAATTCTACAATCGAAAAGGTCACCCTTAGAAAGAGGCCCCAGCTGTGAAATTATTTCCCAATAGAGAGCCAATGCATTGATATGTTCCAAAGGCCCAATCTAGGCTACTCCAGTGAGCTTAGAGCAAGGTGGATGATTGTTGTAGCTTTTCTGAAGTTTCTGATTGTTGCTAAATATGGCTAAACAGAATGCTCCTGCTATCAGCAGGAAGGAGGTAGCAGATTCATAAATTATGCTTTTAACAGGAATTCTATCTTGAGGGGTATTATTTGTTTCACAAAGGCCTCTGTCAGTTGGTCACATGACTAACCAAGGATAAGCATTTGCAGAGTCTGCTTCTTTAACTAAAAAGCCTCTTGAAATTCAGCTCGCCTTATAGAAAAGCAAATGCATTTTCATTTGCAATGACCACAGTCATAGGCATGGCGTTTGCATGAGCAGAGCTAGGGAAGAGCAAGTATGTTCCAGCACCTTCCATCCTGCGAGAGCCCTGAACAAGAAGGGTTTTATATGTGAATAAATTCAAGAAATGCTGTGTATTATATATACCCTTCTTAGACATTCACAAGGCCCTCTGGCATAGTAAAGACTCTAAGATAACTTACACTAAGGCAACATGGTTGACTTTGTATAATTTAACATTTCCCAAACTTGTCCATGGAGCCATTATTTCGGGGTTTTTCTTTCCATTTCTAACATCTTTTAAAATCCTGTATATTCAGAACAACATTAGGAAAGGCTGATTTGGAGAACTAAGACATAAGTAAGAATAGGATTTATTGATTTATTAATTGTCTCTCCTTACTTTTGACAAAGTTGAGCTAGTTTAACCAGAAGACAAATATATGGAACCACGTAATAAATGAATCATAATCTCTGGCTCCAAACCTCACTTCCTAATCTAGACTCTCTCATTTTTATAACTCCCCGCATCGACCCAAACAAGACTGGCCTGACCATATCAGTTTTTTCCTTTGCAACCTGTTTATAAACCTCTGGCACACCAACTATCCTGCTCCGAAGGGTTCTTTTACCCACATGTGGGATCATATCCCATCTAAACCACTAAATCTATGCAGAATGTTTGTACTGCAATAAACCAGTCCTGATTAGGTGAAATGTCATATCACATTTGGGCCAAATTCCCAGCTGACCAATATGCCTCCTTTTATGTAGGGTGTAAATATAACTAAACTGGGCTTTCAGTATGCGGAACTGATACCCGTCTATGCTCTGACTGGAGGTTTGCTGCCTGTAGACCAGACCATAAACTCACTGAATAAATAGATCCTTTTCCCTGTCTTCCTCATACACCAGGGAATATTTATTAATGCAACTTGTAACCATAGAAGCCAGCTTCAGACATGGAAATTCTGTGGTTAGGACTGGACATCAGAATGGTAGAATCAAAATGCTTGCTCCCAAAGCCCAGGCACTCTGCTTTGGCTGGGTATTTCTCTCTCTGATCCAAATAAAGCACTTCTGAAAAGTGTCTGGGAAGGGCTCTACCCATCTCTTGCATTTCCTTGCCACCATCTACTTCGTTGTATTACCCATCCCAGGCCGGGTCCACCTACCCCTTATTCTCAAGGACACTGGTAACTGCCTGATCACCACATCTGACTGCCATTTTCACAGCGTTCCCCCCACCCGCTGCCTCCGTACCTCCTTGCAGATATTTTGAGAATTCATTTGCCCTGACTTACACAATGTTAAGTTCTCCTGGTCCTCACACATTGTCCTAAAGTCAGCCCATCCGGTCCCCACCTTCCACGTGGGATGTTCCCAATCATTTATCCCGTTTATTCCAGCTACCTGATGGTTGTAGTCCTACTTTGAATTCTTTGGGAATGCTGCAGGGGATAAACAAGCAACTAAACTAAATCTATTGCTTCCTCTAAACGTTACCGTTTCTCTAAATGCAATCATAAATTTCCCAGGTCAATTGAACCTAAAACATCAGGACCATCTTTGACTTCCCTGTCTTTCTGACCTCCTGTGACATTTGTGACTATATATTGTGGTCACACATTTATGACACATTTATGACACCTTTTTTTGTCATATGTTAGGAAGCATGAGGGCAGATCTGTAAAAGATCGCTTATTTCTTCTGTGTCCTGTTCAAATAAATAGAATTTGTTTAACTCATTTTGGTTTTATGCTGTGAAGCAATCCTGCTCTCTAATAGTCTCATACATTACTTTAGAATGCTTCCTGGATTTATTTGTATTGATGTAGGTTTGGTCCAGGCTTCCCCAGAGTCTACGATCTTGGCATATTGATTATTTTGAATCAAAATTACTTAAGAAATAGCACAAGAAGGACACTCTGACCTCCATGACCCCCTGGAAGCAGGTAATAAATCTCCCATGTGAAAGGTACCATCCCTGTTCCAGGAGAAAGAGAGACATCCTTATCACCAGAGATAGGGGATTTAGGATGGAGAAGGCTGTATAAATAAACCTTGTTACTTCTTCCCTAAGTTACTACTCCAAGCCCAGACTTCTTTGTCTTGTCAATTCCTCACAAGTTTATTGTTTCCTTGTCTAAGAAGTAAAGATATAAAAGCTGCCTGCTTTGGTCACTTCTTTGAGTCTCATAGTCTTATAAGCTCCTGTACACGTGAAATTAAATTTGTCTTTCTCCTGTTAATCTGTCTCATGTCAATGAAATTATTAGGTTAGCCAAAGAACCTAGAAGGGAAGAAGGGAAAAGCTTTCCTCCCCTACTGAATCCTTTATCATCTGATAAGACTTATGTGTTTTATCAGAGCCTTCTATTTATCTATAATTCTGGTAGCCATGCTGTGGTGAGTGGTCACGTCCATTAAAGATTTTTTAAGCCTAGAACAGAGGTTTAACTTACTGCCCAGCTCCACCTTGTACTGGGTTTTTCAGAAGAGCAGAATAATATTTGGTTCTGACTTTACAAAGCATCATCTCACTGGAAAGAAGGGCCATAAATCTGAAATGTTTAAATACTGGCCTCTGAAAATATTTAATTAGATCCAGAAATGCTTAGTTGGAAGACATTCTTCAAGTATAGGAAGGAGAGGGAGAGGTCGATATCGGTTAGAGTCATCATGGAAGTTTCCTAAAAAAGATGAAATTTTGAGTGGAGATGAAGAATATATAATATTTGAAGAGAACAGTAACTGGAGACAAGGAAGCTTGGGGACTGGTTCTTTCTCCTTTGAAAATGGAAGAGAGAGGGTGCCTGGATTGCTCAGCCTGTTAAGCATCTGCCTTCGGCTCAGGTCATGATCCCCTGCTCAGCGAGGAGTCTGCTTCTCCTTCTTCTGCTCCTGCCCCTCTTTCTCTCTCTCTCTCTCTGTCTCTGTCTCAAATAAATAAATAAAATATTTAAAAATAAAATAAAATGGAAGAGAGAGAGAGATGTCCCTTCAGTGTGGATGACCATGTAAGTTCCCATAGCAACTTGTTGTTGGGCTGCTTGAACTTTCTCTTCATTCATGGGACTCACCTCACTGGATAGAGGTTCCTCAAGGGTAGAGACTGTGTCTCCATTCACTGCCATTCCAAGCTCCAAGCACAGCATCTGGCTCAGAACACACAACACAAATGTGCCAGTTGAATGTGCCAAGATTAGAATGGACAAATGTCTTCATTTTTGAAATGAAGAAGGGTAAAATTCGGCAACTGTAAATATCTAAACTTGATGGTAGTTCAAAAAAAAAAAAAAAAAACCAATCCGGAACAGACAAATGACTGGATTGAAAAAAAAAATCTGCAATTCATCTAGACATGATCAGGAAATTTGAACTGATCATTAAAAACCACCAGTGCAATGAAAAGATTTTAAAAGTGAATCTAATTGCATATTGTGTTAATAGAAATACAGTGTTGTGAGCAATCATAGTCCTTTTGTATTTTGCTGGACAGACCACAGTATGTTCTGTTTGGAGAAGTTCATTTTAAGAAGGGTTCTGATAAACTAGAGCACGGCCCAGGGTGGGCAGGGGGGTGACTGGGACTAGTAATTGGTGTCCCTGTCAAATGAGTACAGTTGAAAGAACTGGCATGGTTTAACCCCGGGGAATAATCGGTGGAGGTAGGCAGGAGGAGGCAACAATGCCATCTTCAAAACCCTGGACCTCTCCTCCACTGCTCGCAGTGGCACAGTAGGTGGAAGTAATAGGGGGCCCAAATTCAAACCCAGGATTGTGCTGCCTCCAGCTACAGAGACGCCCCTCACTGCAGAGGTCCCACTGCAGTGGCTGGCTGACCTGCTCAGGGGAACTGCAGGTGGAGTTCCTACATTGGGCAAGAGGTTTGAACTGGGTGGTCTTCAGCTCCAAGAATCCATGACGGTCCCACTTCATTTATCATGAATAGGATTGACTCTCTTCAAGAAACCGTGCTTGCCAGGCTAGGCCACTGTGCGGCAAAGCCCCTTGGAGGTCCATTCAGATTGTTTTCCAGGTCAGCTGCTCAGAGTAACCCATGCCTGTAATAGGGACTCAAAAATTAGCCATTAACTAAGTAACTTCCTACCTGTCACCAGGGAGTGACCAATCTCTAATGACTTCTCATTAGTAGAAGATAATTTGTAAGTTAGAGAATTGATTTCCATCACATCCTATGATACCATGGCAAATGTCAGCAGAAGTTTATTGTGATGTATCAACTGAAGGAAACTCCACACTGAGATGTCCTGAATTCCTCAAATTCCCTATTTCGTATCCTCTCCTCCGGTTGCTTTTAGAACGTTGAATAGCAGTCCTCTACTTTTTAAATAAAATCAGACACAAGCCAGAAATAAATTAATGGAAGTACATGAAATTAGACCATATGAATTTTTCCTTAAATTATTTTAGTTTAAAATTTTTTCCACCATCATTTAGACTTAATTTCTATTTTTGTCGGTAATTTCTCATTGCCTGCTCCTTTTCTTCGCCTTCCTGTCTTTCCTTTCCTTTCATCTCCTTTTCCTCTAAGAATTCAAAATTTTTTGAACATTCTAAGGACTCAACATCACTTAAAAACATTTTTGTGGGGCCAGTGAAGTTTTGGAGCTGCTGCATTTAATACTTAGCCGAACCCTGGAAACCAAATCTGTAGCCGAACATTTGGCTTTGGTTTAGAGGCAGCAGTCGAAAAAGGGAATTGATATGCAGGTGTGGTGCAAAGCTGGTCTTAAAAATACAGATGTTATTACCTCTGGGCCCTGGGGACCTGGAACAAAATACAGCGAGCCACCCCCAGAGGTGAAACAATGGTCATAAAAATGGTTCCTCGATCCGTGAGTTTTGCTGAGCTGTCTCTTTGCAACATTTAGTGACTACTTAATAACACCAACAGTTCTTTTCAGCAAAATTGCTAATATTTAGGGAGCAAGGTTATGTAAAACAAAATTGAATTATGAAAACAATTTTCCAGTTAGCTCTGACATTTATTTCTGTTTATCTTTTTCCTCAAAGGAGCCATTTACCAGTTCCTACCCGGCTGGCATGAGCTGATGTCCACAGACCCCAAACAATCAGCACACACCTCTGAACAACAAGGGTCCTTATTTTCCACCGCTGGTCCTAGCCCAAAGCTTGGAAACACATTCAGTCATGGAAAGATCTAAAACCAAGAAGTATCAAAAGTGGCCTTTTGAAGAAAATTATGATGCTTGTTTAACCCCACTTAAATTTTCATAGAACTTCTCTCTTTAGCCTAGTGCTGTTGGAGGTAGTCTTATTTTGATGTAGAAACAGCGTGTATCGATGAGCGAAACTTAAAGACAGAGGCACATTCCAGTAAAACTGAAAATGCACACGCCATAAAAACAAGCAATTTCACTTCGAGGTATATACTTGAGGGCAACTCTCCCACATGTGTGCATTTAACAGCAGTTAAAATGAATAAACTAGATGCATATGTGTCCATATGGATAGATCTCAAGAAGGCAGAGTGAAGAAAGCAAGCTACTTAAGACACTGTTACCACCATGCAAATTTTTAAATAGAACACACACATAACAATGTAAGAGCATGGATACTCCCCAGCTTCAGAGATTGCCTCTGGGGAGGTGATGGGGGTAGGGAGAGATATCAATAACATTTTGATAATGTTGAAGAGACTTTGATATATATATATTTGATATATATACATATATCAAATAAAAATATATATTTTGTTATTGTTAAATATATGTATTTAACAAAAGTTTGATTCAGTGAGTACTTGGGTGTTATTTTCTATGCTTTTCTGCAGCTTTACATATCTTACAAGTTAAAAATAAAGCCCGAACTAGGGTTTAAACAAAAAGGATGGATGTGCTAGCAAGCACCCAGGGCCCCCCCCCCCCCCACAAACCTAGCAGAGTGGGGACAGTTGGCATCTGGGAGAACAAGCCGAGACCCTAGTCTTTGGAGAGGACAGAAGTACCATTTCATTCTTTTCTCATTCAGCAGTCTGCTCCTAAGATTTCCATAAACGCTTCTCCTTCAATGACTTCACTTCCCGATCATATTCTACTTGTCTGGCACAAATTTTTATATTCCTACTTGGTGATAATATAAATCGAAATTTCCGTTGCTCCTATTTATTCTGTTAGTCTGTGGCTCAAGTTATCTCTTCTCTCTGTACATTATATTCAAATGTTTAGACCCAAACAGGACATATTAGTGAGTGGCACAGCCAGCATCCTATTTCAGAAAGAACTTTATTTGCTGAGTGGAAATAGATACCTACACGTGGAGGGAGGTCCACCTGACAGTGGCAGTTAGTTTTTCCAACTCGGTTGGAAATTCCACCTCATTTTTCCAATTTCGGATTGGAGATCCTGAACAAGGTGTGAGGTTATCTAAATGTTACATAGTATTACTTCGTTCAGCTAGTCTCTATTCAACTTCTCTATCAGGAGTGACCAGCCTGTGCGACTAGAATTACATAGAGCTCTTTAGAAATTCATGTGCATTCCCAGAAGTCAGCTTGAAGGAAAACATTGGATGCACTGCACATTGTATTGATGCTGAGGTTCAGAACCTTTGAGAGTGCTGAGAGGAGGCACTGAGGAAACAACCCAGTGTTTGGGATCGGACAAGTGGAAGGCTGTAGATCCCAGCTTGCCACTTTACCACCTGTCAGGCCTTAGCAAAGTTGCCTAACATCTCTGATCTATTGTTTTCTCATCCAGGAAATGAGGTTGGTAATTCCTACCTTATGGGGTTGATAAGTGAGATAAGTAATGTAAAATGCTCATTACGGCGCCTGACATATAGTTAGCATTTGAAAGCACAGTTGTACTTTCCCCTTCCTTGTCCCTGACACAAGACATAGGTAAAGATATGTGAATGCTACACTTCTCTATAAAGACACGTGATTTGCCTGCAGTGCTTTAACGTAGCAAAAATGGGGATCCAGCTTTGATCAGATGGGCATATCAAGGTTTTTGCCTGGGGATCGTAACTCTCCATATGCCCTTTACCAACAAAGGTCATCTTCTTGCATGATGATTTGTCATCGGGAGGGCATTGGGATTAGTTCAGTGTTCTAGCCAAATAATTCAGCTGAAACAACCCTGGTGAGAATGGTAGTATCCAGTGACCATAATTAGATCTATGAATTCTGTATGTGATCTTGTACAACTTGAGAAGTGAAGCTTGGGTGGATAAATTCAAGCTGGGCCTGTGCTGTGGCTAGGACACTCACTGCCCTAGTGACCCTGTGGCTGGTGGGGGCATATCGTAGCCCTCAGGTGGGATGCAAGTTGGAAAGGTCAACAAGCAGCAGCGTTGGTGGGCTGGAAGTCCAGCCTGTTTCCAGTCTCTCTATCAGCTACCCATCTTGGTATCATCTTGAGCAAATAACCTCCTGGCTCTCTTGGTCTTTAGAGATGGGAATGCAAGATGTTAGACTAGATGATTTTTGGAGCTCTTTGTGGTAGTATTCTGCATGTTTATGATTTCTTGTTCTTTCCAAGTATGATTAAGACTAAAACGACCATGTGCTCCATTTTAAAATGCACATTTTTTTCATATTTTAACATCTAGGATGTCAGGGTATAATTTAAAATTGATGGTAATTCAAAAAGTGAAAGATTTATGCCATCTGAAGAGAAACCAGAGTATTCAATTGATGGCAATTTAGATTGCTGTGAAATATGGCACTAAATGCAGGAGAAGTGCACATAATAAGTGCTATTTTGTCAAGAGTTTCCACAGAAAAAATTGAAAATTGCTGTCCAAATATTGACTGACAATGAGAATGTTCAATTCTCATCACTTCAATAGAGATTGTCAACAGAAAACAACCTGGGAGCTGCTAGGACAGTTGTCCCAGAGGAGGGATGAGTTTGGGTGCCCCTGAAAGTTCCTGTCAGCCCTGAGATGCTCTGACACACTCATGTTATTTCAGTTACCTGGTCAGTTATTTTGTGTACTCATGAAGTAACTCTAGAGAGTATGGGAAAAAACAGAACGTGGTGTATGGGAATGACATGGTAATGTACCTGTTAAATAGTTACATGCATTTCCATTGGAATGTTTGAGCTCCTACTATTCTGAACAGCTGAGCATTACTATATCTCTCACATACTGATTAGTTTCAAATAAATGTGTTTGGACACTAAAATGACAGTGAAAATAATTTCATATTTGTTGATGGCTTAAACGGTCCTTTAGAGTCTTCTAGAAACTCAAAGGTTATTTGCTATGAGCATAGCGCCATATAACAGAACATATTTATTCTTTGTACTCTAGATAAATGGAACTTCCATGTTAATTCTTATCCCGGTTCTAGAGGAGATATTACTCGATTATCACTAGTAGCGATTTTTGGTTGCTATTGAGTTTATCTGCATAAAGAGAAGCCATTCATTAGTCATAGGTGACCTGTTGTTTGATTTGTCAAGCCTTCATAATGATCACGACACATGTTGTCTGTAGTCAGTCTCACTATGGCTTTTAGCATGGCTAGGAGCCGAAGCGATACTGAACTTGACTGTCCCAAGAATACGGCCCAGAGATTTGGTGCAGTTGATCTCGGAGGAGCTGCTTGAAAAGTGATTCCCAATGCCAAAATCTGGGATCAGTTATCCAAAAGGCAGTATTCGAGGGCTGGGTTTGATTTCTGGGTTTCCCTAATTGACAGTAGAAATCTCAGTTTATCACATGTGCCATGAATTTGTTAGTCTGAAGGAATTAATCAAAATGCTGTTTCTATAAACATTTTTATTGATTCATCATTTCTGAAATCATGCAGTTTATGAGTTGGTCCTATTTTGGGTAATAGCAATTACTTATGAAAGCTGCTAGATCGTTTCTGTCAAGCTTAATTAAACCTTTTCTGCTGGGAGACTTTTTAAAGAGTTTGTGAACTGTTGACTGTTGATACCATGCTCCAGATATTACTCATAAAATGGAATCTCTACCAGTAAAAATAACTCAGAGGCATCAAACCTCCAAATCTGGAAGCCAGTCGACTCCTTCTAGACAGATTCCATATGTCTTATTACCTCATCGCAGCTCAGCATTTGGTCTTGTGTATTATTTATAGGTGGGAGTCAATTTTTTTCTAAATCCTTTTTTTTTTTTGAGATGTCTACTCCATTTTTTACTGTCATCCTTTTGTAAAATTTAATGATGTGAAATGCACTGAAGGACCAATGGAGACACTCGAAAGAGCAACCTTTGTAGGAGTTTCTGATGAAGAGCTTAATTAGCAAGGGATTTTTTTTTTTTTTGACTCAATTATGGAACCTGAGGAAAAATCTAGAACTGTAAGGTTATCTTTACCTATGCAGTATTAGAAGCATGGAAGAATGTTAGGGTAAGTGAAGGCTCAGGACAGGTAGCAATGGACTTAAATTGAAAGGAAGTTTGATTGAAGGGGTCCACTTCTGCTGCACTGGGTTTGGATTGATTAAAAAAAAAATGTGAGAGGAATTCAGACTGAACAGTGGTTCAAAGACAATGAAGAGTCTTCTCCATTGGAATAATGGTTGGATGACCATGGTGGTGCCAGTTGATGAAGGTCTTGGTAATTAGGAGTCCCTGAAGAATTTTGAGTAAAGTGATATAATGAAAGCAATATTGTGAGAAAATAATTCAGTAGCATTGGTTAGAAGTGGAAGGAAGCAATAAGGGTAAAGAAAACTGAGATGCGGACAGCCCGGTGGCTCAGCGGTTTAGCGCCGCCTTCAGCCCAGGGCGTGATCCTGGAGTCCCAGGATCGAGTCCCATGTCGGGTTCCCTGCATGGAGCCTGCTTCTTCCTTTGCCTGTGTCTCTGCCTCTCTTTCTCTCTGTGTGTGTCTCAGGAATAAATAAAATATTTTTAAAAAGAAAAAGAAAACTGCGATGCAAGAAGACCAGTTTCTATTATAATAGCAAGGAATAAGGTTATGGTTGAGTAACATAACAATGGAAGTCACAGGACTGGTGCCAATCCTCTGGCATTAATGACAACAACAGCTACTGTTTATTATGTACCAGGCATTATTACTAAGCGATTTACATTGAGTATTTCATTTAATCATCACAACAACCTCATAAGTACTATTATTGGTCCCATTTTGCAGATGAAGGAACTGAGACTTAGAAAAATTAAATGATTTCCCCTAAGTAATTGGAAGAATGAGAATCTCAGCCTAAGTCTCCTGATACCTGAACCCATGCTATAAAAGAAGGACATATAAGAACCATTTGAAGGGTAAAGATGAGAACTAGCCAATATTTATTTAGCATTGTACTTGGTAGTAGAACATCTTAAATAGTTAAGATCCAGTATTTTAAGAATTTAAAACCCAAATAGAGAATCATACAACATGAACCAGGCAGATGGCATAGGTTGGGTTCCCCAGGAAATAGACTTTGGGATTTGGATACAGGCAGCTTACTGGAGAGAGTACTTGGGATCAACATCCACGAGGGAGGAGGGATGCAAGAATGGGCAGACAGAACAGGGGTTTTAGCTGATCTCAGGGAGCTCTAGAGCTGGAGTCCCATAACTCTTCAGATTGTCCCAATAAAGGCAAGGGGGCCAGGCCTCTATACTCCTTCATCAAGCAGTCAGTGGACGCTGGCTGCCCCTGGAAGGGAGGGTCACCTTGAAGCAAAGCAACTTCCTTCTGCTGATGACAGGTCTTGGGGAGGGACTCAGCTGTGAGTCCCCAGCCTCAGTCCTGAATGGAATCTGGACAGCACACCAAACAGCATCCACTGCAACAAAGCATAAGAACATATTATATTTTTGAATTATCTGCTCTTCAGTTTGTAAACACCTTAAGTCATATTTTTAAAGAATATTCCCTTTGAAAGTACTTTTTGGTGTAGAGGAGACACCCAATAAATCTGTCAGTAGATTTCTTTGCCATGGAATGGTGGCCTGAGTTCTAGCTGAAAATAATCATTATGGGAGGCATTTGGGGGGTGTGCGTTTTAATTGAAACACTGTGTTTGGACTCATTTGGTGTTAATGTGTAAATCCAATATTGTTTTCACACCTGCCCTCTTTTTATGATGCGTTGTTCGTTAAAAAAGAAAAAAAAGTCTAGTCTGGATTTCTTGCTTCAAACTACAGAAAGGGCATGGCCAACACTGGCCAAAGATCCAACTCATATGGTGTCATGCAGTCATCCTTCAAGTCCATCGAAAAGACCTAATTGGATATGCCTGGAGAGAGGAGCTGTGTGGACAAGACCATGTGCTAGAATCACCTAGGGAACACTGCTGATCTTGATAAATATTAGGTACATACACACAAAACACTTGGACTTCACCTCCTAAAGAATCTGATTTCTGGCGGCTGGAGTGGGATCCAGGCATATTTATTTTCTAACAGCCTCCAAGATTCACCAGAGTTTGAGAATCCCTTTCTCGTGGGCCAGTGGAGATTTTTGATAAAGAGTCTTTGGGGATAGATCACCTATTGGACGTGCTGGAGCTCTTCAATAGGCTAACTCTCAGAATGAAAGATCTTCTTAGAGGAACTGGGGACTATCATCTAGAAATGGGAGAGAAGATAGATGTTTGAAAAACTCTGCACTCAAAAAGAAGGACAAAAGGACACAGGACAGAATTAGGAACTAGAGAGCAGGGATAGGGATTTTGAAAAGCCATGAAGATTCCTATCATAGGACTTCTTTCACCTCCTCTTATTTACATTCATTACTTTACCCATTGCTCGAAAATGAAGATGTTTCTTGTGTTTATCTTGATGGGTAGCAAATAAGTGGGAGCAGGTAAGCAGGGATCTTATTCATTCATGCAATAAGCCTTAATTGAGCAGTTACTATATTCCAAGAACTGTGCAAATGGTAGCAGTGCAGAAACCAGAAGATTCACCTTGTGCCTTCAGGGAGCTCATAGTCAGAGTAGGTGAAAACTGACAGGTGATAAAGCACTAATGTAGAAAGAGGCACAGAGACTGGGATAGTCGATAAACATAGTACCTGCAAACAATGACAATCTTGTCTCATCTTTTCCAATCCTTGTATTTCTTATTTCCTTTCTGTGTGTCATTGCACTGACCAGGACCCCCATATCTTATTGAAGAGCAGTAATTGTGGGCGTCTTTGTCTCTCCCAGACCCTAAAAAGAATGTGTCTCAATTTTCTCTTTTGAGAGTGACATCTTTGAGAGTGGGTTTTGGTAGATAACCATTTTCAGGATCAGAAAGCGGCTTCTCTATTTATAAGTGTTTTTAGAAATGTTCGATCTTAAATACAAATTGGATTTTAACAAATGCTTTATTGAATTGCATCTTTTGAAATGCCCATATGATCTTTTTCTTTGTTACCAATGATGGAATAAATACATTGATAGATTTATCAAATGTTGTGCCATCCTTACACCTTACATTCTGGGGTAAAAATCACTTGCCTGTTCTTATTACCATTTTAATCCACTACTGGATTCCATTAGCTAATATTTTATTCCAGATTGTGCTTGCGAAAGTAGGGAACACGGGTTTATTATTTTCTCTTCTTTCATTGTTCTTATATAGCTGGCATCAAGGATCTACTAATGTCATTAAATGAGATGGGCAGCTTTCCTTCTTTTTCTGTACTCAGAAATAACTTATGAAGTGAGGATTATCTGTTCCTTGAACATTTGGTAGAACTTACCCATAAAATCATCTAGGTCTCCTGCTTTTGAGGAGAGAAGTAGGGCCCAGGGAGATTCTTTATTGTTCTATCAGTTTAGTAGTGGTCAGTGGTCTACATAAGTCTTCTGTTTCTTTTGTGTTGGTTTTGGCACCCATTTTGTTTAGATGCTGATGGAAAAAAAAAAAAAAGATGTCCACTTGGGTGATTCAGGAGGAGAAATAGTGCCCCAAGAGCTATACAAGGACAAAGAGGCATCCTATCTCGGAGCCAGAGGACTATCAGAATACATTGTCTATGAAAAGGGGATTTAAACACCCCTTCTCTGACTAGTGTGTTATGTTTGTCCTAAGAAGGGAGCTTCAAGAGGCAAGATGCTTGGCCCATGTAGGTTGGTGTGGGCTGAGAACTCTCTGACATCTTCATCTGTGACCGGTGTTAATAGTTCTTCATCCTGGCGTTGACCTTTTCTGGATCATTGACTTAGGCCTCAGGCAGCAAAAGGCCAACTAAGGCTGAGAAACCTCTCAGGGAGAGTATGAGCTTACATGTAAACTCATCACTAGATAAGAAATAGGTTTAACTTTTAGGACACATATATGCCAAATAGCTGATAACTGGCCTTCAGAGGAGCTTGACCAGGGTTGTGAAGGGTCCAGAAACCTTATATGAGGACTGCCTGTTGGAGCTGGGCAAGAAAAGGATAGTAAGAGGCATGACAAATGTCTTTCTTATATAAAAAGAATTGCCATGGAGTGGGCCAGGCTACCAGTTGTTACCACTATGTGGTACCAGAAGGCTGGGGGAAACAGATTTGAGTTCAGAGTAAGGAAAGAGGTTTCTGGTGGCGCCGTGAGTCCTCCGTTGTTAGAAAAGTTTATGCGAAGGTTTTATCAGAGCATCTTCTGGGGCGAGGCAGGAATTCAATTTTGAAAATGAATTTGAAATTCAAGTGAGGGTTGCTAGCAGACTGTGCATCAAGAAGACATTTTAGAAAGGGTCGCAGGTGGAACATTTCCTGGCCCCTTCCATATTCCAGATTCTGCACTGGATATTTTTATATCCACAACCTCCTTAATGCTTCCTAACAACTCAGTGCTTTACTTATCCCCATACTAAATGGGAAGACACCAGGGATCCGAGAAGTTAAATAACTTGCCTGAGGTTGACCAACGCCCAACTTTGAACCGAGGTGCATCAAGCCTGAGCCCATTTGGACAGAGACCAGAGGTGCTTCCACTTTGATGCACAAATGAGAGCTCTCTTAAAATGCAGCTTCTGTTTCAGGAGGTCCAGGGTGGGGCCTGGGGTTCCACATTTAACCAGCAGAACCCAACAATGCGGACGCCATACTCCAAGGAGACCCTTGGAGTATTGTGGGTATGGACAGTCTTGATAAAGTTGTTCGAGAGTCTGAATAGATGACTCTATTTTCCAAGTAAGAAAACCAAGAGAAAGAAGGAAGTGTTCCCCAGCGTCTGCCCAAGGAAGTCTCTACCCATGGGTCTGGCAATGACCAAAATAGGGTCGGTCATCTCATCGTTTAACTAGTATTTATTGAGTGCCCACAGTGAGCTGGAGACTGTTCTAGGCACTTGAAATGCAAAGATAAACAAGGCCCTTTTATAATCTAGTGGAGTGAGCCTAAACCCAAACAATTATCATGGGGTTTGGTTACGTATCTACCTCACAGTTTTCCTGGCCCAAACCCTTGAAATACCCTGATTTTTCTCACTCTGTCAGCCTCTATGTCCAATCTGTCACCAGGTTGGCTCACTATGAATAAACAATATAGAAGAACTGCCAGAAAACTAATGGAGGCTCCGTCTGCATGAAGAGACGCGTCCTCAACTAGCGCTCTCTGCCCAGTCAGCCCGCAGCTGGATGACTGGCTTCAGATCTCTGGGACCTATCTCAGCGGGAACCGTGACAAACTGGCCTTCATCCAGGGGAGCACAGCCAGACCGGGGAGGAGACCTGAGCCATGTTACATCAAGCACTGTTGAAAGAACTGGCAAAGTCGATCTTGCCATCATCTCCAAGATGGAGAGCCTGAGGGCCCCTGAGGGCCTTGGCCAGCTCTCCCTCTGCCTCCATGCCCCCTGGGATGACTCCTGTCTCTCAGGCCACACTCCGACATCCCCTCCCTCACTAGCTGAGCTAAAACAGCCTCCCCAAGGACTCCTCACATGTCCGTGTTTTCATTCCTTCCTAGCTCTTACCACCTCTCTCCAGTTGCACCTCCATTTCTTATGTCTTTGTGAGGGCACTTTGAGCAGCTCAGCTCTAGAGGGTATGATACACTAGAAGATGCTCAGGACTTCCCAGTGACTCCTTTGGAACATTCACCCTAGGTTGCCTTTTCCTCATCCGGCAGCCCTGCACTACCTCACATCCCACACCTACACTGTTGTGTCAGCCTCTCCATAAGTTTCTCTTTGTTTACTTGCCACCACCCCCACCCCCAGCCCCATTCCCAAGCAACTCCATCCTGTGTGTAGCTCCTAGAACCGTCTTTCTGTCTCATTAGGGGGATTTTGATGACATTTTCAGCTCCCAGGGGCCTGTTTTCTCGGGCTACCTTGCCCGTGGGACAGGTGATGGCTTGTTCTGGAACCCTTCTTGGCTCCTTGGCCCTCCCAAGCTGACATGGTCGCGCCCCCTGTGTGCTCAGGGAAGGGCCTTCCTCCCCCTGCACCCGGGGTGACTGTCCTCCTCCCACCGTAAGTTGGAATCTCTCAATAAAAGTGGGGACACTTCCCAAGCATAAAATTTGTATCTTTGTGCGCTGGTTCCCAATCACTTTCTTACTTTCCTGAAAATGCGTTGCTATCTAACCACATTTTAGAGTTCCCCCAATTAAAAAAATATAATAAAACAGAGAGGATAAACAGACAAAACAAATCAAAAATCCTCCTTTAATCAATGCTTGCTGAACTGGTGCTTCAGACAAGCACTTCTGAGGCAAATGGATGACCACATGGATATTTCCAGGGAGGGGCAGGGGATGTGGAATTGGCACAGCGTTCTGCTCTGCCTGTCACGGCCCTGTCTTTGATCTTTAATTAGAGCCATTCTAGGCAGGGCTCAGTACACTCTGAAAACACACTTTGTGATTAAAAAATGTGCAGTACATCAGCCAAAACATTTGTTTATATTTTACCCCCAATTTCAGGGTTCTTGTTTCTTGTCATGCTTTCCTTGAGAACTTTCTTTATGTAATTAAAGAGGTGCGAGTGCTCTAGCATGACTCTGTGCAGTGGAAACACAAAGCATTTTTCCCTCCCCTGAGACAGAGAAAGGTTTCTTCCCACCTTCCAGGGACAAAGTCCATAAGGAGGGGCAACACACCCAAGATTGCTGCAACGTTTCCAGAACAGTAATAATAATCGGGCTGTCCAAGAAAGAAGGAACTTCATAAAGAAATGAGACCTTCCAAACAGGGCCTCTTGCAGTGCTGGGGATCCCCTCCAAGGAGTGAGGGTGTTCGAATGTACTAGTGTGTGTCTCCAGTTCTGGTGCAACAGGGTTTTTCTCGACAGTGTCACTGTTCATATTTTGGACCAACCATTTTGGCCGGAGGGCTGTCCCATGTTTCGTAGGATGTTTAGCAGCATCCCTGGCTTCTACCTGCCAGACGTCCGTGGTGCTCTCCCCCTGCTTCCACCAATTACACAATCAAAAAAGTCTCCAGACATCTCCAAATGTCCCCAGGGGAGAGCACTATCTGTCCCCAGAGACAGACACCACTGCATGAGATAGACTTGGAATGAGATCCTTCTAAGAGGTGGGCTCTGAGGGACCCAGAGCAGCTGGTGCACAGTAACGTTACCCGAGAGGCACTCACCAACGTGCAATGGCCAGGCCCGTGCCAGACCAAGTCAGTTAGAGTCTTACAGGGTTAGGCCAGGA
Source organism: Canis lupus baileyi (assembly GCF_048164855.1). Classification (NCBI taxonomy): domain Eukaryota; kingdom Metazoa; phylum Chordata; class Mammalia; order Carnivora; family Canidae; genus Canis; species Canis lupus. Next base: position 38,663,307 of record NC_132869.1, read on the forward strand.
ATCAGTAGTATTTAAAGGCCTCCACCCACCCAGGGACTCTAATAGGGTTATTAGAGAGAACTCTCTCAGGGTTAAGAGAGAGAGAACTTTGGAAGAAGAGATAGTTTCATGACCTCCATCAGAGGCGTGAAAGGAGCAGTGACCCTGGGACATCTCAATGTCATAACAGGAGAGTCGGATGGGAAATGCCAAGATGGACAACCAACTATCCTAAGTCTGCGATTGCTCCTTCTGTCTTCCTTAGTGGCTGGGAGAGCTCTCAGATGTGCTGGGAAGGGCTGGGGAGGCTGGTAACGCCCCACAGCCAGCTGTGAGGGGAGGAAACCTAAGTAGTCGAAGGGTCCTGGAGATTTTAAAAAGGAAAAGGAGGCCGAGACTTTGAGGCCTATGGGAGGAGGGAAGGAGGGAAAGAAAGACTAAGAGAGGAAGCAGCCCTGAGGCTCAGAAGTCCATCTTGGCCACTTGGCTCCAGTTCACCAAAGGCAGAATAATGGTTTCAGCAGTACAGGCTTGAGGGTCTCATGAGGTCCCCCATTTTCCTCTGTGGTACGTAAGTCCTCTGCTAAAGGGACAAGAAAAACAGTGGGACCTGAAGATTCAGGACGCTATCATCCCACCTAACATCCCAAACTAGGAAGTCTCCAGTCATTTTGCATTCTGATTCATACTACAGCAGGGACGTAAAGGGCGTGAGCTTTAGGAGTCACTAGGGTTGTCTTCAGTTCTTGACTCCAGGTCTTACAAGTCAAGAGTTCTTTGAGAAATAACTTGTTTTACCTCCCTGGGCCTCAGTGTCCCCATCTATAAAATGGGGATAATCAGCATTACAGTTTCATAGAGCTGGCACAAGAACTGAAGGAAACAATGCAGTGAAAAGCACTGAGTGCAGTGCTCATTAAATATTTGCCACTGTCATTGTTTATTCTGTGGCCCCAACATCTAGTGGTCAAGAAGTCCTGTTTCCTGTTCCTTGGAAGTGTCTTTGAAAGTATGGCCCCCTCATTCCCATCTCTTTTGGTCTTGCCTGAGTTCTGTGCCACTGGTCACCCCTTCTGGCAGGTCCACCTTGCTCTGCCACCCAGCTAACCTCTCTCGGGAGGCACTAGGCTTGTGTGACTCCTGATTACAATTTCCAGAAGTTCTTTGCAAACCAACAGGGTGAATTCCAAAAGCCATATGGCCAGACCCTACTTCGTGGGCCACCCTGTGGTTTCCCAGTGCTTCGGAATTGTTAATTTGGGTTCCCACGACCAGAGACTATTGACTGGCTTCCCTTGCTGGTGTTTGAAATGTCTGCATGTTTTCAAGCCACTCTAAGTATTAGTTGAATGAACTCCTCTGTCCACAGTTTATATATCTTGGACTGAAGTGTTGCACATTTTTTTCCTGTTATGTTTTAAATATAAAGTTTTGTTTTCCCAGCTAGTACTGTAAGTGATTTGGAAAAATTGCCTGGTCCTGATTAATTTCTTTTTTGTATCTCATGTAGGGTCTTGTTTATTTATATTAATAAGAAGACTATACAAACAGCTTACATGTGAAATTTTTCTCCTGAGGACACAGAGGCTGATGATAAAAGGCTAGTTCACGAGTGAGGGAAGGTTGAAATCTGGGTTCTTTCAGCTCTTCTCCTAGCCTAGTGCTGCATCAAGTCTCCCCATTCCTATGACACCCCCAGGTCTCCCCAGTTTGGCAGCTTACCTGACACCTTGCCCTTTTCTCTGGGGATCAAGATAGGACAGGAAAGGAAAGAGAGCTTAAGGAAGGAAAGCAACTGAAAGACCAAAATCAAACTCTTTGGAACCCCTGGGCACTTGTTGACTCTCAACAGGAAATTGCTTCCAGGAATATTCTGTTGCATTGCCCACAGAGTTGGACTCTTTGGGTTCTTGTTCTAAGTCAGGCATACAAATGACCAGCTCCACCTGTGACAGCGATTCCATGGAGGGTCAAGACAGGTGTAGCTGGAGAAACGTGGTGGCTTGAAATCAAGAACAGTATTTCTCTTGAAGGGACAAATTTTGATTCCTTGAACGTACAGCTCACCTAGGTACTGGTATAGATTTTGAATAGCTGTCTTCCTATTAGTTTGGTTTCCTACTATTACAATTATCAATAATTGTGAACTTCTTTGTTTCCCTCCATAAACTGGGAGGCAGATGATGAGAGGGGAAAGTCAGCACAGCATAATGGATAAGGACAGGGGACTTAGCAACAGATAAGCCTGATTTTAGTTCTCCCTCTGTGCTTACCAGCTCCCTAACTGGAGGAAAGTTGTCTGATTGCACTCTTACTCAAAATTTGGTCTTATCATCTGTCAAATGAAAGAATAATAGTAGCCACGTCACTAGGTTGTTCTGAGGACTAAGTGGTATCACAAAAGTAGAGCACTTAGCAGAGTGCTTGGCCTACCCAAGCCAGCACAGCCAGCAACGACAGGGATGGCTTCTATAAGTTCCTTGAGAACATGGAGTCATCTGTTGGCATCGCCAACTTCTAGATCAATATCTAGAAAGGAGAGTGTCTGAAATGAATCAATGAATGTCAGGCCCATGTGTTCAAGTCTTTGCCATCTTCAATGTAAGTATTTAGGTAAATGAGAGCATATCTGTGGCCCGTGGGCACATTGGGTACTTTGGCCACAACCAGGTAGTTGATGGTCTTAACTTTCTATGCAATTCGAAAGAAAGAGTCTCCACTGGGGGATAAATCACATGGTAAATGTGAGCAGAGAAGAGCAATGACTTAGGGCACTGAGAGGATGGGAAGAACACATTGAGGAAAGATGGATCAGAACTGAGAGGAAAACGCTAGCCTCAGAGGTGAAGGGCAGAGTTTCTTGAAGAATCTGATGCTCCTGTGTGGCCAGGGTAGCAGCACATTCAAGGGGAAGACCACTCTAGGTAAACTGTACAAACACTATGTGGAGGCCACTCCTTTGAGCACCTAAGTTTGTGACAATTACGTCACGCCATAGTTCATTTTCCTCCATTCTGATTAGCGGTGATTTAAGAGCCTTCACACACCACCACAAATGAGAACTCCATCCTAATGGCTGTCAGCTGGGCTGTGGTTTGCTCGCCATTGTTTGCACACAAAAGCCTGATCCCATTAAGATGGTCAGAGATTTCCTGCCATCGCATGGCCTCGTGCTCACAAACATTTGATGCTATTTAAAGCCTGTTCTCTGCAAATATGCTTTGGTCACATTTGTGCAGTGCCCATTAATTAAGGCCAGATTTGAAGCTCTCACAGCTGTCACTTCTATTAACTGAGTGCAGGGAATATAGGACTTTATTTTTCCAGGAGATAATTTGGACATCAGAGAAAAGCCAAGAGATCCTCGAATCCCTGTGGCACTTACCTTGACTTCCAGGCTTCTAATGAAAAAGCTTCTTAGACAAAAAGGGACACAAAGACCCTTTCACAGAAACCATCAACACTCTCTGCCAAACAGGAGATTTATAGGGTGGGAACACACACACACGCGCGCACGCACACACACACACACACACACACACACACACACACACGCTTTATTTGAGGCACCCTGGAAAATGAAAAGCTATCTGGGAAAAGTAATCATGTGAGAAGATGGTCTGACGATAGCAGCTTGGTTTTCTGAGAAGCCAAAAATGGACCAATTTACAACCGTGACTTTGCTAGAAGGCTGAAAGACTTGTCTATTTTCTTTTATATCTACCTTTTTGTAAAGGAAACACATCATGGATTGGTTGGAACACATGATCTTCTGGTTCCCAAATGCTTGAATCAGCAGAGAATCAAAAACATACTCTACAGAGAGATTTCCAGTTATCAGAGAAATGAACTCCTGATTGTTCCCCAGCAGAGCGGAGCAGGAGCACAGGGGTGGAGGCGATACCGAAAATCATCACAACCAGAATATTAACGGAGTGAATGTTTATTAGGTGCTTTACTATGTGGCACTTTGAGTGTATGCATTTTCATGTCTGATCCCATGTGACTCTTAAAAGACTAAGAGGTAGTTGCTGCTATATGCCCATTTTATAGACCAGGTAACTGAGGCTTCCCCAGGGTAAGCAGTTTGCCTGAGGCCACCCAGCTGGGAAGTGGGAGGGTCAGAACTCCGATCTCAGTGAGGGCCACCTGCCCTGAGGCCCCTACCCATCACCTTCTGCTATCCTAGCACCTGGGCTTTGCACACAGACCAGAGTTTCATCTGGATCTGTCACATGACCGTCAGCAAATCGCTTACCTTTTTTGAACCTCAGTTCTTCCACGGAAGTAAAATGGGAAACAAATAATAGCTGCCTCATGGCTAGTATAGGGATTAAATGAAATACAGATAAATAAAATGCAGATGTGCTCAACAAATGTTCGTTCCTACTCCTCCCGCATTGCATTTCATTCCAGTTATTTCTTTTTCCCATCACTGGACTGAAGCTCCCACCATCTTCTGCTACAATTGTCCCCGAATTCTTGGCTTTTTCCTGGCTCTTTGTCGTGGAGCCCAGCACAGAGAAATCTTTCTTTGCTTAGCTCTTGCTAGCTGTCCAGCAGCTGTGCCTTCCATCCTCCGACCCCAGCTGGTCCCCCAGGAATCGGGAGGCTCCTGTGACATCACTGAGCAGAGGACTTGTCAGGAAGAAACCTGCAGGCTTGACTGCTGGCCCCAGCTCTCCCTTCTACTCAGGGATTTCTCACCTGTAAGCAGCTTCCTAAGAGAAGCCCTCTGAATGACAGCGAGCCCCTTCCTCAGAATTGCTTTCCAGATTTAGGTTTTATTCCTTGAGAAACATGGGCATTCCTGCCTTGGCATCTTTTCTGACTTTCCTAGAGGATGAGTAAAAAAGAAGAAAGACAATAATTAACAGGATGCTTTTCAAATACAACCTGGGACTTTAGCTGGAAGACACAAACACTCAAAGGATGCCCTAAGATAGCGATCCTTTGAATTAGGAGTTCAGGTGAGGAGAGGTAAGGACTAGACAGATTTACTGATGGCAACAGAATGAACAGAAGAGTCTGAGGGTGAATGGTTCTCTTAGAAGAGCACCCACCATTAACAAGATAGAAGGGAGTCAGTGGAGTCACTGAGGTTTTCAGGTCTGATTAGTCTTTTTAACCATTGTTTACAGATCTTTGAATTCCTCATTACTTTCAAAACGCATTGGAAATTTTACACGAAAGCTAAAACACCTTTTCCCACAAATTCTTAAAAAGTTTGGCTCTCAGAAAACCTCTTGCGCTGTATACACTGAGAAAGTGCAGCCATGAACTGAGCCTTTGGAAACTCACAGTGAGAAGACCAGTTAAGGAAAGGAAGGAAAAAGAACGTGGAGGGCTAGAGTGGCCACTGTCGTGCAGCGCAGAGGCATAGGCAATGCTCTTGTGAACGAGTAAGACCAGATTCGATACAGGGAAGATGAAGTCTTTGAGGGAGGAAATCTCTGTAACCTGATGAGAGTGAAAGTCCATGGCCAATTAAGGAGGCATGATTGTGCAAAAATTGGTGAGATATTTGGTAGTGGGAGGATAACAGCCAAAAGTAGAGGCAGCATCAAGTTTGGGGCTGCAGTGCAGGTCAGATTGCCCGTGATCCCACGTGAAAATTCCACTTTTTGCAAGATATGGTTACTTTTGTGTAGCCTCATGTAAGCAGTGTGGACAAGTGAATGCAGGATTCTCCAGGTTGTATTTTCAGGAGGTTGAAGGCCATTTAGATACTTGTGAGCCTCTGTTTCACTCTGGCTTTGTACAATACATCGAAGTTGTGATAAAAGTCCTGTAGGTGCCCCACAGGGTCTTTCACGGGGCTTTCCAAACTATTTGTCATAACCCAAAAGCATCGGGTTAGAGGTAAATATTGGACCCTTGAAGACTAACACTATCCGTGAAAATCATAAACTGCATGTGGGATTGGCAAGTGTTCTGTATTTATTAGCAGTTTGCCTTTTCTATACGATAAAGAAATAAGGTTTTTAAGGAATTCCAGCTACTCAATCTAAAACCTTATTATCCTCATAGTCACAGTACCTTAAAGATGTATCAGTGCAATAGCGCACTTTTATTCAGGCATTGCAAAGAAAGAATACGGAACATCATTTGCATCAGTGTTAGAACTAGTATGATCTAGACTCCATCGCCTAGCATGAAACTCTGCATAATGTTTTGGCCGTAGGTTTAAGAAAGTATCCAGAAGTTCTGGGTCGATCGGACTAGTCTGTGTTCTACTTGACCGACAATAACCAAGTATCAGGGGCTTCAAACAGAGATTTGTCTTTCGCCCTAGTACTTGCAGGGCCAGAAGGGGTTCTGTTGGCAGCTGCCATCTAATCGAAATGCTTCAAGCTGCAAGGGACACGGGCCCACGCCCACTCACGTCCCATTGAAACTGTGAGCCTCCACTTAGAAGTGCAGAGACTGAGACAGGTCAGTAATGCTGAGCAGAGCTTTATCCTACCTTTCTCTTTGCCTAAGAAGAAAAGATGAACATTTTCATCACTTTTGTAAACTGTAATCTTGAAGTGAATCCCGGTGGCTTCCCTTAGGGGTGGGAGGGAGTCTCAATAGTTTGACATAACTCAGGAGTGACATTCACTTAAGCTAACAGAGTGTCTCTTGGTTTTAAACACTCCGTTTACAGTACAGATCCAAAAAGCGCTAAAGCACAGAGTTCCACTCCACGAGGCTCTAATCTCTCCATTCTAAATACGAGACATTTTCTGAACTGGAATGGAAGCCCCGCCATAACCATAGAATTTTCCCTAATTGAAGAATTCTTATCACTTAATGTGTGCTAGTTCTGAAAGGAAAGCAGAGTTGAATTTTGTACGTTCTTGATCCGCGTGCATAGACGTAACTGATACAAGGCCAATGGTGTGAGGACTTAAATATTTTAAAACTTGCTGTTACGTTAAATTGCTAATCAACAAAGAACTATGATCTTTGCTTTGTGGCTTTGTGTCGCCCTGACCCATTGCCCATGCATCTCTCAGGATTGTCATCTGCTAATTCTTGTAGGATGGTCTGAGTCAACTATGAGTAACCTATTTAGTGAAAAGACCAAGCCAGAAAAGCATCCTCAGCCAACTCTATCTGTTAATGCTGAGCGTAGCTGAGATTTACGGAGTGCCTACAGTGTTCCAGGCACAGTGCCAAGCCCTTTACACAGATTGTGATGTTCAGCCCGAACATCAATCTGATGAGACAGGCATTCGATGAGATTCCATTTGGGGATCAGTAAATGAGATAGGTCCTCCGTACAATCCCCCTATTTGTCCCAACCCGTTCTCTTGGGACCACAGATAGGAAATATTTCTTCCATGTGACAAAGCCTCCAATATTTGGTGCCATCAAGCATGTCTGTCTGCTTTTCTGCCTATTAAACACCTCAAGTCTTTTTACTATCATTAACAACAATCACAAACTCTTTTTGAGGACTGTGATAAATGTTTGCCTTTTGTGGCTTTCATTGCTGTAATTTTTCTTATTTGAGCATCTTGCCTAACGTCACACAGCCAGCGAGTGGCCAACAGGATTGCAGTCCCAGGAGAACGTGATTTCAAAGACAGAGTTTCTAATTATTACTCAGTATTATTACTACTTAATGGTGATTTTATCTTTTTCAACAGTATAGAATTCCTTATGACACCTTTTTTTAAAGATTTTATTTATTTATATGAGAGAGAGGGTGCAAGAACTGGGGGAGGGGCAGAAAGAGAGGGAGAAGCAGACTTCCTGCTGAGCAGGGAGCCCAATGTGAGACTCGATCCCAGGACCCTGAGATCATGACCTGAGCCACAGGCAGATGCTCAACCAACTAAGCCATCCAGGTACCCCCCAATTCATTTCTGAATGTTGTTTCAGTTTATAATTCTTGAGAGGAGTTCTTGATTAAGGCAGACAACAAATTGCAAATTTTAGACAGGTAATCTCTTTGATTTCAATAAAAATGGGAGCAGTTTGCCCTGTCCTGTTAATACAGCAGCATCCAGCACATTTGGTGTGTACTACAGTTGAGGATGGTGTGTCTCAATCTCTTCCTGTTTTAAAAATATGACTTAAAGATTATGAAAACATTAAAACCTTAGAATAGTTTGAAAATTATTGACCTATCTAGCAGACACATTTTATAAATTAAATTAGTCCTGTGACCTATCCAGAGTCTTGGCAGGAAACAGCAGTTCTTAGGCTGACTCCAGTATGGAAACTGACCCCTACAGCCCTTCTTCTGACCTTGGTTAGATCACATGCCTTCTGTAATTTTTTTCTACTCCCATGATTCTGTGGCTCCAGCATTCTGTGTTTAGTGGAAATACTTGCTAAGAAGCCTGATTCTACTATGATAAGCCTCCTTCTTATCTTGTTGGTTGGACCATTTTATTCTTCTCTGTATTTAAAAAATCTGTTACAAAATGAAATTTCAAAGTTATACTTTCTGAAAAGGATAGATGTTTTTATAAAATAAGGACGTGTGATCTACAGCAAGGACAGTGAGTGGCTGTGGCTAACACGCATTGGTACCTGTAAGGTCCAAATTTATAAAGAAATCCAAATTTGATTTTCATGGCCAGCTAGATCAGCGCCCTACACCACCCTTGTATGTGTTCTGTTCCCTTACATTTAAGCTTATATCATAAAAACCTGGTTCAGTCTATTGATGACTCGGAGCCACACCAGAGAGGAAGACAGATGTCCTCACCTCTGCTAATGACAGATTTCTAGCCATCCCCGGAAGCCAATAAGTCATTTTGCTAGTTACTATCTCAATAGCTTTTGTCAACCATGTCACCATTGCCAACTTACTCGAGGCAGGGATTTTCCAGTGTTCAAGTAGACATTTTTCTCTAGCAGTCCAATTCACTCCTTATCTCAGGGTTAATGCCTTGGCTAACTCACAGAACCCACAGGAGGCATTAACAACTCAAAATCAATGTTTTGCAGCAATGCCTATTAAGCTATAGGTTTGTAGCCTTCCTGTGCTCAAGATTTCCAGAAGTCTCTTTATCTTAAAGGGAATAGGCTGTTTCCTATCATTATTTAAAAACACAAGTTGAAGAAATTGAAATTATACAGTGATTTCTTTGCAGCCCTCAAACATATGTAGGATATGGTCACAAAAAGGATGACCTTAGATTTCAAGAGGGATTGAAAATCCACAGGATAGCTACGATAAACTCGAAGGAAAGGTGGCCTTGGGGAAACCCTGACCCATCAGCTCATGGCTCCCTTTCTGCTCATCAAAGAACATTCTGGAGCCTCATAAGAAACAGAAGCTATCTAAAGGATTTAATGTCCCAGACCCGTGGGTCTGCACTGGAGAGAAAGTCTCCATCAAACCCTTTTGGGACAACAGGAAAAGGTGATTGGGAGAGCTTTTAGTGCTAGGGCTTCCAGCAGCATGAGGGGACAGTGGATAAGAGAGGACTCAAAGCTTCTGGGAAATTGGAGCTGGCCCATGAGTGTGAAGGGGAAGTCCAAGATAATATTAATATGACTCCTTTCCATGAAAGGTCAGGGAAGAGCAGGCACTCAGAAGTCACCTTTCCATCTACCACCTGTTAACCCCAGGCTTCATGTCCTCACTCCGTGGACATTTGTTTGGTGGCCTCTGTGTTCCCCCTCTTCCAGAGCTATTCCTGTTCCTTGCTCTCGCAGCTCCTGCTCCTCACCTGTCAGCATGTGCTATTCCCCACCACGATCTCGGTCTCATCAGTATGTTCACCCCACCTGTTTGGCCTGCACTTTATCACCCTGCTTCTGAGTTCTTGAGCTTGATAGACATGGGCTCATATCCTGATGCCTCGCTGTGTGACCTTGGGTGAGTCACTGAACTTCCTTCTTCCTTCGTCCCTCCTCTGTTAAAATGGTAGTAAATATTTTCACCCAAGAAAATCGTCAACAAACACGGGTTTCCTTTCTTTCTATTGCTTTTCTTGGTGCTGATGAGAACTCCTGTAGACCTCTCTGAGTAATGAGGGCATGCCTGTCTCGTGGGGCCCAGGGAGTCCATCAACTGTCAAAAGAGAATTTTTGACTTTTTGACTTTGGCTCTGGCTTTCTTTTAACAAGGGTTTATCTTGCTCTGCCAGAAAAATGCTTTTCTTTTTACTTCGATATTTGCTGCCATTTCACATTCTTTAAAAGTACACGCAGGCCATTCTCTTACTAAATAACATTCCAAGGCGGCTATTGTTTTTAGCTAGGAACGAGTATCATTTGTTTGTATTTCTTTGAATGTGCCCTCTATGTTATCTTTAACTTGACTTTGGATAAAACATAATATGTATTGGGTTCCTTCCATGTGTCAGATGCTTTTTGCAAACCATCTGCCTTTAGCATCACAAAACCAGCCCAATAAATTACAATAATTAATAATTAGAGTTGCTAACTAACATGGGACCATCACTTTAATAAAGTACTTTTGGTGTCGAAGCGTAAGGAGGCTGGATCCTTCTCAAAATTCCTACTTTTACTCAGTTTTCCGCACCTGGGTTAGAGTTTTTTCTTAAGCTGGTACAGCTTCAGGCTCTCCTTTCCACCTGTAATCAGGGACTCAAATATAGGCATAATGCCTGGGAGGAAATAATCAGCTTGTTTAAGTGACAGCTGACATCAGGAAACCTTTTGAGCCAGAAGAATGACATGATGACAGCAGTACCTGCGGAAGATAAATTTCACAGCCACATGCAGGATAGATTACCTGAAACCACAGCATTAGCCTTTCTTATGCAGACACATCTGGGGGGCATGATTTAAAAGCTCATAAATATGATCTGCTTAAAGAAGGGGCTGGTGAAAATTAAGAATTTCAGGGTTCCACCAAAGAAGGTGAAGGATCAGTGTTTATCCAAATGGTTTGCATGTCCTAAATATTTGTGTACACAAGTGCATATTGTTAATGGGATCACTTGGAAGCCATGTGTCGTATCGGCCATTGCCCTACCTTTTGGTTTAAAGTTGCAAGAGTAGGGAAATTCTCTGCAAGCATGAGAATTATTCATCTGGCTGCCACCTGAATTATTGTTATGGAACACATTGAGTTTGACAGATAACCGTGTTCCCAGCCATCCTTCAAAAGAAGCATGAAGGAGCCCTCATGTTTAAATATTTCAGCCAAATTTCTTCCTGCTAAGCATGCGTGGAACACACAATGCCTTTATTTCTTAATGAAATGAATATTCATATTGGATGCATCTATGGTTAGAAGAGAGAAAAAGAAGAAATTATGCTTATTTGATATCTTGGTCATTCCGGCACCGTAGAACAAGCTCTTGGGTTGACTAATCTTATCTCCCGTGGAACAGGATGCTTTTCCTTAAGTCATAAATATTTCCCAGCTTGGTAAACCAGCAGTTTCCATTCCCAGGAAGACAAATGAGAAAGATAGTTACTATTTCAGTGAATAATTTTGGACCTCAGACCTTGCTAGGAAATAAAGGGTAGTGTTGTAGATGTTACTTCCCTTGGGTGAACATACACTGAATGAATGGAAAGAGACAACCTGGGAGAGCAGGAGCATGAAGAGAAGCTATGGGAGATGCCAACTCAATTTTAGTCCTCATGAGAGAGGAGGCAACAGACTACAGGTAGAGCCCACATGGAAGGGAGTTGGGGAAAGCCGGCAGCCCCCAGAGATATGAACAATAAGGAGGAATTATCCCTATTTGATTTCTTGGCCATTCTAGCCCTTGGTATACGTGGTCTTTGGCCACAGGCCCTGTTCTTACAAGAAGGGTTTCCTCTGGACTAGGGGACATGCAGCTAGAGAGAAGAGAAAGCCTTTCGTTCAAACTCTCTGTCACACCTCTGTGTGACCTTACCTTCTCTGAGCTTTAATAAAATAGGGAGGTCAAGATTATTAAACAGGCTGACATATATTAGATGCTTAGCCCATGGTGAGTGCTCTCTCCATGATAGCTGTCACTTATACACATGGGGCTTCCTACTGCCTGGAGCCCCGCAAACTGCTTGCATCCCTTCTTGCATCTGGTTTCCACCCACAAATCCTCTAAGACTGTGCTCCAATATGCCCAAGCTATCAGCTCCATCCATGGCCTCCCTTGCTGTGTTTCTAAAATGAACATACCCCTTTGTAATTTGGGGGGTTTTTTGTAGCTGGTCTCCAACACAAGCCAGGAAAGACTAACAAAACACATTTTTAAAACAATAAAGCAGAGAGGGATAATACATTTATAAGAAAATCTCTGAAAATCTTGATCACCATTGTCCCAGAACATCATGGAAATGCAAATGATCACAGCAGTTTGGTTGTTAAAACTCTGGCTTCAAACACCACCTGAGAATCATGTGTAAATGGAGATGAGATTTCATTGGATGGTGCTAACAGACCAGGCTCCTCTGCAAGCATAGAAATTTATGTGCCTTGGGTAAGAAAAAGGATACCTGTGTATGCCCAGGGACGGGGCACTTAAAGCAGGACAGACAAACCCTCAAGAAGGAAAGCACCTCAACATTTTTCCAGCCCTTATTCCATGCCAGTTCTGAACTAGATGTCTTCATCTGCATGTTCTCATTTAATCCCCACAAAGGATTTGAGAGTTACACCTAAATGGCTTTGTTTAAGACTCAGAATGATGATGTCACCTGAAGGTGTAGAGCACATTATGGATGCTCTTAGCCATGTATGTGTCTAGAAGAAAAGACTTTTGGAGATGGGGGAGCATAGAAGAGAAATTTCAGATGATGGAAATGGAAAGAAGGGGGGGCTTCAAGGAGTCTAAACCAGGAATCCTAAAGACAGGAACATAGGCATAACACAGGTGTAGAACAATAAAGACATGGGAGGGCCAGGAACAGAGAAAGGTTTAAATCTCAGCAAGTGAGCAAGGTCAGTTATCAGCGGCTCTCCCATCCACTTGGGGCTTCTGGTTGGCCCTTCACCATCTCTTAGCTTCTCTCCTGCCTTGTCCCTTTCTGCTCTCTCCAGCCCTGGAAGCAAAACCAGACTCCTTCTATTAAGCCATATCTCAGTTTGGCCATTATTTCTTGTTGCCTTGGTTTCTACTGACCCTAGGCCTCAGGGTGCCACCCCCTATACCCAAAGCAGTGTATCCAAGTATTTTCACAAAGACCACTTGTTAAAAGGAGTTGCTATTCTCGCTGGTAGATAAAAGCATTCTCACGTGGTTATGGGGACATAATAAGCACAAAGGAAAGAAAGATGGACCATTTGAGGTGAGCATACAGTAAAACCCTGTCTCAGAAGGAGCTGGAAGACATCAGAGTGTCATGGAAAAGAGTCCCTAGCAGGAAGTCCTCTTTCTACCAACCTGGAGAAATCACTTCCCCTCCCAGGACTTGCTTCTTCATCGGTGAAGCAAGCTGCTGGGGGTCCCAGAGCCTCTGCTTCTGTCCAGCACTGGAATTCTCAGGAGGCTACGTATGCATGTGTGTCTTACCTCCACCCAGTTCCCCTTCCCTTAAAAATCTCATAGGGAAAAGTCCTCCAAAGGCATTATTTCTTTCCAGATGCAATCAAAAAGGTAGTTGTGTCATACTATCTTTGTTTTGCCCAAATGGGAGTGTTGGCTGTCACTTAGGGGCTAGTATGCAACTTGAAAAAAATAGAAAGAACATGAAGTAAATAAAGTGACCCAAAAAGCCAAATAATCCAAATGTTCAGGAATTACCTGCGGGTGCTACTCAAACACAGATTTCAATTCAGTAGGCCTGGAATGGGGGCCAGGATTTCTAACAAGCTCTCAGATGATGCCTATGCTTGCTGGTCCACGGACCACACATTTTGAATAACGAGGGTCTAGAAAAAATCAAATAATGTTTATTATTCTTGATTTTTTTAAAAAAACTAAGACATAACAGAAAAAATATATACTTTGGAAGGATTTCCATCCAAAAAGCTAAAATGAAAATGTTTAGGGTGTTAAAGTTCCACCAAAAGAGAGAGAATGAATATGACCAAATCCAACAAATGAATTAATGCACCAAGATCTTTACCACAATCCTGGCTCTAAGATGACACCATCACAGGCCTGTGCCCCCATCTTCCACCACCACCACCCACACACATACCCACAGCATCTGTAAGGCCTCTGCCTGAAACAGGCCACATTGCTGTTCTTGCAGATGTCCACCCCACCGGCCAGGAAGTCATCCCTACTTTGCCTTCAATAGGGCATCCTTCTTCATTCCATTCACTGTTCCTTCAGAGTAACCTTATCAGTGTGCTTTTGCCCTCCATTCTCATTCCTTCTCTCCATCCAGGCCCCCTTCCCTTGCGCCCATCCGAATGTAGCTGTCTTGGTGCTTCTCAGCCTCCAGTCTCTCCATCTCCTATCCACGCCTTTGTCTCCCGAAAACAGCATTTCAATGTGCTGTTCTCAACTCCACAGCCTTGGAGTTGAGTTCACTTAAATCCCCCAACTTTAATAGCCTGCCTTTTCCCTCTTCATCTCCCCAGCCAGCCAGCCAGCCTTCTCAGCCATCCCTGGAGATCACCCAGTAACATCCAAAAAGCACATTCACTCCCAAAGTTTAATGCATTTATGCAGATGTCTAAGTATTGTCGTGAACAATCTGAACATAAAAGGCCTGCATAGTTCACCTACATTTTTAAATGCTCCACAAAAATGTTTTGAGAAGGGAAAGTCTGTCTTAACAACAAAAGAGCTCATTGCTGAGCCTAGCCCTCTGGTGTTTCTCAATAGTCATCCTTTAAATGTTCAACCACTATTTCCCGTTTCCCATCCCTAAACTAGTTGCTTAGGTGAGTACCCTTTTATTTACTAAGGCTTATAGGTGCCATCTTGTGGAAAGAAATGCAAACAGACACATTTGGAGAGATGCTGTGTGTCAAGGAAGTGACAAGGATGCAAGCAAGAGTCTCCCTCACTGCCTTCTGGTTGGCACTGGATTCACCCACAGTTCTCTGAGGGCCTTCTGGTTAGACCCATGCTTGCAGACTCAGGCTACCTGAGCCCAGGAGGCCATAGAAATGAGGCCAGGATACAGGCAACCTATCCTGGGGCACACTCATCAACCCAACTCAGCGTTGCCTTTTTGCTAATACTTGCTTACAGAACTTCACGTTATAGAATGTAGACAGTGTCTCTCTGCTCCTTTCTGCAGGAAACTTCCTAGTCCTGACCCCTTGGCTGCCTAAGCCATAGCACTTGACAGACCTGCCCCACATGGTATGGGCCCTATAGAGTTTCCATACAACCTGACCAAGTATTTTAAACAGAATTCCCTTTAAACAGAGAATTTGCCATACAACTTTATATTTTAAAAGTAAAGTGGAAGTCTAGAGGTTTCTGCCATCCTACACAAAAATATATATAACTTATTTTTATAATAAAGCAGTTGTCATTGTCATAACTTATTCATCCCTCCTCCCCCATTTTTTAAAGATTTTATTTATTTATTCATGAGAGACACAGAGAGAGAGGCAGAGACAGGCAGAGGAAGAAGCAAGCTCCCTGCGGGGAGCCCAATGCAGGACTTGATTCCAGGACCCCGGGGATCACGACCTAAGCCGAAGGCAGATGCTCAACCGCTGAGCCATCCAGGTGGCTTCCCTCCATTTTAAGCCACTGGGAGGAAGACCATGTAAGTGAAGCATTGGCACTTTACAGTTTGGAGCACCCCCACTCTCCACGGGAAGACGACCCTCATGGCAAGGAGGGTGGTAATTCTCTTAGAGCATGTAAAATGTTTCCCTCTTGGGGCTTCTTTCATCAGATTTGTAAACACTGATTCTCACCCAATTTTATCCAGCGAGAGAGCCAACATTTTCTTCCAGTTAAGTCACTGGGTAAAGGTGCTATTCTCTAATGAAACACGATGAGGAACTGAAAAGTAACAACCATAAGCTTGATTAAAACCAGATCACTAATTTCACAATTGCCTTCATTAGGGAAGCCAAAATACCTTTCATCCCATGGACCGTTTCTCCGCTTCAAATGAATGACAATGTCAGTTTGTTTCCCATGGATTCCTGGTTCCAATTTAATTCTGTCTGCGTAGAGCAAATTCCTCTGACTTTAGACATGGCAAGATTCCTCATATCAGGGCGTATCTCTCTTTTTCAGAAATAGTTTAGCACCAAAAGATACCTTAGAGATGATCCAGTTGAGGGAGAAAATTGGTCCTATAACTTTGATCTCTTGATGCCTCAACCAGCTGCTCTTCTATTCAGTATAGTTATGAAGTACCTACTGTATACTAGGTGCCGTGCTCTTTCCAGTACATTGTCCTGCTCACACTGAAGTTAAGCCAAATGGCAAGCTTAAAGAGCCCTAGGATACTGATGGCAGTGTGGAAATGGATTGGTTTTGGGTTTGTTTTTGTGTTTTTTTTTTTTTAACTAGGTAACTAAGCATTCTTTGCTCATTAGCTTCTGACATTGACAGAGTGCTGTTTGGGTGCTTCTTTGGAACTTCCATTGTTCTAATGGTTCTGGGGATCTATCATGTTCTTCTGTGGTGTCCCATGATCTATGGATTATACTAGAACAGTAATTCTCAATTGGAGGTGATTTTGTTACAATGGGGACATTTGGCAATGTCTAGATACATTTTCATCTGTCACACTGAGGGGAGGGATGCTACTGGCATCCAGTGGACAGAAGCCAGGGGTGCCGCCAGCCATCCTATAGTGCAGCCCCCACAACCAGGAACTATCTGGCCCAAAATGTCCCTAGAGCCATGGTTGAGAAACCCTGGCCACAAGGAAGAAGGTAGGAAGGTAACATGCTGAAATTCAGAAGCCTGTCTCATTTTGTATGTTGGAGTTCTGCATTTCTGCATGAGGTTTTGTTTGGAAAGTATGTTTTTTCTCCTTAAGAAAAAACACTTGAAGACTATTGAGGTAGAAGATGACAACTCTTTGCCTTCTGTTTTAAGGTTGAGACAGATTGGGATAAGTCATGTGGGTGGTATATAGGAAACAGATGAGGGCGACCAGGGGTGAATCTAGAAGCATCAGCCTGAGCCACAGTCTTGGCCACAGAGGGCTCTGCACATCTCCCTCCCACCTCTATGTACTACACTGAATCATGGGATCACGTCTGCCAGTTTAGTCCAGAGGTTGACATTTTTTCTATAAAGCGCCAGATCATAAATATCTTAGGCGCCATGGGCCATTGTCTCTCTGTCGCAACCATTCAACCCTGCTGCTACAGCACAAAATCAGCCCTAGACAATAACAAATGAGTTCTTGTGTTCCAATAAATCTTTATTTACAAAAACAGGTTGTGGGCCAGATTTGGCCTGTGGGCTGTCATCTGTCAACCCCTGATTTAGACCATAAGTAAGAATCATGTCTGTTTTACCTTCATGTCTCCCTGCCTACACCTTATTGGCACATAGTAGGGGCTGCCTCAGAAAATATTTCCTGAACTGTATTGAGGGTCAACCCTGCAGGCACAAGCGCTAGCAGATTTTAATGAGAAAAATAACAGGGGAAGACTCAGCCAGCATTTCCCAGAGAATTTCTATGTATTATTTAACTGCTTTCCTATGTCGGACACTTAGGGTATTTCTAATTTTTTTTATTAATGATAACAACTGTGATGAGCTGCCTCATACAGAAATCGCTGGTCTAATTTCTTATCATTTCCTTAGCATAAATTCCTAGAAGAAGAATTAGGGTCAAACAGTATATATTGCTAAATTGCCTTCCAGGAAGGTGGTATTGGCGTACATTCCTAACAGTAACAAGAGGGAGATATTTATCATTATGCAAAGGGTTTCTTTCAACAGAATGTCATGAATAAAAGTTTTGGCATCCATTTGTATTTCCATGAGTTAGCTTGCTGCAAATCAAGTAAGTTGGTGTTAGCTACTAATCATTTTAAGAATAACATTCTCCCACACTGTTGTGACAGCATGATTGTTAAGGCACGTTGTGTTACCTGTTGGTATCATCTAGCCAACCAGTTGAGGTTACCCTATCTGCTGTGTTTATTGAGTGAGCACACACAGAAACATCTGCTTCCCATTAGGGAATCAGAAGCTCCACTATCTGCATGCCTGGCACCAGCCTACTCTGCCGTGATGTACAGAGGCTTCCTCTCTGTGATACCCACCACCAGAGATGTCAGGCGGATTGCTCATTTCCCTCAGGAAATTCCATTTAGGTTAATTTTGGCACACAATTGGGGGCAATTCGTGAGCAATTTCTCTTGTGATGGCTTGCAATGTGTAAAATTTTCCTACAACATGTTGCAGAAATCACTGGAAGAATAGTAAGGATACCTGATAGTTGTCCAGTTGCCTTTGCAACAGCAAGAAATGTCTCTTCTGAGCCACAGTGCATGGTAAAAAAAAAAAAAAGGAATAAAGGTAGATGGCGGAGCAGATATGCATCCTGTCTTTTTTCACAAGGTGCTGTTGGGGACAATAAGTATGAAAGGGACACACAGTGTGCCTTCCCTTTATGGCAAACGTTGGCTTTTTCTTAGCTCTTTGGATTTTTCTGACTTTCTCCTGATGATGAAATTTACTTAAAAATGGATAGATTCCAGATGAAACCCAGTCTGTGAAGACCATAATTAACAAAACCCCATGTTTTCTGAGAAGCCATCCTATTGCAGCTTTCTGCTAGGTGCCTTCTATGTTTGCCTCAGTAGGTCCTCCCAACATTGCTGTGAGATGATAGACACTGTACCATCCCAAGCCACAGATGAAGGACCCGAGGCTCAGGATGGCTAATTAACATATTCAGAGATTAGCCCTCCTGAGCGGCAGAGCCAGCGCAAAACCAGCAGTCCCTAAGGGCCCACTGGAAGCACCCACTGATGGCACTTGGGTGGCACCACCGAGTTTGGAGACATAGCTCGGCATTATTAAGTCATCCCCATCAGAGACCAACTGACCAGCTTCCTAATATGCAAGCCAGAATTCAGGGACCATCCATTTCTGGTCATTGACCCCTGAAAGATCTGGATGGTAGTGGAGATGTTTTCAGCATGACCCCAGAAGGAAGTGACCATCCAGCCCTGAGGAAAGAGGACGTCACCTTTTGTTCTTGGCAGCACTTGTGAGGCTACACGCTTCACTGAAGCCAGCCACCAGGCCATTTGGACGTCTGTCAGGAAAAACTGCTACGCACCCCCCCCCCATGTCTAGATTCCTCCAGAGTGGCCATGCTATGCAGAAAATCTGGCGTGTAAGGGTGGCATTTGTGGAACTACGCAGAGCATTTTAATATACTATCTGTTTCACAAGATAAAACGACATTTAGTCTGGCTGTGGTTGTCTAAAGCCAACCTTGTGATCATCCCATTCTCATTGGGCTGGGGGCTGAGGATTCATGTGATGTCTGCCCTTGTCTTCGATGGCTCTCATTTATCCTTGAAATATTCCCTACACCCTGTTTAGAAGAGAGAGACTCACTAGACTGTCTCCCCACTCTGAGACCCTCTCCGCACCCGCCAAAGTCATCATCCGGAACACAAATCCAAGTGTAGCCCTCTCTTTCTTTAGACATCCAGCAATTGCTGCTGCCATCAGATAAAATCTAATTCTTCATCCTGGCTACCAAGATTCTTAAACACTGCAGCTGAATTCTCCAGCCTGAGTTCATCCCTCCCAGCAACCAACCCTACACTTGAGCCAGGTCATTCCGTGAGCATGCTTTCCTACTTCCTACGTGTTCTTTTTTTACCTGCATGCTTTGTGACAGTGTTCCCTTTACTGGATTGCCCCATGAGGAGGACCCAGTCTGGGACAAACTGAGTCTGGGAAGAGCAGGAATGGAAAGGGAGGAAGGTGAGATTTTGCTAGACGGCACAGGGACTGTGTGCTGACTCACTTTTCTGTCCATCTTCGCCATCAGTGACAATCAGAGGCATGTCCTTAATGTGGTTAGAATCTTGCTTTAGCAATTTGCGGGTTGGTTTCTTTCTTTCAAAGCGACGGAGAACCCAAGGGGTCAGAGATGGAAATCACGCATGGAAAACATTTTCCTTATTTTTCTACTAAAGTGCACATGGGGCAGGGGCAAGAAATATTTGAGGGAGGAGGAATACATAGCAAACATGGCATTTTGAAAGGTTAATTGGATGTGGATGAACACGCTGAGATGATGTTCTGTTATTGTCAGAAATAATGTTTTACAGAGAGGCTATTTGTGAAGAAAGACCAGTTGTTATTGATGGACTAATGTACACTCCGAAATATGGAAGTAATAACGCAGAGGTACAGGGGTACAGTGCCTTCAGAAAGATGTCAGTCAAGTGTGAGGTTGGAGGGAAAAGCCTGAACACCTGATTTGACTCTGCATATAGAATTTGACGTGTAGGGCCCACAGGCACAGACCCAGGGTGATTTCACAAAATCCAGAGTGGATTTTGAGTGGTTTGTTGACCACTTTGCCCCCTGAGATATGGTCTGATGATTGCTCTTAGAATTCAAGGACAAGGGGCACCTGGGTGGCTCAGTGGTTGAGCATCTGCCTTTGGCTCAGGTCATGATCCCAGGGTCCTGGGATCGAGTCCTCCTATGTCTCTGTCTCTGTCTCTCTCTCTCTCTGTCTGTCTTTCATAAGTAAATAAATAAAATCTTTAAAAAATAATAAATTTTAATAAAAAGAATTCAAGGACCAACTCAAGCCTGTGATTCAGCAAACATGTGTCTCAAGTTTTAGAATCCCACTCTGATTTCAAGTGTCATTCCCTATCCTCATAATCCACTGAACTGTCATCCAAGGACTTCATCATCCAGACTCTAATCTGCGCCCTTCTATCGGCCCATAGAAACGTGACAGACTTCTTTCCTGAGACCACACGTCCAAATTTTGGATTCAGGAAGCATGATCATGAGCCCTGGGGAATCGGCTCCAGAAGTGGGAAAGGATGGCATAAAGATAATCATCTTGCGCTTTGTTCCAAGGTTTAGATTTTTATTCAAAATAAAATTCCCCCAACAGAAAACATGAACAGAGAGGGGAAAGATAAAACTAAAAAGGTCTTATAATGAGTAATGGGAAGGTTATTTTTTTGAGGGAATCCAGGAAGGTCAGTGGAGGTTTTTTAAATGCTGATAAGGCTGCCTGAATGAGGAGCACCCCATCATTTAGACACAGATCATCCAGTTTGTTGATGTTTCTGGCTGTTTTCTCCCTTCACCCTTCTCTCCTGGGAAAAATACTTTGTGGGAGCCAAGCAAAATCCTGCTGCTCCACTCTTCAGAGCTACCATGACTAGTGAAGACCCAGATCTCAACCAATTTGATGTCATTTCCTAAGACACTGGGTCTCTGAGTACTGCTTCTGAGGATACTTTGCTAAGTGTTTATACAGTCTGTCCTTTAGAACACAGGACCTGGGGACAAACCCCAATTTTAGGTGCAGTACTTATCATGGTCCTGAAGAACCTTATATAAAAATCCCAGATGGTGGGGCAGGGGGGTTGCGCCTGGGTGGCATTAAGCATCTGCCTTTGGCTCAGGTCATGATCCTGGGGTCCTGGGTTCTTGCTCTGCAGGGGAGTCTGCTTCTCCCTCTGCCCCTCCCCATGCTCATGCTCACTCTCTCTCTCTCTCCCCTCTCATTCTCTCTCTCTCTCTCTCTCTCTCTCAGATAAATAAATAAAATCTTTTTAAAAAATCCCAGATGGTCTCTCCTCTCTGAGTCCATTAGGGAGATGGATTTGCTGGACAACTTCACTGTCCAACCAGTGTAAACAAGTGACCAGTCCTCACACCCTCTCTATTCCTTCTCTCTGCATTATTTTTCTCCTTATCATTCACCACCACCAAGCATACTGTTTGATTTACTTGTCATGTTTACTGTCTGTGGCCTGCACCCCACCCCTAGAGTGTATACTTCATGCATATCTATACCCAGAGTAGCTGCCTTCGGCTCAGGTCATGATCTCAGGATCATGGGATTGAGCCCCGTGTTGGGCTCCCTGCTCAGTGGGGAGTCTGCTTCTCTCTCTCCTTCTGCTGCTCCCTCTGCTCATTCTCTCTCTTTCTCTTTCTCTCTCTCTCTCTCTCTCTCTCTCTGCCAAATAAATAAAATCTTTTAAAAAAGAAGAAAGACCCACCAATAGATCTTTCATCACCCTCCCCCCCCATTTCCCCCATGCTCCTGTTCTGTGCTACAAGAGTCTTTTGTTTTCCACCTCTTTGCAGAGCATTGGCTGTGACGACTACCTAGGCTCGGACAAAGTGGTGGACAAATGCGGGGTGTGCGGAGGCGACAACACAGGCTGTCAGGTTGTGTCTGGTGTGTTCAAGCATGCCCTCACCAGCCTGGGCTATCACCGAGTGGTCGAGATTCCCCAAGGAGCCACCAAAATCAACATCACCGAGATGTACAAGAGCAATAACTATTTGGGTAAGCTTGGTCTTTTTCCAGAGGAAACCATCTGTCACTATTGGATGATTCACTTCTTCCCAGGATCGTGACACAGCAGTGTCCAGAGGTCCTTGGACACGGAAAAGGTGCCACTGGGGAATGCCAAAGCACTGCTTGGCCTCCTCCTTGAAATGAGAAGTGTGGGTGGAGAAGATTTTAAAGGTCCTTGCAAATAAATATTTAACATCTACACATTTAAGCCAGCCTGTGTTCCTTCCAAGAGAAACATGGTTATGCAATAGGTAATGGGCTAAATTGTTTCTCTGGGATGGGGGAGGCTCTTTGAAAAGCCAAGGTACGTGCCAGTCTTTGTTCCGTTGGATTTCAAGGTGGCCAGAGGCCATTGGTGATCCTGTCTGGAGCTTCATTCCCTATAGATCTGAAGTGAAAACCGTGTTTCCCTTCTTTCCGCTGCATCAGCCTGGGGCAATGGGATGTGGATAGTACGCGTATATCTTCTGAACAGTTGTGGTTATTTTGGGCAATATCATCAATATCAAGAGGCCATTTTTACGCATTTTCCCACAAAAGGTTTGACCTCTGGTGATACTTCATTCTGGGTTGCTGGCCGATTGCATTTTACGCAAAGCAAATCGGGCCAGACGAATTAATTTCGACCAATTTCCAATTCATGTGAGCATGCACAGATTAGTTAACAAAGTAATATAAGGAAAGCAATTTCTTAAAATAATTTAGTGAACAGCCATATTCATTTTCATTTTTTAATTACTTCTTTAACAGGAACTAAAATAGCACAGACACTACATGCCAGGCACTATTCTCAGTGCTTTTCACGTACTAAGTTATTGAACCCTCTCAACAACCCTAGGGGATAGGACCTGTTCCCATTCCCATTTTATAGATAAGGAAAGAGACACAGAGAGTTTATGTAACTTGCTAACGTCACACAGCAAGAAAGAGGTGGAGCTGGGATTTGAACCTAGGCATCTCCAAGCGGGGTAGTCTACCGAGATATAATACCCATGAGCAACTCTCAGAACTCGAATTCTTCTGGTACACCATTGGCCTTGCAGCAGTCAAGGGATGATTAATGTCACAAATTTCAAGTACTAGGAACACTCCAGAAGATAACTCCAGATGCTGCAGCTCTTTTTTTCTGCACTCAGGGGGATGCAACCAAAATTTGCTTCACCTAGATTTATTGGCAGGAGGAAGAAAGGATGGCAAACGAGTCTCTGACAGAAGGCCAGTTAAAGTGGAAAGCCATTGTATTCGCTCTGGCACCCTCAGGAGCCGCCAAAGTGGCAATAAGCCTAGTTTTCCCAATGAGTGATTTGTGTGTCATCTTCAGTTATGAGGAAATAATCTTTGTGTTTTTTCCTCTTTTTGGAATATTAGAAAATCCTATCTCCATAAACATCTTGTCTTCTAGAATGGAAAGTGTTCTTCAGGAGATTATTTGAAATGCCCTTGTGTTCAAATGCAGCAGCAAACAATGGCACTTTTTTAATGAATTTTGTGTTGTTTTTAGTAAAATTTTCCCTTGCTCAGTTCAGAAAGCTGGTTTTAAGCTACGCCCTCTGAAGATAAAAGCCTGGGTGATTATCCACTGGATGTCTGAGTATGGGAAAGATAACCGGTCTTTCCCTTTCTTTTGTCTCAGAGCACGTCAGTACATCAAAGCTTCATGGAGTCAAAAATCCCTCTCCCCCTAAAAGAGACTCAATGGGAGAGTGACTCAGAAAGTCACGTTCACTCTTGTGTGCCCAGAGACCAGTGGGGTACCTGAGAAATCTGGAGTCCATCGGCAATATTACGTGATGCCCTGTGGGCATAAGAGGGAGAATGGAAAGAGCAGGCTGTAGTGAAAGGAGGTCCCAGGGGAGATGATCGGGAGCTTCTGTCTGCAGAACTTAAATCACTTAAAGCACTTGGAATGCCGTTTTCTCCCTCCTTTCTTCCTTTTGTTATTGAGATATAATTCACTTATCATAAAATTTAGCCTTTTAAAGTGTATAATGGTTCAGATGGTCTTTTTCTTAAGATTTATTTGTTTGAGAGAGACAGAGCATGCACAAGTGAGAGTGAGGGGAGGGAGGGGCAGAGGGAGAAGGAGAGAGAGAAAATCTCCAGCAGACTCCTTGCTGAGTGTGAGGCCCTACGTGGGGCTTGATCCCACAACCCTGAGATCATGATCTGAGCCAAAACCAAGAGTCAGACGCCCCACTCACTGGCCCCCCCAGACACCCCAGATGTCTTTTTCTCATCACAGGTATTCTCTTTACCTATACCTATCCTGCTAAATTGTCTATTCTGTGAGGTCTGTATATTCTAAAAGTTAAATTGCATGGGATTGCATGAGATTATGGATAACCATTTAGAGTGTGGGTCTCTAGCTATCTTTAAACTGTTCAAGGACTATTTTTTACATTACACATTTTCAGGCACATAAATGTTTTTCAAAGAGACATGTGGTGGGTTTCTCTACAATTTTCCAAGTAATGCTGAGGGTTTCACTTGCCTGACCTTGTATTCCTGGCTAGGAAAACTATTTTGTATAAAAATGTGACTTCATCCAGAAAATTGATTTGGCTATTTGTTCCATAGAATAGGCAATAGAGAGGAAATGAATGTTCAAATTTGTATCATTGCTTTCAAAAAAATTCAAAAATGTTTAAACGTTTTCTCAGTTACCCTACCGTTTCCCAGAATTACCTTTAATTATTTGTAATTCCAATCAAGCCTTTTCTTATTAAACACTTGGTATCTTTTAATGACTAACTCTCCAAACTTCATAGAACTAGAAAGTAGGGGCACCTCGGTGGCTCAGTGGTTGAGCATCTGCCTTCGGCTCAGGGCGTGATCCCGGGGTCCTGGGATCAAGTCCCCAATGGGGCTCCCTGCAAGGAGCCTGCTTCTCCCTCTACCTATGTCTCTTCTGAATAAATAAGTAAAACCTTAAAGAAAGCAAGAAATAGAAAGTATATTTCAATGAAAACAGAAGGACCTGTATTATTAGTGCTGGAAAAGATGGTCCTATCACCTCATTTTAAAAGATTTTTTTAAAACCCTCAATATGTGAGTGATTCTCTCAACATGCCAGTCACTAGTTACTAATAGTAGTCATGCTTTATGTATAGTAAGCATTTCAGTCTCTAAGTATTTAGATGTACGTGGTCTTCTGATATTTCAAACTGGACTTTCTTTACTTTGCATGCTTCAAGAAAGATCTAGACTTCCTAAAGATGCAATTATAGAGTGAGGATATGAAAACCAACATTTAAAAATCAGAAACTGGGCACCTGGGTGGCTTAGTCCATTAAGCGTCTGCCTTTGGCTCAAGTCATGATCCCACAGCATGGGGTTGAGTATCACCTTGGGTTCCCTGCTCAGCAGGGAGTCTGCTTCTCCCTCTGCCCTTCCCCCCATTTGTGTGCACGTTCTCTCTCTCTCTCTCTCTCTCTCTCTCAAAAATAAATAAAAATATTTTTTAAAAAATAAAAATCAGAAACTACATATGTAGAAGGAGGAGGCATACAACCCCCAAATTTTGTCTGATATGTAAATAGTGGTGGTGCATTCAACCTGACTCTGAGTTTATGGCTTAATTTGGTTTGACCATCACAGCAAAGAGACCCATGTGGACCCGGGGCAACAGGCCAACTCGGCACTTTACGATGTTAACTATTCTCTGAGCAAAGCTACAGAAACCGTGACCTTTAATGGTGCATAGACTTTAGGAGATGGAATCTTTGTCTCATTTTAGGTTGGAAACCAATGAAACTTTTCAGACTTGAGTTCTGCTTTTCAGTGTTTATTTGAATTTGTTCACATGGTCTGAAATATAGGCTTGTTGGTGGATTATAGATTCCTAAATATACATCTTTTTAATGGAAAAGACTTTCAAACCCATGTATCTGCTAAAGCCTATGTATTCTCCTTTTGCATGTAAGTTGTTCTGAACCTTGTTCTTTGGAAACAGAAAGTTAAACCTAATTTTATTAACATGATTGGCATTTTATATTCCTTACCTCTTCCTTAATAATGAGATGTTGTAAAATTATTCTAGCTGAAATATCAAAGTTGGCATAGTTCAGCTAGCTCAGTTTACTAATGTCAATATGTAACAGTTAAGAAATCAGACATAAAAGCATACCAAGCAAAATTGATTCTACAGGACATGTTCTACCGCCAACATGTTACGTTGTCACAGAACCTTAGACTTGGGAGGAATTTTTTAAAGATCTATAGCTTTTAAAAATAAACTGGCAATACTTTTACTGTTAATCATGTTTTCTTAAAAGTTTGAAATAATCATAATGGTCATACAAATGTAAGACATCCTATTTTTTAAATACTCCAACCTTTCCCATAGAGAGCTGCTCAACTAATAAATTAAAGGTTTGCAAGTGATAGATGATCCATGACACCTGACAATCAATCCCCAAGATTTTTCATACATGTTATAAAAATTCTGAACAATACAAATGATATAGAGTGAAAAGATGAGATTCCTTCTTTGTGCCAACCCCACACCTGGTCCACTGCCTTCAGGTGTTAAGACAGAAAAATGTCCACTCTTCACGGTTCCATGTGGAAGTACAAATAAAATAGTAGTGGTGCTATACATACTCTTTGCAATTTGCTCTTTTATTTTAATATTATATCATACCTTTTCATATTACTGCATAAAGCTAATTCATTATTTTCTGAGTACAGAGTATTCTATACATCAGATTTAAATAGTTTCCTATTGAGGGATGTTTAAATTGTCTATTCTCTAATATTGCAAATGATACGTTTGATTTGTGGTTCAAGATGGCAGGCTGAGTACATGAGTTGGTTTTTTTTTCCTTCCTCCCAAGATTTCATTAAAATCAGCCTAAAGGAATAAGACAGGATATAACCTACAACCACCAAGAAAACAAGAGAAGGGGTGTCTGTGAAATGATTTTAACAAATTTCTGGAACAAGTTTCTGAAAGCATATGGAAGAATGTTCACTAATAGAGCAGAGGAAATCACAGCTGAGGAAGCAGAGAGGGATGGTGATGAGGAGGGGCCAGCCTGCATACAGAGCCCAAGAGCCTCTGAGTCTGGGGGCAGCAGATAAAATGGACAGTGTGAGGAAAGATGGAAGTGAAAAATAGGGAAGTATATGAACACACTTCCCTCCACACACATTCGGAATGCTGGCATCACCATCCTTATCCAAAAGCTGATGGGAACTAGGGCATGGTTGTGAGAATTGGTACCCAAGACATCAGTTTGTGGAGTTGGGGAAAGAAGTGGCTCAGTAACTGGCGCTCCGTTCTCTCACCCTCTAAAAGTTGGCCAATATGTACAGAGCTCTCAGGCAGACTTCTCATTGCTTTCATCTTAAACATCAATGGATATAACATAAGTGGACAATCAGGGGTCAGTAGGCACTTTTCTGAAGCCTATAGCATGAAAGAGAAAACCCAAGATAAATAACTGGAAAAGCTGTTTCTAGAGGAAACAGAGCAAATTCTTGGAGTAGAAAACCTAAATAAAGGTCCTCTTACACGTAATGCTGCCATGAATATCCTAATAGGTATATCCTTTCATGCTTACATAAATATTTCTGTAGGATAGATTCCTAGAAATAGAATTTGTAGGTCAAATGGAATGAACACTTGTAGTTCAGAGAGATGAAGCAAGATTCCTCTCCAAAGTAGCGTACCGGTTGATGCCGACACCAACACAAAATATTATGAATGTAGTTAACTTTTACTGTATCTTCTTTGTTTGCATTTTCCTGACCACTCATTTTTATTGTGGTTTGCACTCCGTGAATTTGCTATTTTTAAATTGTGTTTGTGGTTTTCTTACAGATTTTAAGAACTCATATAAGTTAGGAATAATAACCATCTTCTGCTCATATATATAATAGTTATCTTGTGTTTCAACTATGCTTATGATATTAGTTTCTCTGTGGAGAGAAATTTTAATCTTTTTTTGTCAAATCTGTCGATCATTTTTTTATAGCTAGTGGATTAAGACCCACCCACCTCCAACATTATAAAATTATTCTAATATTTTCTTCTATTATTTTTATACTCATGTATATATTTAAATATTGATTTATCTGAAATTAATTTTTGTGTGTGGCATGAGGTAGCAGATCTTTTTCTAAATAAACAGTTGTCACAACACTGCTCATTAAATTTCTCCCACTAATTTGAAATGCCACCTCTACCACATATTAAATTCAAATATATGTAGATATAATTGTGGATTCTTGATTCAAGTCCATTGATCTATTTGTTTCTTCCTGCTTTGGTACCATATTGTTTCCAGTACTGTAGTTTTATGTTTTATTCTTTTCTAGATCAACTTTCTGTTCCCTCCCCAATTTCCTACCCAAACACTTTGTTCTTCTCCTAAATTTCTTTGAGTCTTCTTGTATGTTTGTTCTCCATACACTTTACTTTTCTAAAAAGATTCTATTTGTTTGAGAGAGAGGAAGAGAGAGAGCACAAGTGGGAGGTGGGCAGAGGGAGAGGAAGAAGCAGACTCCCCACTGAGCAGGGAGCCCAGCATGCAGGCTTGATCCCAAGACCCTGAGATGGCCTGAGCTGAAGGCAGACTCTTACTGACTGAGCCACCCAGGCACCCCCATTCTACATACACTTTAAAAACAGCTTGTAAAAGCCCATAAAATTTCTGTTGAAATTTTAATTTAAATTGCAATGAATGGGCAGCCCCAGTGGTGCAGTGGTTTAGCGCCGCCTGCAGTCCAGGGCATGATCCTGGAGACCGTGGATCAAGTCCCACGTCGGGCTCTCTGCGTGGAGCCTGCTTCTCCCTCTGCCTGTGTCTCTGCCTCTCTCTTTCTGTGTCTCTATGAATAAATAAATAAAAATCTTTAAAAAAAATAAAATAAATTGCAATTAATTTATGGATTAATTTGAAGAGCAAAAGAAACCTCTTCATAACAGTGACTCTTGATTCAGGAGTATAGGGCATCTTCCCATTTTGTGTTCTTCAGTAAAATTTCTTTATCAAGACTTTCCATATATGTCTATTAGGTTTATTCCTTGGTATTTTAGGTACTTTATATTTTTTGCTAATATGGTATAAGATCTTTCTTTCCACTGTATTTCCAATTAGTCATTCAAGTATGTGTTAAACCAGTTTATTTTATATTTATTTTCTACCTGAACATCTTGCTAGACTCATTTAACAATTCAAATAGTTTTTCAGTTATTTGACATGGATTTTTCTAGATGGAAAAATCTTGATATCTATAGATAATAATAATGTTATCTTCTTATGATGTATTCTACTTCTTTTTTTTCTTAAGGATTTTATTTATTTATTCATGAGAGACACAGAGAGAGGCAGAGACCTAGGCAGAGGGAAGAGAAGCAGGCTCCATTCAGGAGCCCAACATGGGACTTGATTGTGGAACTCCGGGATCACGTCCTGAGCCGAAGGCAGACGCTCAACTGCTGAGCCCCCCCAGGCATCCCTATATTCTACTTCTTATTTCTCTCTTGGCTTGTGGCACTTACAGGCTCAGACCTCTAAAAAAATTTTGGAATAATCCAGAAGTTTGGGATAATAATGTTAGTGGGCTTTTTTATTTTGTTCCTGACATTCAGAATGCTTCTAATAGATGTTTGCTGAGTTTTCTGATATTTAAGTTTTATCAAAGTAAGGAACTTTTGGGCAGCCTGGGTGGCTCAGCGGTTTAGTGCCGCCTTCAGCCCAGGACATGATCCTGGAGACCCGGGATCGAGTCCCACGTCGGGCTCCCTGCATGGAGCCTGCTTCTCCCTCTGCCTGTGTGTCTGCCTCTCTCTCTCTCTCTCATAAATAAATAAAATCTTAAAAAAAAAAAAAAAAAGTTAGGAACTTTCTTTCTGTAACCAACTTTTAACAATCTTTATTTGAACTTGCTCTTGCTTCTTTTTTCTCCCAGTTTCTGATTTTCCTAATTTCTCAATTTGCATTTATAAAACTAGTGAATATTTGCTTATTATGTTAAGTGGGTTTCCTCCAGTTGCTGCAATGGCCTGAATGTTTATGTCTCCCTCAAATTCATTTATTGAAATCCTAGCCCCTAAGGTGGTAGTTTTAGGAAATGAGGCCTTCGGGAGGTAATTAGGTCATGAAAGCAAAGCCCTCAGGAATTGGAATTAGTGTCCTTCTAAAAGAGGCCCTGGAGAGATGCCTGACCCCTTCTGCCGTGAGAGGTTATAGGGAAAAGACAACCATCTAGGAAGCAGATCTCTATCTTACACTTCCCAGCCCCCAGAACAATGAGAACTCAACATCTGTTGTTTACAAGCCACCCAGTCTGTGGTATTTTGTTATAGCAGCTTGACTGGACTATGTGACCTACATCTGTTTCTGTAACAGGCCTTTCCTTCAGATGGAGCAGACCTACAATGGTGTCAGTGTGCTGACAGGTCTCCTCTGAGTTTATATGGGCAAGGAGTAGATACACACGCACTCTTAGAGCTATGCAAGGATTCAGTAGGATAATGAACTTGAAGCATCTAGCATGCCAGGCCATATTTTCCCTACCTTGTACCAAGACTCTGGTTTTCCTTGAGTATAAAATTTGCTACCTTTCTTCTTAGACATCCAAAGCCTTACTTAATTATTCTAGCTGTATCCTTATGGCTTCTGCACCCACTGTCTTTCCGGGAGTAGTTCCTTTCCCCCCATAGGACAAAGAGATACAAAAGTGGATATGTATGTTCAGCCTCCCCCCCACCCCCGTGCTGACCTCATTCTAATCAGAAAATGGCTTCTGTAAGATACACAGTTGTAATTATGGGATCACCCCTTCCATCTCAGACTTCACCTTGGGCTTTGAGTGCCTTTTGCTGCTCTACTCCTATCTACCCTTCAGTCCTTGGCTTTGTCTTCCATTTATAGTCTAATGCTGGCCACTGAAACTGCCCTTTGCAGAGCTACCATTCCTGACTGGAATGCTCTGGGACAAGTCCTTTCCACATAAATGAATTAAGAAAATAACTGTATGCTTTGTGGAGCTGTTGACTTTAAGTGAGATGTTGAGATATACGTAAAATACATACCATCTTAGAGGTACTCAGTAACTATTCCCTTATCTTTCTAGACAAGTAGATCTCACTCTGGCTGCATGTTGGAGTCACAGGAAGTATGATATTTGAGGCCTATTTGAAATATACCAATGGATGGCTCCCACCTCCCAGTTGAATTGCCCTGGGCCACAGCTTGGGTATCAGATTTTTTAAGCTCCCTAGAGGATTTCAAAGTCTTTTCAGACCAAAAGACCATTTCCATATTACAATGGGTCTCAGCTAGGAGCTCTTTTGCCCCCCAACCCAAGGATAGGCCAGGGATGCTGCTAAACATCCTACAATACACAGGACGGCCCCTAAACAAAGAATTGTCCAGCCCCAAATGTCAGTGGTGCTAGATGAGAAACCCTGTCCTGTGTGCTGACTTCAATCCCTTTAGTACTAAAGTTTCATGGGTCACTTACTTAAGAATGGTGTCTAAAATAGAATAATAAATGTCAAGGTGCTATTAGAACAACTATTCTACCTGCCATTAAGTTTGCATTTATCAACTCACTATGAATTCTTAGTTTGCAATCCAAGCTCCCTCCTTCCATTTCCCTTCAATATTTCACTCAACCTGTTGGCCATGGGCCCAAGTTGCAACCCCAACAACAGAAGTTCCAGCTTAGATCACCTTCCTGTAGCCTGCCTTCCTAGCATTCAGAGTCCTTGCTTGCTTTCTTAATACATGGCAGAAGAATAAAAGACCCAGAAAAAGAACAGCAAATAATGGGATTTTTCCTTCGGAGTTCCATAAGACTTTGATCATATCTCCAGTTTGGTACTACCATATTTTACTATAATTTATCTATTCACATGCCTGTGTTCTTCCCAGTTGGGCTGTGTACTCCTTGAAGGCAGACAGTCCAGCCTTAGATATTCCTTCTCTCAAGTACCCTTCGTGTGCTAGCAACCGCACTGAGTAGTGGGATACAGAAATCAAGGCTCTCCTGAGGCTACACTGTGCTGTGCAGCCCATTTTGGGGGCCTGTGCTCAGACACCTTTAACTCACCTTGATCATGAGAATCACAGACCTCACTCGTGGTACTCGAGTCCCATGTTACTTCTAGGCTGTTGGAATCCTGGACCCTCCTCCTCCGTGTAACATGGCACTCACGCGACTAGGGAAAGGGGGTGGGGTATTGTATCAGCACTTGCATTTATAGCTGAGGACACTGAGCACAGCATGGTTGAGGACCTGTTGAGGTAAACAGTTTATAAATGGTTGAATCAAGGACTCAAATCTAGGCACTGTCCTTGACCTATATTCTACGTATAGGCATAGGAGGTAGGGGAGAAATTGTGCCTTCTCCCTCCTCCCAGCAGTAGAAGAAGGATGTATTCTATTTCCTCGTCCTTCACACTGTTTCATCCCTCCCCCCACTCCTGCCTCCAACTTGATAAGAGCCATCGGCCTGCCTACACACCAAGAGCCCTTAGGCTAGGTTGCCATGGTTCTATCTTAGTCACTAGACATTCACCATCTGCCTTAGCAGAGCTCCTCTGAAACCAGCATCTAAAGGAACATCCAGCTCTTAAAAAAAGTGGAATAGTTTGGAGACATGAAACATCATGTGTTTCTTTTTTTTTAATTGGAGCAATATATATATAATTATATATATATAATTTATCACTTTAATGGTTTTAAGCACATAATTGAGTGATATTAAATACATTCATGATGTTGTGCAACTGTCACCACTGTCCATTTCCAGAACTGTTTCATCATCCCCAAAGCTGTACATAATAAATGATAATTCCCCATTTCCCCCATCCTAAATCCCTGGTAACCTCTGTTCTACTTTTCCGTCTCATGAATCTGCCTATTGTAGGTACCTCATACAAGTGGAATCATAATAGTATTTGGCCTTCTGTGTCTGGAATATTTCTCTTAATTTAATGTTTTCAGGGCCCATCGATGTTGTAGTGTGTGTCAGAAATTTGTTCCTTTTGGTGTAGGATACCACATTTTCTTTATCCACTCATCTACTGATGGCCGGTTGGGTTGTTTCCACCTTTTGGTTACTGTGTACAAGTAACTGTTCAAGTCCCGGCTTTCAGTTCTTTGGGGTATGTACCCAGGGGTGGAATTGCTGGGTCATGTGGTAAGTCTGTGTTTAATTTTTGAGGAACTGCCAAACTGTTTCCCACAACGGCTGTACCATTTTCTGTTCCCACCAGCAACACATGAAGGGTTCCAACCTCTCCACATCCTCGCCAACACCACAAGCGTGTTTTTAAGAGTATTTACGCCGATGATACGACATGCTTCCATGGTCTGCTTTTGGGCATCAGAACAGAATGCTGAGATGGGCTTTGTGACCCTCCTCGGTTACCTGGGCAGGTAGTGGCACTCCCAGGAGATGGTCCAACAGCAAACACCTCATGGCTGGTGTTCCTCGTCAATGCTGGCATGTGAGAAAAGATGATCACTGAGTATTTGATTTTTTTGTTTGGACTCAGCTCTCACCTTTCCTTCATCAACAGGCTTTTATGATTCCTGTCCAAAACCAAATCTTTGCAAAGAAAGATCCTGTGGCCAGAGAGACTGTGCCGTCTTGTTGTGATTTGGGAAAATGCTGTTGTTTGTGTTAGCACTCCTGGACTTAATTTTGCATTACATACTTTCCACCTGGTTTCTGACAGAGCACATGCCTTTGATTTCACAAAGCTCTGCTGTCCTTGTATCTGTTTATGCAGACCTTCTTTTCACTCCTGCAGCCATTCTGCCTTGAAAAGCTTTCAGATACGCTGGAACAAAATGAAATCAATGCTGCCCCACTCCCTTATGTTCATTTGTTACCCATTTTCTGCCTTTTAGTTAGCACCTAGTTGCCTGGAAGTAGAAGACTGAGTTAGCCTGGGTTTGCCTTTTGCTTTATGGGAAAGAGTTAAGCTGTGAGTTGTGGTTTTTTTTTTTTTTTTTTTCTTTTAATTGCATCATTTGTCACAGACATATGCAGAGCGCCCACACCTGCTTTTCTGTACCTAATGGGATGCTTTCCTGAAATGCAGGAAACAGCTGCTGAGTGGGCTGGGTCTTGGATTTTTATGGAAGTGATTTGACAGCTCCGTCCCTGCAGGCAGAGTAGGATTCTCCCCCAGCCCACTCGGGGCAGCAGCACCTCCGGAGAACATCTTTAGCAGGGCTGCTAATTGCTCCCAGGTCTCCTACCTGGATTGGGGCAATAACTCAGAACCCCTTTTCTAGGAGTCTGGCATGGATAATGGCTTCCCAAATCTCCCCATTCACTTTCCCACTTGGAAGTGCTGCTAAGCTTTCCCTCTTTGAATCAAAGTCTGGCTTTTTGCAATGTGTTAGATCAGTGAGCCTCCACATTAGGGATTTAATACAAGATAACAAAGAAATATCTAAGGTTTTAAACAACATTTATGAAATATAGTTGACTTCATGAAAGAGAAGTGACAACCAAGAAAAATAGTAACTTCAAGGCTTTCTTACCAGCAGTTGGAGCTACCCATCCTTGGCTGCTTCAGGGTCATGCCATTGTTTGGGATGTCCCTTACTTTCTCTCAAGGGTTATAGCTTTGGAAATGGGAAATCTGCCTTCCAGAACCATCCCCAGCTCTCTCCAGGTCTCACCTTCCCTTAAGAGAAATTGACCATCCTTTTCCCTTCTGTCGTTAAGCAGAATTCCAGTCTTCTGAATTCCAGGATTCTGCTCTTCTTCTCACTAATAAATCCCTGAAGGGGTGAGCTTTGAAGATAAGCCTCTCTTCCTCCCACTATGGGTTGCCTCTATTAGCTCTTCTCTGGCTGTGCTAGCCAGGCATCACCAGCTCTCAGAAGAACTTTCCGCATCTCCTAATTCTGCCCTTTCCCCAAGCCAGACACTTGACTTAGAAATTCCTTGAATTAGAAATCATATAAATCTCAGTTTGGGAACAGTCTACTGACTCTGAGTTCTAAGTCAATATTCATGTCCTTCCTTGGAAAACAGCCTTTCCCTCTCCCACCTTCCACTGTGGCCTGACAGTCATGCCTATATTTATTATATTTTAGAAGCATAATTTGTCTCTTCGATCAGTATTTACTTCTCCCTTGATCTAGTAGCCATATAATCTGATTAGGTAAAACATTGCTCTTTATCTGACTTGATAGTCATAAAAAAATAGTTAAACATTTCAGTGAATGTCTATAAGCAACTACTGTGTGCAACGCACTGCAGAGTCCTGAAGCTGAACAATGAGTGGCCTCTGCCCTGCAGGCATTTACACTCCAGTTGAGACTCCTCTGATGACTTTGGGAAGAGACCCAGCACTATGGGAATGCAAAGTGTGGAGAAATTACTTCTAACAGCATAATCTAAAGAGAAGCATGAGGAGGTGGTTTTTAAATTGGGCTTTTAGAGCAGGGATTAGCAACCTGGTTTTAGAAAGAGCCCCTGAGTAAATATTCTAGGCTTTGCAGGCCATTTGGTCACTGCTGCATCTACTCTGCCGTCATAGTGAGAGAGCACCATGGACAATAAGTGGGTGAACAGGTACTTCCATGTTCCAGTGAAACTTGATTTACAAAAAAGGCAGTTGCCAAATTTGCCCCCCATGCTGTAGTTTGACAGCACTTATTTTATAGGATGGATAAGCTTTTATCAGAAAAAAATAGGGGAAAGAACATTCCAGTCCAAAGGAGCAATATGAGCTACAGAGGAGGAAGGGGGAGGCATGTCTGGGCACGACATATTATAAATAAGCGAGGGCAGCCTGGACTTGTGAGGCCAACTGTGGAAGACCTTTCATTCCAAACTCCATCCTTTGGATTAGTCTTTGGCCAGTGGTCAGCCACTGAAGATGCTAGACAGAAGGAAATTTGCGACAGAATCATAACTCTGCTCTAAAGACATTTTCTTGGCAGCCGTAGGGAAGGGTAGGAACCAGCGAGCAACTGTTTCGGAAAGGCCAGGTCTATACCAAGAGTCTGAAGACGGGAAATGACTGATAAACAAAGATTTTGGCATATCAGTGGGCTCAGTGATTCCAAACTATAAACTGAACCTTAATTGAAAACTCTAGTTTAAGCACATTTCTTTAATCCATGACTGTAGGCTAAGCCTCATGTTATACAAAAACATAATACACATCAAAGTATCGCTAGATCATAGAATGATAAAGTGCATTTGGCATTTTGAGATGATCTGAAGCCAATGAAAGTAGAAGGGACAGATGAGTAATTTTAAGAGTTGGAAATGGAAGTGATCCATCCTACTTTAAAAGACAAAGAGGGGGAGATAATATGCAAAGGAAAATCTGAGTTATGTTTGAGAGAAGCTAAATTTCTTCCCTCTTCTCTGATACAGCATTCTGGAAACCTAACTCAGTCTCATCTCCTTTGTTGATGAGTTCTGGGACCATCAGAGCTAGGTGGTCACCTTGACCCTCACCCTGGCAATGACCTAATGCTTGCAGCAAGCTCTCATCAGGCAGCAGCAGGGAGCCTGTCCCCATCCTTCGTCAATGCTTTGTTTAAATTGATTTTCTCTATTTTCAATTATCCCAAACACATTATATGTCTGATAAGTTTCAATTATCCCAAACACATTATATGTCTGATTATATGTCTGCAAGAAGACCAATATCAGCCCTTAAAATAACTTTTTATTAGTCTAGTAGAAATTTGTACATCAAAGAATCTAATCGACTGATTTAAGTTCCCTTCTAAATGAATAGTCCACATTGTGGTTAGTTTCTTCATTACTTATAAAAATGTGAATGGCTAAAACTAACTTGGACTTTTAAGTAAAATCAGCAGTCACCAGTTTTGCTGGCAAAAGTACCCAAAGTACATTCTCAAAGTCTCAAACATACAAAGATACAACATCTCAAACCATAAATAAAACTATTAACTCTTGTGAAAAAAAAAACAAAAAACAAAAAACAAAGATACAACATCTCAAACGTTGCAATACAAGCCAGATCATGCAGGTTGTACCAACATAACTTTCTGGCTCTGCGGCCTTCAGCCAATTACTTGGCCTCTCCATATATTATTTGCTTTCTGTATGAAACAAACTGACAATAATATTGATGGGTCATTGGGAGAATTAAGTAAGATACTACTAGTAAAGCACTTAGCACCGGGACTAGAAGAAAATATTTACTCAACAAGGATCAGATATGTGATGATCACTATTTTTATATATTTTATATATGAAGCAGTCCAGGATTGTATGGGCCTCCTGAATTGATTACAATTAATTAAGTTTAACTTTTTATCTCAGAGCTTTATCTCCCCTTCTCCAAAGCCCAAGTGAGAAAGAAATGCATGTTTAAGTGCAGATAACCTAGCCTCTGGCCAGAGCCATCAACTGGCCTAACACTTATTCATTTGTTAAATAAGCTTTTTGTTGAAGTATTAAATAATAATACATAGAACAAGTCCTCAGTTCAAAATCCTACAGCTTTGATGAATTTTCACAAAGTGAACACACTACAGTAACTAGTACCCAGATCAAGATATAGAAGTGTATTGACATTTGAGGGGCCCCTTAGAGTACTCCCCTCTCTGCCACTAATCTGTCCCACCCCCAAAAGGAACCACAAACCCTGGTAGCACCATAGGTTGGTTTTGCCTATTTTGAAAAAAACTTAGAGATGGGGATACCTGGGTGGCTCAGTTGGTTAAACATCTGCCATTGGTGCAGGTCATGATCTCCCGATCCTGGAATCGAGCCTGGTGTCAGGCTCCCCCAAGCAGGAGTCTTTTCTCTTTCTCTCTCTCTCTCTCACCCCCACCTCTGCCCCTCTTCCCCGCTCATTCTCTCTTTCTCAAATAAATAAATAAATAAATAAATAAATAAATAAATAAATATCTCTTTTAAAACACTTATATAAATGGTATGACACCGCATGTACTCTTTTGTATCTGGCTTTACTCAGAGTGGGGTGGGGGGCGATTGTTGCTAAGCATTTTTACATTTAACTTGGAGTGTAGCGTAAAATGAGAATAAAGATTCATCCCAAATATTTAGCCAACTTTCCACCCCGATTTGTTAAATACTTTGTTTATTTAACACTGGAAAGTTAGAATGTGCTAGGTCCTCTTCTTTATCCTAGATCTGTTTTGTAAGCGCTCTGTTCCAGTCACCTGTCATGTAATTTCTGTACCACGTTTTGCCTATTGCAGCTTTAAAACGTGCTTTTGAATTTAGCATGGCAAGCTACCCCCTTGTGCTTTTTTAAAATAATTTTTCAGATGATCTAGCACGTTTCTATTCCAGGTGAACTTTGGAACCATTTTATCACATTCAAAAAAAAAAAAATCCTATTGGTGTTTTCATGTGATTGCATTAAATCCACTGGATAAACACATGCTGAGCACTTGCTCTATGCCAGGCTCTGCTCTAGGCACTGGCCACCTTGGTGATTTACATTCTAGCCAGGGAGAGCAGAGACAAGGGAACAGAAAGATCATGATGGTGATTGCACTATCACAAAAATAATAACAGAGAAAGAGGAGAACAGGTGCCGGGCTGGAGAAGCAGGGAGTTGCTTGCGTTAGGTGGTCAGAGAAGGTCTCTCACACTCGAAAGGACTCCTGCATCCCACCAGGACATCTATAAATCTATAGATTTTAGATATATCAACCAATTTGGGATGAATAGACATAGTTAATACATCCAGGCCAAGAACATAGTATTTATTTTCACTTATTCAAACACTTTTTTATATCTGCCGTAGAATTGTGAGATTTTTCATGTTGTGTTTCTATATTAGTCGTGAAGATTGATCTGAAGTATTTTGTTGTGGGATGATGATGGTGGAGAATGAAATCTGTTGCTATATTATTTTCAAAATTGATATTACTACACAAAAAAGTTAACAGATTTCCATGGGGAGCCTGGGTGGCTCAGTCAGTTGAGCATCTGATTCTTGATCTCAGCTCAGGTCTTGATCCCGGGGTTGTGAGTTCAAGCCCTGTGTTGGGCTCCACTCTGTGTGCGGAGCTCACTAAGAAAAAGAAAAAAAAGTAACAGACTTCTTACATTTATTGCAGTGTGGCCATTTTGTTGAACTTTTATTAATTCTGGGTATTACCCATGGATTTTCATGATTTCCTAATGACGTCGTTATTTCATGTAGAAATAATAGTAATGTTGCCCCTTCTTTTCAGATAGTCATACCTTCGATTTTTTTTTTTTTTTTTTTGGTGATATATTGCCAAAAGTTTACCCAAACTTCTAAATGAGTGAGAGCAGACATCCTTAAGCTATTTCTGATTTTCATGTGAATGCCTCTAATATTCACTATCAAGAAAGAAAGATGTATGCCCAATAAATATTTTAAATTAATGTATGATTACATGCTTATTATCAGATGGAGAAAGTCTGTTTCTAATTTTGCAAATGTTTTTAGCAGGATGAGTTTTAAATGTCATTTTGGCATCTATTTTAAATTATTTTTTCCTAAAAATTTCCTATATTAAATCATCCTTGCATTCCTGGAATACAACCTGCTTCATCTAGCTCAGTGCTTTTTTTAATGTTCTTTTGAATTCAGTGTGCTGGTACCTTAGTTGGGATTTTGAAAACTGTTATTCATCAGTGAGGTTGGCCTGTTACTTTCTTACTACCTCTCTGAAGCTTCGGTTAGGTTAGCTTTCCAATTTTTATATGCTCTGGAAAAGTTTATATCATTACCTGGTCCTTTAGATTTTGTTGGAAACTCACCAATAAAAAACAGCTGGCCCTAGAATCTTTTTGGAAGAAATGATTTTGGTAACTTCGAAAAATTCATCTGTAGTACTAATCTATCATATCTTCTTGTTCATCTTAAGTCACTTTGGTAATTATTTTTAGTGTATCTTTTTCATGGAGAGTTTCAAATGTCATAGAAGTATGTGTAAAATTCACTTATAATTTACATGCCCTCTGATGCATTATTTTTTAATGCTAATATTGTCTATTTGGGCTTTATTGCTTTTTTCTTTACTAAAGTTGCTTATT
This sequence comes from Canis lupus baileyi, assembly GCF_048164855.1. Taxonomy (NCBI): domain Eukaryota; kingdom Metazoa; phylum Chordata; class Mammalia; order Carnivora; family Canidae; genus Canis; species Canis lupus. The sequence goes on from NC_132869.1 coordinate 38,703,643, forward strand.
AAAATGGTACAGACTTCCAATTATAAAATAAATAAGTCATAGGGATGGAATGAACAGCATGGCAACTATAGTTAATAATACTGTATTGCATATTTGAAAGTTGCAGAGAATAAATCTTAAAAGCTCTTATCACAAGAAAAATTCTGTAACCTTGCATGGTGATCGATATTAAATGGTGGTGATCATTTCATTATATATACAAATATTTAATCATTATGTTGTACCTGTGAAACTAACATAATGCCCTTTCTACCTTGATTTTAAAAATCGGTCCAGTCATAATCTTCAATTCAAAAAACATTTTTTTTTTTTTGAGGAAACAGGTATTAGTTTCTAGGTCAAGTTTTTTTTAAAATTCATAAACTAAGATTTCCACATCGGTGTCTTTTAAGAAATACAAGTATTGATGACCATATCTCAAAAATTCAGTATGTATCCATTTTATTTTTATTTTCTTAGTCTGTGATTCTCAAATGTTTTGGTCTTGGGACCCCTTTACACCCTCAAAGTTATTGGAGACCCCAAAGAACCATTGTTTATGTTGGTTATACATATTGATATTTACAGTATTCAAAAACTTAAACCGAAATTTGAAATTTTTTTGATTCATTTTTAAATAACAATCATAAACTCATTATGTAATAAAAGCTTTCTGAAAGAATTTCCCAAGACAAAAGATAAATTTGAGAAGAGAGTCATTATTTTACAATTTTGCAAATCTCTTTTAATATCTGGCTGAATAGAAGACCCCTGGATTCTCATATCTGCTTCTGTACACAGTCCTTTGTGGTACCTTGTTTTGGCTGAAGTATATGAATAAAATCTGGCTTCATGTAGATACATAGTTGGAAAATGAAGAATGAAGTTTCTTAATCTTTAGATAATTGTGGATCTTTTCCTTTGGTGCTCCACCAAACTAGAAAAGTGATAGTTTCTTAAAGATTAATTGCAATGTGGAAACCATATCAATAATCTCTTTTCTTAAAAAAAATAATAATCTCTTTTCTTGATGTTCATGAGAGAATGAGAGGGGATAAAAAGACAAATAACATCTTAGCATTATTATGAAACAAACGTGATATCACAGATCCCCTGGAAGGGTCTCAAACATTCCCACTTTAGAAACACTGTTCTAAGTAAATGGAGTATGTATAGTTTTTTAAAGCTTTTTTATTGTGAAATAATGTTATATTTACAGAGGAATTGCAAAAGACAGTAGAGTTCCTATATGCCCTTTACTTTGCCTCCCTAATGTTAACTTTTTTTAAAAAGGTGGTAAAGTATATATGATGTAAAATTTATCATTATAACCATTTTAAGAGTACAGTTCAGTGGCATTACATGTAATCACACTGTTATGCAACCATCACCACCACCCAGTCCCAGAGCTTCTGTCTTCCAAAACTGAAACTCCATATCCATTAGGTATAATTTTGATTTACTTTTTAGCCCAAATTATTTAAGGTGTTTATTTACATGGATTATATTTGTGCTGTTAATTTCTGATTTTATTGCTTTGGAGAATGTGACCTTCAGGATTTCAGGAGTTGGAGTGAGCAAGAAAAATAGGAAAAGTGTTCTCCTACTCTGCACTGATTGAATCAGAGCTGTAGGCTTTATACCAAACAAAAAAAGGTGACAGCTGTCCCTCTACATAAGGGTATCTTTGTCTTGAAATGGCCAAAGGACTCTTCTTTCTTCACTTCAGTACTTGTCTTTCTGTATAAACTGTGAAACCAGAACACATTGGGGACAGAGAAAGTGATGTGGCCTTTTGCCCACAAACACCATATAACTAAGTTTAGGTTGGAAGGACAGAGAAAGGAAAAATCCCTGGAGCCATGCTTGCTAGAAAGTAAAGTTGTGTTGTTGGTGATGGTGGTGGTGGTTGTCGTGGTGGTGATGGTTTTGTGATGGTGGTAGTGGTAGCAGTGGTGGTGGCAGTGATTCATGTGGTGATACCAACGGTAGTGATGTTGGTGTGGGTGGTGGTGATGGTGATGGTGGTATGTGGTGGTGATGATGGAGGTGATAGTGATGGTGGTCGTGGTGATGGTTGTAGTGGTAGCAGTGGTGATGGTGATGGTGATTGATGGTGGTGGTGGTGGTGATAATGATGATGTTGGTGCGGGTGGTAGTGATAGTGATGATGAATTCCATTGTTTTCACTCTTTGGGGAGAAAAGTGGCATTAGGGTAAAGGGAAGATTTCCAGCACTACTATACTAGATTTTTTTTTCTATAAAGGCCAGAGAGTAAATATTTTAAAGCTTTGTGCACAATATGTTCTCCACCAGACTCAACTCTGCTATTTAGTATGAGAGCAGTGACTGGTTTCCTATAAAACATTATTTACAAAAATAGACAACAAGCCAGATTTGGCCCGTGGGCTACCATTTGCCAACTTGCACTAAATGAATGCCTCAGAGAGCTGAAAACTAGCTGCGAGTTATATCTTCTCTATTCTTCTCTATTCTATAGTATCTAACTTCTATCCTCTACAACTTCTGTATTCTTCACCTGAAGTTGATCATCTTAGAGGAGAATGCAGATGACCCAGGACAAGGGACAGTCACATACCCTGCCTGTTAACAAGTGCCACAATTGGGCTCATTCCTCATTCCAACATTTAGCTGAGAAATGTTTCATAGTCAATTCTAAGCATAAGGGTAGATAGTGGCAAAAAAAAAACACTGGGGAATAAAAATTAAGCTGCCAGTGTCTTCCTGAGTGTTCATTTTCCTTAATTGCTTGTTCTGTAGGACTATTCAGTTTACCTCTTAATGTTGTTATGTCCTGCTGTTTTCTTCTTTTTTTTTTTTTTAAGATTTTATTCATTTATTCATGAGAGACAGAGAGAGAAAGACACCGGCAGAGGGAGAAGCAGGCTCCATGCAGGGAGCCCGACACGGGACTTGATGCTAGGACTTCAGGATCACGCCCTGGGCTGAAGGCGACGCTAAACCGCTGAGCCACCCGGGCTGCCCTGTCCTGCTGTTTTCAAGAAGAATTTATTTTATATGAAAAATTATGCTAATCGACTTTAAATTTTCAAAATTGTGGGGTCTTGGCTGTTTGAATCAGGAGGCCATAACCAGGGCATCATTGCTTCTCCTGATGGCACTCAGGGAGGAAAATGAGCCACCACTTAAATGACAGAGCTCACAAACCAACCTTAACAAATAACATCTCAGAAATTCATCTGTATCAGTGTCCTGAATGGCTCAGTCAGTTAAGCATCTGCCTTCAGCTCAGGTCATGATCCCAGAGTCCTGGGTTCAAGCCCCAGGTCAGGCTTCCTGCTCAGTGGGGAGTCTGCTTCTCCCTCTTCCTATGTGCTCTCTCTCTCAAATAAATAAAATATTTTTTTAAAAACTCATCTGTATCAACCATCAATCAGTCAGAAATATCTGAGTGCCTATATGCAGATTATACTCATTCATTCATTCATTCATTCAACAGATGTTCATTGAGTGATAGGAGCTGGGTCTGTTTTAGGCTATAGTCATGACTTCAGTTACAGCTTCTATTCACACATGTTTGTACATATCCTATGTAATAATTTCTTCTATGTTCCCTTTTAATAATGAAAGCTCCTTGAGTGAAAGTCTGTATTTCCCCTTTTCTTCCTGATGCTCCACAGTGCCCAGCTGGATGCTCTGCATGCAATAAGCCACTTAGCACGTGACTTTGATTTACTGACTGGTGGGAAGCCTTTAGAATCCAGCCTTCTATCTTAAGCCACATCCAGAATTCTTCCCTTAATTTCTCTATAGTTCCCAAAGGTTGCAAAGAACATTTTCCTCTCTGCCTGTAAGGGTTTGTGTAGAATTATCAGGACCCAGACTTCACCCTACAGATGTATGTATCTACTACATGCTCAAATGAAGTAATCCTGAAATAATATCTGAATTGTGTCCTAACTTTTAGAACCTCCATATTGCATTTGATTCATAAAACCAAAAGTAAAATGCTAATGTGTAAAAAATGTGATTCCAGGTAATAAAATCTGTTCCCAGCCTTTCATAATCAGTTCCAGCCCCGTCGACAAGCTTATTAGCAGAAATAATGGGGGGAAAGAGGAGAATTAAAACCTTTATAATTAAAAAGAATAACGCTTTTCTATTAAGTTACCTGTTTAATACTCTCAGTTGTTTTTTCTTTCTTTTCATGAATTTTTAAAAACCTACTTTTGAGGGCAAAATGTTAACATCTTGGAATAATCACCCTCTGTCCATTACTTATTTCTTTTTAGTCATTCACTTTGACATTTCCATTTCCAGTTGTGACAGATGTTCCAGAATCACACGCATCTGGCTTTTCTGGAGAGCAGGTCATTTAACTGCCTCCTCTCCATGCCAGCCGGTCCATGAGATAATGTACATGAAAGTCTTCTGTCCATCAATGGGTGCCAGGCAAGTGCCAGGGATCCTACACCCTGAATCTCTTCACATAAGGACATGCAGAGACCTTCAGTTCAATTCCTCCTCACTGAGATCCTGATACACAAACAGTGCCTAAAGTGACCCAAAAGAGTAATAATCCTCCTAGTGGAAATTTCTACGAAAATGCCTTTAACTTCCAAAAGTGCTTATCCTTTTAGTATCCTCAAGTGGATGTGTGCAGTCAGACCAAGGATGGATTTTGGAGCTGGTGTAGACTTCCTGCTCTGAAAGCCATCACTGGCTTCCTCAAGGTGCTTGGGAGCACTGGGAAGCAGCATCCAGGACGGGGAAGCAGAGAGAGCCCTGGACTTGGAGGCTCAGTCGGTCTTTGAATTCTGTATCCACCCCTCGGGCATGTTTTTCAAATTCTTTGAATCTCCTTCTCCTCACAAGGGAATGATAGAAGTGGTAAGAGGTTTAAACAAAATGTTATAGAAAGCTGCCTCCACCCTCAGTGCTATCATAAAATCAGCAAGCCAAGAAGGAGAGCCAAGAGCATCCAGGCTTCACTCCCAGGCAGAAAGGCGTGTGGGGCCTAAATGCCAGGAGACTGGGCTGTCCTCCTAGTGCTGAGTACCTGGGGCCAAGTCTCCTCTCGGTTCCCTTATCCATAAAGTGGACGAAATCCTTATCATGTTCATTGAGGTCATGGGAACTAAGAGTAGGGTGCATGTAAGAATGCTAGTTCCTCATCTAGGGACGATTCTCCAGGTGCTGCTTCTCTCCATTTCGGTTGAGTCTAGAATCCTGTCTGGAGCTCTGTTTGAACCCAATCCACTAACACCACCTTCCCTGAACACAGAGGCACAGAGCTGACTTCCTCATGAGGCAGCCTCTTCAACCATAAACAGTTCTGATTGTTCAAAAGTCTTTTCTACTCAGCCAAAATCTGCCTCTTTGACCTTCCCACTGGTGATCCATAAAATGGGATAAATGCCCAAGCCTTTCTCCAATTAAGGGTTTTTTTTTAATGCCAGTTGAATCAGATTCAATTAACCACTGAAGTCAATGTTAAAGGAAAAAATAAAGAGAAAAATAAATCAAAAGGCCAGGCATAGGGATATTTGCAGAAAGGCTCTCTCCTCACCCTTTTTCTCTTGGCCCTGGTGGTATAAATGAGGTTTTATGATGGATGGATAATTACATATGTGTCTCTGAGCCTCCCTTTTTTTTTTATCTTAAGTATTTTTTAATTTAAGTATAAAAAACATAATGTTATGTTACTTTCAGGTACACAACATATAGTGCTTTTAGCAAGTCTCTCCATTATGCTGTGTTCACCGCAGGTCTTGCTACTTATCCGTCACCCTGCAGCACTATTACAAAACCATTGGCTGCATTCCCTATGCTGTACCTTTCATCCCCGTGACGTTTTCGTTCCATAACTAGAGGCCTGTATCTCCCACTCCTCTTCAGTCACTTTGCGCAGCCCCCAGCCCCCAGCCCCACTACCATCAGTTTGTTCTCTGTATTTATGGATCTGTTTCCACTTGGTTCATTTGTTTTGTTTTGTTTTGTTTTGTTTTTTAGATGCCACAAATAAGTGAAATCATATGGTCTTGTCTTTCTTTGTCTGATTTATTTCACTACCCTCTAGGTCCATCCATGTTGTTACAAATGGCCAAGATCTTGTTCTTTTTTTGGCTAATATTCCATTGTCAGTGTGTGTGTGTGTGTGTGTGTGTGTGTGTGTGTGTGCGCGCGCGCGCTACATCTTTATCCATTCATCTATCAATGGACCCTCAGGTTGCTTTCGTATCTTGGCTATTGTAAATAATGCTTCAGTAATCTTAAAGGTGCATATATCTTCAAATTAGTGTTTTCATTTTCTCTGGATTAACTACCCAGTAGTGGAATTAATGGATCATATGGTATTTTTACGTTTAGTTTTTTTTTAATTTTTTTTTTATTTTTATTTATTTATGATAGTCACACACAGAGAGAGAGAGAGAGGCATAGACACAGGCAGAGGGAGAAGCAGGCTCCATGCACCGGGAGCCCGACGCTGGATTCGATCCCGGGTCTCCAGGATCGCGCCTTGGGCCAAAGGCAGGCGCCAAACCACTGCGCCACCCAGGGATCCCATATTTTTACGTTCAATATTTGAGGAACCTCCATACTGTTTCCGCAGTAGCTATGGCAATTTATATTCCCACCAGCACTGCACGAGGGTTCCTTTTTCTCCATATCCTTCCTTACCAGCACTTGTTCTTTCTTTTTAAAGATTTTATTTTTTTTTAATTTTTTTATTTATTTATAAGAGAGAGAGAGAGAGAGAGGCAGAGACACAAGCAGAGGGAGAAGCCGGCTCCATGCACCGGGAGCCCAACGTGGGATTCGATCCCGGGTCTTCAGGATCACGCCCTGGGCCAAAGGCAGGTGCCAAACCACTGTGCCACCCAGGGATCCCACACTTGTTCTTTCTTATCTTTTTTAATTCTAGCTTATTCTGACTGGTATGAGGTGGTAACTCATTTTGCTTTTGATTTGCATTTCCCTGATGATGAGTGATATTGAGCATCTTTTCATGTGTCCTCTTTGGAAAAATGCCTATTTGAGTCCTCTGCCCGTTTCTTAACTGGATTATTTGTTTTTTGCGTGTTGAGTTTATTTCTTTACAGATTTTGGATATTAAGCCTTTATCAGATATGTCATTTGCAAATATCTTCTCCCATATCATAGGTTGCCTTTTGGTTCTGTTGATTGTTTCCTCTACTGTGCAGAAGCTTTTTAGTTGGTGTGGTCCCAATAGATTATTTTTGCTTTTGTTTCCCTTGCCTCATGAGACATATCTAGAAAAATGTTGCTAAGGCTTATATCAAAGGTATTACTATTTATGTTTTCTTCTAGGATTTTTATAGTTTCAAGTCTCACATCTAGATCTTTAATACATTTTGAGTTAATTTTTGTGTATGGTGTAAGAAAGTGGTCCAGTTTCATTCTTTTGCCTGTAGCTGTTCAGTTTTCCCAGCACCATTTATTGACCATGGTGCACCCATTGTATATTCTTGCCTCCTTTGTCATAGATAAATTGATTGCATTCATGTGGGTTTATTTCTGGGCTCTCTATTCTATTCCATTGATCTATGTGCCTATTTTCATGCCAGTACCTTACTGTTTTGATTGCTGTAGTTTTGTAGTATATCTTGAAATCTGGAATTGTGAAACCTCTGGCCTTGTTCTTCTTTCTCAAGATTGCTTTGGTTATTTGGGGTTTAAACCTCCCATTTTTAAGACCACCTGGTGGAACTGTCTTCTTTAGCATCACTGGCTCCCTCTCTGGGATGACTGTGCATCAACTCAGAATCCTTGCTGAAGAGCCAGGTCCCTACAGAGCTGCAGCTCCTGCTCCTCCCTGCTGGGATGATGCTAGAATCTATTTTTATAGACTTTCACAAAGTTATTGTCTAGCACAGTGGAGCAAGAGGTCAGTACACATGCCAGAGATGGACTTGGGGACCCGAGTGCCACCATCACCCAACCTCAAGTAAAATTGGGAGGAGGCAGAGCCATATTGATAGGCCTCCCAAAGATGCCCATATCCTATTCCCTGGAACCCATATACATGTTAGGTTACTTGGCAAATGGGTATGTAAGTTGCAGATGGAATTAAAATTTTTAATCAAGGTCTATGACAAGATTATCCAGATGGATATGATGTAATCATAAGAAAGAAGAGGGAGGCAGACAAGTTGGAGTCAGAGATTTGAAGGTGCTTCACTGCTGGCTTTGGTGATGGAGGAATCCCCAAGCCAAGAATGCAAGGAATGTGGCTGTAGAACCTGGAAAAGACAAGGAAATGGATCATTCCCTGGAACTTCCATAAAGAAGCACCTTCCAACACTTTGATTTTAATCCAGTGAGATGCATTTCAGACTTCTGATCCCCCAGAACTACAAGATCATAAATGTGTGATGCTTTAAGCCACTAAGTTTATAGTAGTTTGTTATAGCAGCAGTAGGAAACTTAGACACTCTCCTTCCTTGATTATCAGCCCATCCTTCCCCACTGTGGGTGTGTCATTCTTTACTCACCTGGCTAAAGACTGGGACTGCCAAGGTGTCAACTCATCATTAAGAGACAGCTTGTCTGGAGAGAAAGGAACAGAGACATTGAACCCAGGCAGAGTTGGCTGAGTTCCAGTGTCATCACTCCCTGGCTGCCCAGCCTCATTCAGATTGTTTCATCTCCCTGGCCTTTATTGTCCTCATCTATAAAATGGGGATCCTGAAAGGATTAGACTGCATATGATACTCATAGATGAGTAGCTGGCACCTCACGGGCTCTCAACACATGACCCCTTTCACTAGTGGGGGCTTGAAGTGTGCCTCTCTTTCTCCTTCTCTCCCCTGAAAAGAGTTTCTCTTTTTTATAGGGTGTGGGAGATTAACATTCTGTCCTGTGCCTTGCACTGGGTAGCCTTGCTCTGGGGATTCCTGGTGACAGCCAGTGTGGGTTATTGAACCACCAGTTGGACTCAGGGCAGCTGGACAGTCTCTTTTTCAAGGGCAATAACTACATGAAGCCTTAGCACTGCACATCCACCAAAAGGTCAAATCCAAACAAAGATCAAGATTCCCAAAGACCATGTTGTCCAGGTGAAAGCCTGAGTAACCCGAAGTGGCAGGATGGCTGGGCTGGAATGTTTAACCTCCCCACAAGGGGTAACAAAATTCCGGCTGGGACATTCACCAACAAGTAACACAAGTGTGTTCTTTTCTTCAAGTGACCAGAGCCTCAATAAAGTCAGTTTCCCATATAATTAGTTTAAAGGCAACAAAATACCGGGACATTAATATATACAAATGAATGTTCCAGAACATCCAGGCACAAACTGATAAATGACACGTGGGTGTATGTACGCATATAAGAGAACATTTGAGTCTAATTTTGATTTTTCCATTATTCGAAGCGGAATTGCTGCTTTGGGTTTTGAGAATTATAGAGATTATGAGGTCATCTTACTGGAATTATGCTCCCAGGCCATCCTTCAGAACACTTCAGAACTTTTTTTGCCCTTTTTACTTTGCTGGATGCCAAGGAGATTTAGGTAGACAAAGGCTGCTTTACGGCAGGACACATTTTTTTCCACTGGATTTTTTTTTCCATTCACCGTGTTGTAAGATTTAGCTCTGCAGGATGTGAGGAGCTACCAGTGAGCTGGAGGTCAGGAGCCGGCTGTGGTGAGCTCAGCTCGGCAGTCAGAGCCAGTCTCTCCAGCTGCCCGCCCCCCTGCATCTCCTCTGTGCCTGGCGGATTGTACCTGGAGAGCTCTGGGTAGCTCTGGCATCTGAGGGTTTCTTAGAGATGGAGCAGGAGATAGTGTGGAGGAGAGAAGTGACACTTGGTGGCTGCAGACCAGGTTCACTGGTTCTGCTTCTGGCAGGAAGATACCTTCTGCATCCTGGTGTCTGGAGGGATGCACGTTCCAGGGAAGACAATTTGGAAACACTAACGTGGGTGACATTTCATATTCAAATCTATCTTTTAAGTAGTTAGTTGGATAGACCCTTTTTTTTACAACTCACTATTCTGGAATTATAATTCCATAAAACCTCCAATTGAGGGGACGCCTAGGTGACTCAGCGGTTGAGCATCTGCCTCTGGCTTAAGTTGTGATCCTGGGGTCCTGTGATTGAATCCCTGATTGGGCTCCTCGCAGGGAACCTGCTTCTCCCTCTGCCTATCTCTGCCTCTCTCTTTGTGCTTCTCACGAATAAATTAATAAAATCTTTAAAAAAAAAAAAGCCCTCCAATCAATCGGGGGGAAAAACACTTAAAGTTTCCTCAACCAATAATGAGAGTGGATTAAAAAATGTCTCAAATTTCTTGCAGTGGTTCTAGGTGTTTAGTCACAGGTTCATGTAAAGACTGAATCAATCCTGATGTTAACCACGATTGATTTCAGGACTTGGGGATGCTGGAGGAAAAGAGAGCCTACGGGAGAGGAAAAGCAAGAACCCTCTCCCCCATACACACACACACATACACACACACACACACACACACTCAAGTAGCTAGGCAGTTCTCATCACCATCAAAGATGTGGAAGGCCAGAAGAATTCGTTGGCAGGAAGTATTGTGCAGTGATCCATATATCCACACATGCCTTCTGGTGGGGCAGCAGGGCAAGGAGCACCAAGTCCCACCATCTGTCTCCTTGGGTCCACTGGCAACAGAAGACTTTGAATTGGAGGGAGAAAGGGAGGAGCACAGCCGGTGTCAATCATGGGGCTCTGAGCGGAGACACCGTGCAGAGATCTTCACATGAAGGCTGACCCTTTGGTGAGACCAGCTGGGAAAGGCTGTCCCTCGGCTGCTCTGTTCAGAAAAGCCATCAGCCATTGAGTGGCTTTTCATTTATGTTCTAGCAAATTTATCTTTCTTGTACTTCCACAGCAATTCACCTAGTTCTGGATGGTTCCATCTCTCCTCCTGTACTTTTCTCTTTACGTTATACTTTACCCTACAGATTTACAGACTTCTATCTGGTGGGCTTTTCATCAGTTGCTCCCAGAACACGGCTTCTGATGACTTTTAACAAAGGCTTGCCACCCTGTAAGGAGCTGCTTTGTAAGCAGCTTTGTAAGCATGACTTTAGGTCATCATATTTTCTTTTAACATGGCTAAGCTTTTCCAGAATTATACCTCTTCCTTCAACTTATTCAACGTGTTTCCCCATGACTTCTTTTTCCCTTTCTCTGTGTAGCTCAATCGAAATTTTGATTGAAATAATTGTGGATTCGCATCCAGTTGTGAGAAATAATACAAATATTATTTCAGTTTTTAACGGAGTGAAAACTTTGGCTCCCAAACAAAAGAGCCATAAAAAACAAACAGACGAACAAACAGAAGAGTGTAACGATAGCTACCAGTGTTCCTGTGTCCCAAGGAAACGTGCATGTGTCCTGGACTTGCGTTTTCAGAACATGCTGTGATCACTATGTATTGTCAGGACCATTCTCTGTCAGGAGAAGCCCGACTTGGAGCAGTACATAATAGGCCCTACAGGGCCAGAACAAACCACACAGAACACCCCGTGGCATCCACGTAGAACCCGAGTGCACCTGGCCGCTGGGATGACCTGTAGGTGGAGCAGGCCAGGGGAAGCAGAGGGGTACATGAAGAGCTGGTGTGTGTGTGGAATTGCCAGCCACCCCTGTGTCTTAGTTCAAACTTTTCCTTCTATACCTCTTGAGCTCACATGCTATTCTGTATCCTCATAGCTCCCTTCCGCCTGCCCACCTCCAAATCCCACAAAACAAGTGTATAACTTAGTGAGTTAAAAAAATAAATAAAATAAATAAATAAAAAATAAAAATAAATAAAAATTTTAAAAACTTAGTTATTATGGGGTAAAGAATTAACAGGCCCTGTTGAAATCTCCGCCCCCTCGCTTTCTCTCCTGACTTGTAGAGAAATCACTTCCTTACATTTGTTTATGATGCTGTTGCCCAGCTGTACACCCCAGGACCTTGTGGTTTAGTCTTATTTAGGTCCTTTAAGCATCTCTTCATCTACAGATTCTCTCGTCTATATCATTTATCTGCCTGGGACCCAGGTGTTCGATTGTCACGAGTCCTGTAGTGGTAGGTTTGCTGATGGCACAGTCATGGTGCATTTTAATATGTTCCTCTGTACTCTATATTGTGCCACTGGGCCGCTGGATCAGAAGCTAGGTCAGAGCCAGGTTCGATCCCCTGAGTGAGATCCTGGTCCTATATTGCTATCTCTGTAGCTTATCAAGCCCAGTCAAGAGGCTGGCAGACTATAACCTCTCCTCTCCAGAAATCCCCGCAAGTCCCCCTCCTGTGTCCATTCCCCACCCTTGCCGGAGAGGGGCCCACCTGGACATGCCCCAAAAGAAGGCAGACTGTAGCTCTGTAAAAGCAAGGCACGATCTCACAGTGGAAAGGAGGACTCTGGAGAGGCCCCCACCTCGGTTATCTCTACCGCTGTACCTGAGCCCTTTGTGAAGGGAGACATGGCAGGGACCACGGCAGAGGGTGGCCTGACTCCCACCCTGGCTAGACAGTCACAATCCCCACGTCTAAGAACAGCTTCTGCACTGCACACCCAGGGTCTAGCACACACGCTCCTTTCTTCTTCCTTCACAAGTGGAGAGAATGGCTTTGGAACCAAGGTCAATCCCAGCTTTGTGTCTTAGGCTCTGTGACCCCGAGCAAGTTACTTTGCCTATCTGAGCCTCCATTTCTTCGTCTATAAGATAAGGTAATGATGCCTACCTGGAGACTTTGTGAAGATTATATATGCTAATATATGCATGCTGGGCAAGTAACTCAGCTTCTCTGTAAAATGTGAATACTAGAGCTATCTACCTGATACGGTGGTTGGATAAGGACACCAGTTAATACAGGAAAAGCATTTAGGATGTACCTAGCACATAGTAAATCCTCAATAAATATTAGCTAGTTTTACTATTATTATATAAGTATCTAGTCTATTGAAACAGTTCTTCTATGGTGGCTATTATCATTTAAAAGAATAACACAGGGGGGTCCCTGAGTGGCTCAGTGGTTGAGTGCCTGCCTTCTGCCCAGGCCCTGATCCTGGAGTCCCAGGATGGAGTCCCGCGTCGGGCTCCCTGCATGGAGCCTGCTTCTCCCTCTGCCTGTGTCTCTGCCTCTCTCTCTGTGTGTGTCTCTCATGAATAAATAAGTAAAATCTTTTTAAAAAATAAAAAAAAGAATAACATGAGGGTGCCTGGGTGGCTCAGTTGTTTAAGCCTCTGACTCCTGGTTTCAACTCAGGTCATGATCTCAGGGTTGTGGGATCGAGCCCTGCACGCATTGGCTTCTGAGCTCAGTGTGGAGTCTGCTCGAGATTCTCTCTCCCTTTCCATCTGCACCTCCTCTGACTCGTGTCCTCTCTCTCTCCCTCTCAAATAAATAAATGAAACCTCAGAAAAAAAAAAAAAAAGAATAACATGGGCACCTCCAGGTAGCTGAATATAGTGGAGGCAGCTAGGTGGCCACCTCCCAGTATTTCCTCCACAAACAATATAGACCCAAAAAAGGGGAAAACGAAACTACCCAAAAATCACACCCTCTGTATAGCTTGAGGACAGAAAATAACCAAACATTAATACAAGCGTAACTAGAAGGAGAAATAACACCAAATCCTAGCAGACCAGAAGCCATGCTTCCTCCCACCCCGCCACACCACACTGCCTTGTGGCAAGCAGAGACACGCAGAATCTGCAGGGAGGTGAGAAGGGAAGTGGCAGGGAGGCCTCAGGTTGGTCCGAAACCACTCCCAGGGAACTAAGTCCACTGAAGCAAGTGTCCAGGCAGATCAGAGCACAGATTCCAGGGGAATCAGAAATACATGTGCGTTGAGGGGCAATCTTCAGAATGCAGAGCTTCTGGGGCAGCAGAACAGGAAAGAAAGGGAGGAGCGTCCTTTGATCATCCGGTGTTAAAGGGGCAAGGAAGCCAAAGGAGAAATTAGGGTAGCCACTGTGAAAAGCACGGCTACAAGCTATTAGGTGCAAAGGGCAAATATGAAGAGAGGTACACCAGTGAGAATCCCAGAAGGGATATTAAATTGGAGAGCTTCAAAAGAAACACATGGGAAAACTAGGTGGCACAGCTGTCCCAGAGGCGTTGAGATGGGAGCACAGAAGAGGAGGATGGAGAACAGTGATGGGAGGGACATCTGTGAGGGCGCATGAAGAAGAGATCTAGGAAGCAGCCAGTGGGAGGGGGAGCGTGCTGGGACACAGGCTTCGGCAGGCAGACTCACATTCATTTCAGGAAAATGAAGGGAAAGCACCTGCTTGGGGAAATTGGATGCATGAAGCCTAGACATAAACACACTATTCTCTGAGCAGACTTCTGCCAACCTGCCGAGGAAGGGGGGGGGGGCAGTAAGAGATGGAGAGAGGCTCTGCTGTAAAGGAAGAGTATGCATTTAGGACTTAGATGAAAAGAGAAAAAAGTGGTGATTACAGACACCGCAGAGTAGGAATGATGTAGAATCCAGGTCACTGGGATCCAAAATGCACCATACAGAATGAGAGGAAGACGACAGAGCAACCTTGATACTACTGATGAATACTTGGGATTTTGCAAATTACGATGTTTGCAAAACCTGCATTTGAGTTACGTATTTGAGGGGGAAATATTATTGGGTATTTATGAACCATCACATCTTTCTGGTGACAAGATATGAATCATTCTGAGGCATAAGGGAGGGGAATCTCCTCTCTGAAGTTTTTAAGAAGCTAGATAGCTAGTATTTTCTCTAAAATATCGTACTAGAAAGAACACGTAGTGGAAGGGAGAACGTCTCGTACCAGGTATCAAAAGTTTAGAAGCCTATGGCAATTAAAACAGTATGGGGCCAACCCAGGGATGCCAAGGAGATTGCAAAGAAATGAAGTAGTCTGGAAATCGACTGTAAATGCAAGATCCTAGCATATGATAAAAGGTATATTTTAGGTAATTGGAGGAAGGTTGGATGACTCAATAATCAGCCTTAGGATAATTATGATTATGAAAGGAAAAGTAAAATTAGATTTCTGTGTCACAATCTCTACCAATATAAAAACTACAAATACACCAGAAGTAAACGTAGGATAATGAAATCTATAAAAAGACCTGAGTTGAATATTTTTAAATCATGTGGGGAGGAGAGACTTTCTTTTTTTTTATTTATTTATTTATTTATTTATTTATTTATTTATTTATTTTTATGATAGTCACACAGAAAGAGAGAGAGAGAGGCAGAGACACAGGCAGAGGGAGAAACAGGCTCCATGCACCAGGAGCCCGACGTGGGATTCGATCCTGGGTCTCCAGGATCGCGCCCTGGGCCAAAGGCAGGCGCCAAACCGCTGCGCCACCCAGGGATCCCGACTTTCTAAAACCCTTTTGGTAAAAAAAACAAAAACAAAAACAAAAACAAAAAAAAAAACTTTTGGTCTCTGTAAGCATTAATAAGATACAAGTTTGACTTAATCAAAAAAATATAGAGGATTCTCTAGGTCTAAAGACTCTATTAAAGACAATAGACCAAATATGATATTTTTGATATGTAACAGGCAGAGGGCTCATGACTAATACCCTTAATATTGGGGAAAGCTCCTACAATTCACTAAGAAAAGGTAAAATAACCCAGTGCAAAACAGACAAATGATATAATCAAGTGCTCCATAGAGGGAAAAATGCCAGTAATCTAAAACCATGTGAAAAGATATCTAATCCCATCAGTGGTCAGAAAACTGCAAAGTGTCGCAGTACAATTTTTGCAGATTGCAGAAATTTTAAATGCAGGTGAAAATGTGGTGTGGGAGAGGACACACAACTAGTTGATAGATCTCAAGTGTGTAATACCATGGTGTGCAAAGCCTTCCACTGCTGGGAGCCCTGTAAATTAAACTAGTCCTTTAGGATCACAAAGAAAGACCTGGGCAAGAATGTCCATTGCAACCAGTTTTATAAGCAGAACAAAAATTAAATGCATACTAACCACCCCCAATAATAGGAAAGCGGTCTTATGTTGTATTCTCATCCTATGAAACACGCTTCAGCCACGGGACTCCAAATAATGGAGACCCTCTATGTTCCACGACACGGAATGAAGATCCTTGAAAGGAACTAGGCTTAAAAAAACAAAAAGTTATCCTAGGGTCCCCTTTTTGTACTAAACATGTACTCTATGAAATGATACATAACTATGTATAGGTCTATGTCTGCACATGCACAGAAAGGTCTGGAAGAGTATGTACCAATTGTGAAAAGTGGTGGTCCTCGTGGACAGAAGTGAGGTTGAGGCTGATGGGAGAAGTGAGAACATTGATTTCTTGCTTTTTTTTTTAAGATTTTATTTTATTTTATTTTATTTTTATTGAGATAGAGAGGAAGAGCTCGCATGTGTACACGTGGTGGGGAGGAGCAGAGGGAGAGAGAATCTCAAGCAGACTCCCTGCTGAACGTAGAACCCAATGCAGGGCTCGATCTCACAACCCCGAGATCACAACCTGAGCCGAAATCAAGAGTCAGACTCAGGTGCCTGGATTTTTACTTTTAGAATGCTTAATTTTTTTTTGTTTAATGAATTACTTCTGTGATTAAAAAAAAAAAATTGTTCTGATGAAAAACACATGGAAAATAAAGCTACCAGAGGTAACACGGGTACAGCCAATAAATCAAATCTGACAAGTGTCTTCAGACCAAGTGGACCCCACTAGGCCTCCTGCCCGGCTGAAGTCTTCTGAGCTGAAGGTCTTCCAACCTTGGCTGGCTGTGCCTTTCCACCCGCCCCCCCCCCCCCCCCCAGAGTCAGGCTTTCCCATGGGTTGCTCCACCTGCTGTCCGGGGTTCTTCCCTGAGGGCACTACCTCATCGGTGGCCTCCCAGCACCCGTCACTGCAGCCTGGAGTGCTGTCCCAGGCCCAAGGAGAAGGCAGGAGGAGGAGGCAGCCATGGTGTCTCTGGAGTGCATCGCCGTATTTAAGCTCTTAAGTTAATTGATTCATGTCATCATGTCAAATTCATTATTTTAACTAAATTTCATCGTTTAAGAGAAATTTTCACTCAAAGGGATGCTGGAGACCTTTCAGTTCAAGCCTAACACTTTATGTGCGGGGAATCAGAGGGCCAGGGAAGGAACATTCATAAATTGTATTAGATTTAATAACACAATAAATAAATAATATTGTATATTATTCACAAATATTGTATATTTATTCATAAATTTATAAATTGTATTAGATTTAATAATACAATAAATAATTAGATTTAATAATACAATTTATGAATTTGGGGACTCAGCCTTATAAGTTTCTTGATTCTTATGAGAGCCAGCTCCGCTAGCACTTGAGCATATTATTGCCACCTCCTGCCTGCCCACCTCCAAAAGGGTAGCCATAGTCACCTCTTTTCATGAGAACAAAAGCCATCAACCAGCCCTCTTGGCATTTCTTCAGACCAAGTTCTTCTGAGCTTGGGGCCTTTGCACAGCCTAGACCCTTTTTATGGGATGAAGTTCCCTGCTTTTCGCAAGGCTGGCTCCTTCCCCACATTCAGGCACCTCCTGAGAGAGGCCTTTGTTGACCACTGCAAATAAAGGAGACCTTTACGTCAACAACAACCTTTACGTCAAAGAAAGCAAACTCCACGTCTCCCTTGCTGTGTTCTTACCGGCTGTCAAAGCACAGGGCACATAGTAGGTGTTCAGAAAGTGTTTAAGTGAATGAATGAGCAAATCTGATACCCATTTTTTTTTTTAAAGGTTTCTGGCCGCTGCTCGTAGGTGATTGTCTCCTCAGGTAGCCCAAGTAACTAACACGTATTATGATTTCATTTTTTTGGAAGTGAAAAATGATGCAGCATTATTATTTTAACTTGTAACCCAAGGGAGGTTGAACATACTTCATTAGCTGCCGTCTTTTGCTCAGCTGTCCATTGACATCTGAATGTTTTACTCGGTGCGTCCGGGGTGGTGGCCTGAGCCAGCAAGGAGTGTAGAGTGGTTGTCACCTGAGGCACCAGGCAAAGAGAGGGGATAATTTCAAGGAGGTCTTAAGTAGCATCAGGGACAGGCCCCCAGGGCTTGTGCTCTGACAGATGCCTAAAGCCACTCCTGCCCTTTGACCTCTTGCTGGTCTTTCCACAGAAGATGGCTCATCTGGGCCTGCAGTGTAGAAGGGATGGCACAAGAGAAATGCATCCTCAGTGGGTCTGAAGTGAGGGCAGGTCTTCAGCACAAGTGTGGGGCTCCCCTGCAGGTCAAGATTCCACCTCCTGGGAGAGTTGCGGGGAGAAACCCTAATTCTCAGGACCCTCCTCCATTTCTACCCCATCAGAGCCATCTTCTGCCTCTCTGGTGACAGGCAAGGATTTTGGCACATTTTAGCCAATATTTCACGAAAAACTTTTTTTCATTTAATGAAAAAATTTGGGGTTGTTTTGTTTTGTTTTAAGATTTTATTTATTTATTCGTGAGAGACACAGAGAGAGAGGCAGAGACACAGGCAGAGGGAGAAGCAGGCTCCATGCAGGGAGCCTGACGTGGGACTTGATCCTGGGTCTCCAGGATCATGCCCTGGGCTGAAGGCAGCGCTAAACGCCAAGCTACCTGGGCTGCCCTGAACAAGTTTTTAACATAACTTAGAGTGATTTCACCCTAAAGAAACAGTTTTCGTACAAACTGCTAAGTGACAAGATGAAGGTAGCGCATAAGGTGAAACTAAATTATTGAGAGCTAAGTATTTCTTGAGTTATTATGCATTCATCCAGCAACCACTGTGAGCCAGGCACTGGACCCTGGAGATCCCTGGACTTTGATACAGCCCCAGCCTACGGTGACTTACGTGATGTAGTGAAAGCCACAAGAGCCCTGGGCCCCAAACCCAGGTTTGAATCCAGACCGCAAGGCCTGCTAGCTGTGCAGCTGTGCAAAAACAGCCTTTGGCTCTTGGAGTGAGAAGTAGATAGCGAAGCCATCTTTGTGGGCTCTGATTTAAAGGGCTTGGCCTGGGGAAGGTAGAAGTCCTCCTTGGGTCTTCAACACCGAAGGAAAGCAGTGACACAGAGTAATTGAGGGCCAGAGAGACATGGAGGAATATGAGCCAAACCTCGAAAAAAGGGTAGAGCCTGGAAGGGAAAAGCAGAAACCAAAGGGCGTGGATAATCCCAAGCCATGGAAGGGCAGTCAAGGAGCAGGTAGGACAGGAGTGAAGGGTCCTGCTGGGAAGAAGCAGGGCCGGAAGGGTGGGCACCCAGGATCAGCCAATGGCTAGCTGTCCCTCACCCTGAGTCTTCAAATACTCCATTTTCATTTCAAGGAGAGATGAGCCCTGCATGAGAGAAGGGAGGCCGGGCAGCCTGGGTGGCTCGGCGGTTTAGCGCCGCCTTCGGTCCAGGGCCTGATCCTGGAGACCTGGGATCGAGTCCCACGTTGGGCTCCCTGCATGGAGCCTGCTTCTCCCTCTGCCTGTGTCTCTACCAGCCTCTCTCTCTCTCTCTCTTTCTCTGTGTGTCTCATGAATAAATAAAATTAAAAAAAAAAAAAAACAGAGAGAAGGGAGGCCGATGGTGGTGGTACCTCAATTTCCATACTCTAAATTAGCAAAACTAAAACCCCACAGGTAACCAGCCCCACTCTCTGTGGAAGACATCTGAGTGGCCTCCATTGCTAATGAAGCATTGCCCCGTGGTGGAAGAGGGGTCCCCTGTAACCCAAGCAGCCTTTGCAAGGGCGGTCGATCTCCTTGCCATACAGGAGCCCGAGAGGGGTTGTAACTAAAATTTCCTCCGTCTTCACATTCTTGGTAAGATGTTGCTGTCCTGGAGATGTGTGAGAGCTCCTTGCACAGTAACGTCTCCAGCAGCGGCCAGGCCAGCCCGCTCGTGATTCCAGCTCTCAGGGCAGTCTGGCTACTCCAGCCTTATTTCAGGACAGCTGCCAGGAGAAAATTAAAAACTATCTTCATCAAGGGAAAGAACTTCACACTCATTCATGTCTTCATTCAACAACTATTTCATGGTTGCCTACTATACACAAGAAGGATTTAAAGAAAAGATTAGACATACATACGCCTTTTCCCTCTAAAAGCGTGTGGTCAGTTCATCAAATGGAGCAGATAAGAAGTAATCAGTGAGGCTCGGTTGAGTGTCTGCCTTTGGCTCAGGTCATGATCCCAGGGTCCTGGGATCGAGCCCCACATCAGACTCTCTGCTTAGATGCCGGGGGTGGAGGACTGCTTCTCCCTTTCCCTCTACCTGCTGTTCCCCCTGCTTGTGCGTGCGCGCTCTCTCTCTCTGTCAAATAAATAAGTGAAATCTTAAAAAAAAAAAAAAAAAAAAAAAGAGGTACATCAGTGATAAATTCAGTCAAGGAAATATATAAAGTGTTATAGGAATCCAGAGGAGGAGACATGACTTCTAGGTGGGGTGGGGTAGGGAGGGAGTCAGAGAAAGCTTTGGAAGGAGGCTGCAGCTGCCCTGAATCTTGAAAGATAAGTAGGTTGTGGACAGGTAGACCTGGTGAGGAGTTTCACCCAGACAGTCAAAGCTTGAAGATTGTCTTTCTACCCCTGACTTTGCATGTGAGGATAGCGAGGTCCAGCCTGAAGACGGGGCAGCCCTGGCCACACGGTGCCTTCCTCACAAGGGGTAGGCCTTCCGGGCAGAGCACAGTGTAGGCAGGGGCCCAGAGGTGTGGAAGTTCTACATACATATGGTTTGCTCAGGAAATAGGATTTGGTAACTGATTAGATGTCGGAGCTAAAGGAAAAGCTGGGGGAAGGTAGATGTGTTCGGCCCAATGACTGGGAGGACACTGGGGCCAGGACAGGAAGGAAGCAGGACTGGGAGAAAAAGTGCTGTGTGGGGTTTGGGACATGCTGAACTGGAGGCCTTTATGAAATGTACCGGGGAAGGTTCTAGCAAGCCATGGGAAACTGGTGCTGGAGTTCAGGAGGTTGATCAGGACCAAAGTTATAAAGTAGGAGTCATCTCTTCTGAGTGTTGAGTTGGGGTTGTCCAAGGGATAGCATGGAGGGGAAAGAGCTGGCCAACGACTGCAGCAACAGCTCCCTCTGGAGAGCAGGAGGCAGAGGAGGACCCGAGGCGTGGTCAGAGGTAGGCAGGGGCCAGGGGATGCAAGTCCCCAGAGGTGAGGGATGGGAGAGGTTCCTCCGTCCTAGCAAAAAGGGTTAACCTGCTGCAAACATGACACAGCCAGACCCAGCGTCTAGAACATGACTCCTGACCTCTGCAGGTGCAAGGCAGCCAGAGTCAATGTTATTTAGGAAATTTGACAGTGAAGAGGAGGAGAGAGATTAAGGGGTGCCCGGGCTGAGGCAAAATGTGGTTTTGTTTCCTTTTTTAAGGCTTGGGTAGACTTAAATATCTTTCTTGGAAGATGGAGAGGAGCTGGCAGAGAGAGGAGGAGATAAGAGAAGGGAGAAGGAATGCTTGGAGGGCAGGGGTTGGAAGGAGGCAGGAGGGAGTAAGGTCGAGAACATGACCTGTTGACATCTGGAATTGAAGTGTCTGAGCTGAGGTGGGGGGACCAAGCTGGAGAGTCACACAGGGGTGAGCACTGCAGCCCCACCAGTCGATTCAGTCAGCAGGAGGAAGAAAACCAAAGAACAGAGGCCGGAGCCTTGGGAGAAACCCAAAGTTCGAGGTCAAATGGGCACCAAGGAGGGGACAGCTGGAAGACCTAGTGGGGATGTCCAGAGGCCCAAACAAGTCAGCCGGTGGCACCCAGCCCTGAAGATGGGGCCGAGGGGACACGACTAACAAGGATGTTGTTTGCTTTTGAGACAGGTTAGAATGCTCAAGTTCAAGTCCGTTAGCGTATCAAACGCAGGATTTCTCTGCTTACACTGGGCTTCCACTTCCAAATATTTTAATTAAACCAATATGTGAATAGTGAAAACATCAAAAGGACAAGGGCATTATTAATTTGAGAATCAAGGCGACTAATCACTTTATTCCTTTTAGTCATTTCCTCATTTAGCAATATCCTCGGTAACAAACATTCCTGTAGCTCCGAGATAATGTTCCTGGATTTAAAACCACAGCTTTGTTTTTTCCTCCCTCGGGGACTTATTTCTTATCGCTTGGGTCCTTTTGAAATAGGCAGTTATCAGATCAACCTTTAGCTCACTGGCCTTGGGTTGAATAGGTAATCCGCCCTCCCCACCCCCCACCCCCACCTTTTTCCCCCAAATCACAGGCTCGGAAGAATTCAAGCCAAAATTCCAGGCTGGCTTTTAGCAATAAATACTGTAATTAACTTCTAACCAGGCGAGCTAACATTTTGCTTGGAGAAAGCATCGTTTTCTCAAACAAATGCCTTTCAAATAAAAACAATTTCATGCCCTCTTCTTGCAGCGTGATACTTTCCAGTGCTTGGAAATAACCAGTGTCATCTAAGAGTATGTTCTCAGAGATGTTTAAAATCCCTTTTTCTCCGGTTTTCAAGCTCTGCCATAGAAGCTGCACTCTCTTCTAGGGGTATATGGTGTCCAACAGAGTTAACGGAGCTCCCTTTCAATTAACTGTGCGGGAAGTTCTGTAGAAGCCCTCCTGAGCCTGTTAGATGTGACTTGGGTCCTGCCCCCCAGGAGACGAGGGGCAGTGGGAGTATTTCCTCACGGCCATAAGAAACAGCACCAACGCCTAGATGCTCTCATGACCGCTTTAAATCCTCCACAGACAGGGCACGTCCTTCTTGGCTGCACCTGGGACAGACCACTGCCCAGCCGGCAGGTGCCACACTGCCTTTAGCCCAATCAGTGCGGTGGGTGACACGAAGACCCATAGGAGGGTCAGCAGAGGGAGTCTGAAAGGAGAAAGTCCTGAGAATATTCAAGAGCGTCCACAAAGCCCAAGTCCAGGGTCAGAGCTGAGCTGGGAGCTACCAGGGCCTACAGTGAACCACGGGCGGCTGGTAGAGATTTGGTTAGGCCCCAGGGCAAAGGAAAGGCAGGAACCCAACGAAGAAGGCGTGGATGGAGCCCATCCTGAGATAGATTGTGAATGATGTCTGCCACACGGATTGCCACCCTCTGGCCTGCTCTGTTTCTTGGGGTTTTGATCTTTTTGTTCTTATGGATTGGGTTTTGATTTTGGTTCAGCCACGCACATGGCAGTCTTGCTCCAAGGAGGTTTCTCGGCCACCACATAATTTCTGTCAGCATTTGGAGGGAGGGGTAGGGTAATGCTGCCTGAAACCTGGCCTTATTTTCTCAACACTGCAGAACCCCCCGTCCTGCGGTTAGGCCGCTGCTCGCTCACCGCACGCAGAGCCTGGGTGGCCCTGGAGCCCTGCCACGCCAAGCAGCAGCAGCGCCGGAGGGTAGCATTCCGTGAGGTCCCCTGGCCCCGAGGGCTGCACGGGAGCTGGTGAGGCCTGCTGCACAGATCGCTGACCCTGGAAGCAGGAGCCTTGCACGCCACCTCCCCGCTCCATTCTGCTGCTTGCTAATCTCGGGGTTGGGGGCATCTCTCTCTCTCTTTTTCTTTTTTTTTTTTTTTTTTTTTTTTTTTTTTTTGCTGGAAAGAAACAACTTCCCCCACCTGAACCATAGAATTGGAATCAGGACAGCTGAGAGGGAGGAGTGATTGAGAGAAGGTGTGTGAATTTACTTTGTGAACTGCAAAAGGCTGAGAGATGGAAGGGTGAATTGTCTACAGGCTCTGCTTGTTTGGTTTTCTGGCCATGGCCAGTAATTAGTTATTCATACCCAAGTGCAAGGTGGGGGAAGGTTGCTTAGCAGCAGCACTTTTCTATAAGAGGCTCTTTATCGAATCCCCCATGTGCTGGGGCTACATGGGAAATGCAGGAAGCCGAGCAGAGTACGCAAGGAGGGATACCGAGTTCTACTCTGGTGTGATGACCAAATCCATCCTAGCGTATTGTGTTCTGGGGAGGCACCTCACTAAGAGAAATATAGACCAGCGAGATAACATGTTGTAGCAGGAGACATCTGGGGAGCTCTGGGAGTTTATCCAGGAGGGGAGAACTCTGGGAGGAAAATGAAAGCTGTCTTGTCTTTTGCAAATGTTCTTAGGGAAGATGGATTTGGCTGGTGACCTGTGTCTTCCAGAGGAGGGTGGGCACTTCACAGGTGCAAGTCTCAGCTCTTCTAAAACAATGTTTCCCAAACTCTGCTGCAAATTAGAATCACCTAGGAAACTTTTAAATCTCCCATTCCCAAGACTACACCCCAAACCAGTTGAATCAGAGCCTCTGGGAGTGGGGCCGAGGCATCAGTATTTTTAAAAACTCTGGGTGATTGCAATGGGCAGGCAAGTTCACCTAGCAGTGATCTACAGAAGGATGGAGAGCGTTGGAACTAAACACAGAATGGGGTGCGGGTGGCGGGGGGTGGGTGGTGTTGGACGGGAGCTGCTAGAGATGAGATTCCCTGCCATTGAAGCTGCTCAGACCCAGGCTGCATCTCACTTGGTGGCGATGAGCTCAAGCATCCCATGATGGCTAAAGTAGACAAACTTCAAGTTCCCTCCCATCCTAAAAGCCTGAGTCAAGGCTCCGAGGTGAAGGTTTTCAAATTCCTGTTATAGTTCCAAGGAACTGTGTGTTCAAGTGAAATAAAATATTCAAAACAAAGGAGGAAGGAAGTGGATTCCCCACAACCACACCCACCCACCCAAGACCATTCGACTCGTGGGGAGACCTCATGGAAATCTGGGAACTTAATGAAAATCTCTAGGACTCCAGGGAACACAGTTTTTAAAAACCACCAATTTAAGGGAAGGGAAATAGGACTTCCACAGAAATGAAATTTGCATTCAGCCATCTGTACTGGAATCATTATTTTGATGACCAGAAGTAGCAAATTCCAAATGGAGGAGCGCCAACGTAAATGACCGTGGACCTGAACTATTCGTTCGTTGGAAACATGAGGAGCATCAGCCGGCATGTGGTTAACCCAGCACCTTGGAAACTAGACCGAGATCTTTCTGCTTATTATCTTGGTGCCACACATAGGATGTAAGAGCCACCTCCTCCTGTTCACCAAGGTATTTCCAAAAGGAAGAATGCTTGCATATTATTTATTGCAAGTTCCCAGGCTTTGAATTACACAGACTCTAGTTTCTGTACCAGAGCTATAACTTACATGTGAAGAACAAAAGGCAGCCTGGTAGAAGGGAAAGGAATAGGAAGTGAGGACAAATAGGTGGAGCCCTGGTTCTGCTATTATCCAACTGTAGGAATGCAGACAAATCACCCAACTTATCCATTTCCTCCTCTCTAAAATGGAACTCGTAATACCTGCTGCCTATTGTGAATTGTGAAGTTAAAGAAAAAAGCCAGGGTCATATCCTTCTAAGTTATATCAAATATGAATGATTATTGAAAGCAAAAACTATAACATTGGAAGGATCTCCATGGGTGCAGATGGAATACATGTGGCAAATATAAATAAGGGAGGGTAAAAGGACTTATGTAATTTCAACTCTACATTTTACTTGATGTGGTAAATATTAACTTTAAGTAAACTGTGACAAATGAGGCTTGTTATTATCCCTAGACAACAACCAAAAAATAAACACAAGAGAGGAACACCTGGGTGGTGTAGCCAGTTAAGCATCTGACTCTTGATTTCAGCTCAGGTCATGATCTCAAGGTCATGAGATAGAGCCCTGTGTCAGACTCCACGTGAACATGGAGTCTCCTTAAGATTCTCTCTCCCTCTCCCTCTGTCCCTCCCACTCATGCTGTCTCTCTTTCTCTCTTAAATAAATAATTTTTTAAAAAGTAATACAAGAGATGTGACCAGTCAACAGGTAAATTATTTCAAAAATCTAAAAATTAATCAACTCCCAAAGAAGGGAGGAAAAGGGTGAACAAAAGAACAAAGGGAAAAAAAAATCCCAGAAGAAACAAACAAACAACACTGAAAAATAATAGAACTAAGTCCAATCAATAATTATATCAAATGTAGATAGTCTAAAACACAAATAAGGATAAATACTGTCTGATTGGATTTTTAGCAAAAGGCCAAATGCTATCTATGGAAACCCACTCCAAATGTAATGATATAAGTAGACTCAAAGCAAAAAGTTAAAAAAGAGATACGCCATGGAAATATTAATCAAAGAAAGCAGAGTGGCAATATCAATATTACACAAAGTAGACTGCAGCACCAGAAAAAATTTCCAGAGATAAAGTGGGAAAGTGCATAATAGTAAAGGGGAAAATAGAAGTTAAATGAAGTTTAAAAACATAACAATGATAAATGCATATGTACCTAAACAAAAGCCCAGAACTCAAAAAACAAAAACAGGTAGTGCTGAAAGGAAAAAAAGACAAACCAACAATTATACTCAGGGACTTCGACATCCCTCTCAAGATAATTAATAGAACAAGTAGACAACCGGGGCTGATTGGCCTTTATGCCACACTTGATCTAACAGCAGCAGAAATACACTCTCTTTCCAAGTACACATGGAACAGTCACCAAGATAAACCATATTCTGGGCCACAAAACAGACCTTAACAAATTTAATAAAATTGTAATCATATAAAATGTACTTTTTTTGACCACGATAGAATTTAACTAGAAATTAGTCACAAAGAGATCTGGCAATTTCCCAAATACCTGAAGTAAACGACACATGGAAATGAAACACCACAAGTCTCACATGAACTTAGAAAATACTGTGAATGGAATTAAAGTGAAAATACAACCTGTCAAAATTTGGAACATCACATATGTCTATTGCACATAACTTACAATAAAATCTGAAAGCAGAATTAATAAGATTAAGTAAGGGCAGCCAGGATGGCTCAGCGGTTTAGCACCACCTTCAGCCCAGGGCCTGATCCTGGAGACCCAACATGGAGTCCCATGTCAGGCTCCCTGCATGGAGCCTGCTTCTCCCTCTGCCTGTGTCTCTGCCTCTCTCTGTGTGTCTCTCACGAATACATAAAATCTTCTAAACAAATAAGATTAAGTATAGCAACAAGGATGCTTAAATTTTGCCTAGGGATTTTCATCAGTTTGTATCATATTGTTTATATCAAGCTTATATCCCATTTTCATGTAGAAATCAATTTTTAGGCTATTTTAAATAAGAATATCCTTACATGCAGGTGTGTGTGAGTGCATTTGTGTGCACACGCATGCACTCACACACACACACACACACACACACACACAGGTATTCAGAGAACATAGATTAGATATCACATCCCTGATTCTTGCGGTTGCCTATGTCTCCAGTTAGCCTAACTTCTAGAGCCACACTTATCAAACTTGAGTGTGCAATAGAATCACCAGGAGACTCCACTTCCAGAGATTCTAGTTCAGGAGATCCATGGTGGGTCTGAGAGTTTTGATTCCTAACAAATGCTAAGATGTTGCTGCTGCTGCTGCTGCGGCCGGCCTAGGGATCATACTTTGGGAACCATGGCTCTAGACCTATGCCACCCTAACCGGACTCTATCATCGCTTGGTGCTCAAAACCCCAGGCTCAGGGACACGTAACCAAGTGGGGTTAATTCCATTCTGTGCCCCGCCGCCCTGCATTCCTTAACCCAATTTGGAAATGGAATTAAAACAGAGAAGTAAAAAAAAAAAAAAAAATTCAACTATGTTCTTGGAGCTTGAACTGAGTGAATACTTCCAGGTAGAACAAAACTACACCCCTTTTTCCTCCCTCTCCCCCAGCTCTGAAAGAAGTTTCAAAAAGTAAAAAAGATAAAGAAGCAATTCGAGAGATACAGGTGAAGAACGGCAGAATGTTGATAATTCCTGATGGTTGGTGGTGGCTGCATGAGATTTTATTTTACTGCTTTGTTTTAATATATTTGACATTTCCATTTTTTTATTTTTATTTTTATTTTTTTTAAATTTTCTCCAAAGAGCCCTGACATTTCCATTTTTTTTAAATGAAGTGTTTTTTAGGAGAGTAAACTGAGGATATAAAGTAGACGAGCCTAACAGAAGATGCAGGAAGAGGAAAACATAAATGCTATTTTAAAATTCTCAAGATGGCTAGAAGCCACTTCATCAGGGCTCCTTAGACTCTCGTTTTAAGCCCGTACTAGCACAGGAAAGTTAATACTTTCTAGAGACTAAGGATCTAGGCCAGCATTGCTCTACTGCAAGTCAAAATTTCTTTGAAATCTTGTCTTCTCTTCCAAATGTGATTTTGCATTTTCGTTAGTATCCATTTTCATCTAAAGATCACGTTTTAAATTATTATCGTCCTGGAAAGTATTTCCTACTTGCTCAACTAGAGGGTGGACAAGCTACCATTATTAGATACGTAACCCTTATAACTCCAGAGACTAAGTGGCTCAGTCTTAGAGGAGTATCACATGCAAGACAGTCAAAATAATTAAGCAGCAATTTCTTTCTGTAAGTTTGTTCTCCAAGGACATTAAAATTAATATGCAATTATTGCTCAGAGTTCTCATACTCAAAAAAATACCACAGTTTAGGTTGCATTGTATCCATACAATAAAACTCTTATACTAGATTAGCATCAAAGTACATCCTATGTTTTTTTTTTAGATTAACTGCTTTTGCCTTTCACTAGTTAGGGATGAATTAGTGCTGTCATCTTGGAACGGCCAGCAACGATGCCATTAGATTAATTGCTGGGAATTCCCCTCACATGCTTGAATCTTTTCATTGGATTCAAGTTATGCTTCAGGCTTCCTATTTTTGGTCACAGATTTTTTTTTTATTGAGGTATAATTAACATACAGTGTTATATTAGTTTCAGGTGTTGTAACGATGCGACATTTCTCTACATTACTCAGCGCTCAGCATAAGCGTAATCACCATTTGTCACCATACAGAATTATTACAATATTATTTATATTTCCTGTGCTGTACTTTTCATCTCCCTGACATTTTTTAAAATTTTAAGAGGTTTATTTCTTTATTTTAGAGAGAGAGAGAGTGAGAATATTAAGCAGACTCCACATTGAGCATGGAGCCCCATGCAGGGCTCAGTCCCAGGACCCTGAGATCATGACCTGAGCAGAAATCAAGAGTCAGAAGCTTAACTGAGCCACCCAAGCACCCCCTTATTTTTCTTTAATAATTAGAAGTTTATACCTCTTATTTTTTTAAGATTTTATTTGTTTCTTTGAGATAGAAAGAGAGAGCATGAGCAGGGGGCAGAGTGAGAGAGAAAAGCAGGCTCTCCACTGAGCGGGGAGCCCAACACAGGGCTTGATCCCAGGACCCTGAGATCATGACCTGAGATGAAGCCAGATACTTAACTGACTGAGCCACCCAAGCACCCCAAAGTTCATATCTCTTAATTATTATCTATTTATCATTATCTATTTCAGTCATCCCCCCACACCCCCTCTGGTGACCACCAGTTTGTTCTCTATATTTAAGAATCTATTTTTACGTTTGTTCATTTGTTTTGTTTAATAGATTTCACAAAGAAGTGGAATCATATGGTATTTGTCTTTATTTGACTTATTTCACTTAGGCAATACCTTCTAGGTCCATCCATTCAGTTGCAAATCTCATTCTTTTTATGGCTGAATAATATTCTATTTTATATATATATATAAATTTATAATTATACTTAAAAATAAAACAATTATATTTATATATAAATATAATTAAAATGTTATAATATAATATAATCATATAATATAATTATATAATAATTATAATAATATATAATAATATTTAATTATTATAAATATATGTTATAATATATGATATGTAATATATAATAATATTTAATTGTTATATAATTATAATAATATATAATTGTATAAAATATTATATAATAAAATATATGATTATATTTATATATAAATATATGTTATATATTTATTATATATTATATTATATACTATATATAAGTAATTAATATATTATATATAAATATATGTATAATATTTTTTTAAAGTTTAGTAGTGTATTTTATTGAATTCAACATGGTGAAAAATATTGTTTCAACATATACTCAACATAAATTACTGAGATATTTTACATTCTTTTTTCATGCTAACTTCTTCAAAATTCAGTGTGTATTTTACATGTACATCTCAATTTATATGTCAAATGTTCATCAGAATTACTCAATTTGTAGAGTAATTCTTCATGAAGTTCACAGTTTAAAAAAGTAGATTCTTACACCCAAGTTGTGTCCAAATGTATTTAGAGGTTTTCCAATCATTGAATTGAGTCTCAGTTCTCAAATTTAAGTTAAAATTGAATAAATTGTGATATATATATACATATATATACACACATATATGTATTTATGATATATATCATAAATTGTGATATATATATATCACATCTCCTTTATTCGTTTGTCTGTCGATGGACACTCAGGTTGCTTCCACCTCCTGGCTATTGTAAATAATGCTGCAATAAACATAGGGGTACACACATCTTTTGAATTAGTGTTTTTGTTTTCTTTGGGTAAATACCCAGTAGTGGAATTAGTAGATCATATGGTATTTCTATCTTCAATTCTGTAAAGACCCTATTTCTAAATAAGATCACACTCACAGGTTCTGGATGGACATACATTTTGGGGAGACACAGTTCAACCCAGCAGTGTGTCTGTGGCTATGCACACATGAACCATGCACAACAGCCCAGTAGTATTCATTACATGCTTCTTTTTGTTCATAGGGCACTTTCTGTTTTATACAGAATGTGTGTGGGGAATGTGTGTGTGTGTGTGTGTGTGTGTGTGTGTGTGTGTGTGTGTGTTGGTTGTGTTTCTTTGTTGTGGTTGTTTGGGGGTTTTTTGCAGTCCAGTGACCAGTGCTGTAAATCTCTGTGGCCTGCTTTTGGGGTGGTTCCAGGCCAGCGAGTGGGCTAGCATCCTGCATACACCTGACTGCTGTGAACTTCCTCCTTAAACCAAGGAGGTTATACCTCCTAGGGTTTCACCTCTTACAGTATATACAGGATGCTCCTTTTTTATGTGTTCTGATCACCCACATGGAATCCTCTAAAGTGGGATCCTAATACAACTCTGTGAGTTCACCACAGATGTTCCATAGAGAGAATGCTTGAGGCAGAGCTGACCAGAGGGATGAGGAGGCAGAGGAGCTGAATTCCTATCTCACCTCTGACATATATTTTTATGACATGTTACCTTTTTTTAAGAATTTATTTATTTGACAAAGAGCAAGACAGCTCAAGCGAGTACAAGCCGGGCGAGGCGGCAGAGGGAGAGGGAGAAGAAGACCCCCCACTGAGCAGGAAGCCCAATGCAGGGCTCCATCCCAAGCCCAATGCGGGCTTGTATCATGACCCTAGCCAAAGGCAGATGCTTAACCAACTGAGCCACCCAGGCGCCCCCTCTAATGTGTTATTTTTTAGACAGCTCTGATTTTCCCTGTCCATGCCGGGGGGAGGATGCATTCTTGCAAACTTGTTGCTGCCCTTTACCTACATACATGGGCCCTCATAAAATATTTCTCTTCTTACTATTGATAGGGTAGCTGTTTTTAAAAATGGACCTTCCTGGGTTTGTCAACAAATAGTGAGTTTTTTCTAACTACTAGCTCTTTGCTGACATTGCGGACCATGAAAAGAAAACCAGTCCCCGCAGGACTAGAGGATTGGATAAGTAAACTGAGGCAGATGTATGCCATGGAATATTATGCAGCAGTTAGGAAATACTGACAGTCTTTACAGAAACAAAGATAGACTTTAAAAGCAAAGGGTTGTTGGAAACACGGCAAACTTTTGTGACTTCTGCATACACGTGTATATCACATTAGTGTAGGTGCTTGCTGGAGTGGGCAGGGGGGATGGCAGTGGGAATCCAGTGTGAGGGGGAAAATAAGGCAAGAGAGGTCTTTCATAGCAAAAGTGTCATGAGCTGAAGAATCTGATTAATTCAACTCTCTGCCCCTGAAGTTAAAAAAAAATCTTGCGGAGTTTAGAATCAGCATTTAGGATAGTAAAACAGTGAAGACAGCAATGGATTAAGTGTCAGAAAACAGGGCATAGATACTAAAAGTCGAGTTAAGAGGTTGGAAGCAGGAAATAGCTCTGGAATAGGACTTTCAGAATAAGCAGGGGATGCTAGCCATACTCAGCACCACCAGAGTGTCTTTTTGTCAGGTGTAAATAAAGGGAAATGAGAAATCACAACTGAATTTAAAAAAAAAAAAAAAAACAGACATACAAGTTGCTGACATTTTCCACACTTGATTGAATGCTGACAATGGGCCGGGTGAAGTAGCTGAAGTTAGGGGCGAATCACACAAGATCATAACTGTGAATCAGGAGAGGATGGGCTTTATCCCAAAGCTTGGAAGTTTGGAGGGGAAAGGCAGGAGGCAAGGTGCACTCCAGAAGGTTCATCTGGAGTGGCACGCAGAGAGAGCCACAGTTCTCTGCCAGTCCAGCTGTGAGGCAGAGAATGGAGACAGGAGGCCACTGGGCAGGAGAGGGAAGGACGGGAGCACAGTGGCAGCAAAGGGGATCATACACCTGACAAGTGATCGGCTGGCAGGGGGAAAGATAGAAAAAGAAGAAGATGGTGGCCAAAACTTGAATCTGAGCAATGGGAGAACAGTGTTTTAAATGGAGGGGTTAGGGATCCCTGGGTGGCGCAGCGGTTTGGCGCCTGCCTTTGGCCCAGGGCGCGATCCTGGAGACCCGGGATCGAGTCCCACATCGGGCTCCCGGTGCATGGAGCCTGCTTCTCCCTCTGCCTGTGTCTCTGCCTCTCTCTCTCTCTCTGTAACTGTCATAAATAAATAAAAATTTAAAAAAAAATAAAATAAAATAAATGGAGGGGTTAGGGGACACCTGGGTGGCTCAGTGGTTGAGCCTCTGCCTTTGGCTCAGGTCATGATCCTGGGGTCCCGGGATCGAGTCCCACATGGGGCTCCCCGCAGGGAGCCTGCTTCTCCCTCTGCCTCTGTCTCTGCCTCTCTCTCTCTCTCTCTCTGTGTCTCTCATGAATAAATAACAAAATCTTTAAAAATTAGATAGATGATAGATAGATGATAGATGATAGATAGATAGATAGATAGATAGATAGATAGATAGATAGATAGATGGAGGGGTTAGGAAGCAGGCTCATTTAGGGTGAGAAAGCTGTTAGGGTTATCCCTAGGTGAACAGAGCTCTAGTGAGGCCCTTCGCAGGAGCTACACTTCTGCAACCTCTAAAGCAAAGTCCTAAACATGGTCCTTCCCTCCTTCCTGGGAGTAGACAGTGGAGCCAGGAGCAGGGGGGTGGCCCTGAGACCCCCCCG
Organism: Canis lupus baileyi; assembly: GCF_048164855.1. NCBI lineage: Eukaryota > Metazoa > Chordata > Mammalia > Carnivora > Canidae > Canis > Canis lupus. The sequence goes on from NC_132869.1 coordinate 38,736,820, forward strand.
GGCCACAATGGCAGGCCTGCTGCCCCTCAGGGTGGGGAGAAGTGTGGTGGGTGCTCAGGAACTGTGGTGTGATGAGCTTCGGGACTTCTTATTCAGCAGCCAGCGTTAGCTCCAAACAGATCTCAGCTGTCACTACCCCAATCAAAATCTTTTCACGGCTCTGCAGTTCTGCAGCCCAGGCCCACAGTCAGCCGAGGGTCTCCCCATCCCACCTCACGTCCAGGGGTGCTTCCTGCACACTCCCACTGCACCCAGCACCCAGGATGCCCCTGCTCTAGCACCCCACAGTGTCGCCTACTCCTCCAATGTCAGGCCCTCCTCTGTCCCCAAATGCCCTCCCTGTCCCCAAATGCCCGCCTGGTGAACTCCTCACGCTGCCAATTCCTGCCCAAATGCCACCTCCTCTCCAAAATCCTCTACGCACCCAAGGAATTTTGACAGCCTCTCTGTTCACCTGTGTTAGTATGTGTCTGAGCTCAGAAAGGTGTGGGCGGTCTGATCTTTGTAGCCCCTCGCCCCCACCAGTGCTGTACCCAGCTTATTTTCTTACTTAAACCATAGATGGTATCTATTTCATACGATGTTATTTGGGGCTTGAAAACACACAAAGTTCCTTTATAGTTAGTAAGTATTCAAGGAAAATTTGGAGTCAGAATAAATCAAATGTGAATATTTTAAAGAATGAGAATTAGCCGTACTTAGCCATAATTTAGCAATGAAATAAGAACAAAGACTTGGCATTTCCCTTTATTCAACCTGTGATCATAGCGTGCCAAAGGGAGAGCCAGCCTTCTTTCTCTGATACTCTGATTTTCAGTCCAACTGTGTTACATCATGTTTTAGAAAATCACACAAGCTCAGTTCTTTCCAAACCCAAAATGCCAAAGCAAATCTGAACTGAACAATTACTGTTGATATGTACATAAATTTATTTAACAGAAACCATAATTTTGATACTTTATCAAACTGAACCTGGATCTCCCTGAAGAGAAATGTGTGTGTGTGTGTGTGTGTGTGTGTGTGTGTGTGTGTGTTAATGGCATTTTTGTGCATCACTGAACATACTTACCATTGGGGTCAGAAGGTATGGAGGACATTTTTGAGATCGGAATTCTTAAATAGGAATATTCAGATACAAGTGGGACTTGAAGGAGTTTCTAAGAATCTCTTATCTCAACTCCAGGGTTAAAATACAATAGATTAGAACAATACAGCTCATAATTTATTTCTATTCAACAAGCATTAAGTGCCAACCAAGTGCCAAATAGTGGGCAAAAACATATATGTCCAGCAAAAAATGTGCACAAATGGTTATAGCAGCTTTACCCATAAGAGCCAAAAACTAGAAACAACCCAAAAGCCGATCATTAATTAAAAAGCAAATAAATGGTGGCATATTCATACAATACTAAGTTGCTATGAAAAAAAGAATGAACTACTGATAAATGCAGCAATTTGGATGAATCTCATGGGCATAAAGTTAAGTAAAAGGTGCCCAGCACAAAAGAGTATATATGATATTATTCCATTTATTTGAAATATAAAAATGAGCAAAACTATAGCGTTAATGGCAGAGTAGTGGTAAACCTTGGGTCTTGCAGGGACAGAGTAATGACTTTGAGGGGGCGAGGGGTTACCTTCTGGGGGTCTGGGGTGGTCTTTATTGCATAATATTAACACAGGTGTAATAAAAATATAAAAAATCATCAGGTGGGGCACCTGGATGGCTCAGTTGGTTAAGCCTTTGGCTCAGGTTGTGATCTCAGGGTCCTGGGATCGAGCCCTACACAGCGGGATCTCTGCTCAGCAGGGATTCTGCTTCCCCCCTCCTTAAGCCCTCCCCCCTACTCATGCTCTTGCTCTCTCTCCCTGTCTCTCACTTTCAAATGAATAAATAAAAAATCTTTTTAAAAATATCACCAGGCTATAAACTTATAATTTAAATACTTTGCTATACGCCCTATATTCCTAATTCTTTTTTTAAAAAAATTAATACAGAGGGGCTCCTGGGTGACTCAGTCAGTTGAGCAATGTACTCTTGGTTTCATCTCAGGTCATGATCTCAGGTTTGGGAGATGGAGCCCCATGTGGGACTCTGCCCTCTTCAGGGAGTCTGCTTGAGATTCTCTCTCTCTCTCCCTCTGCCTCTCCCCTTGCTCACATCCAGCCTCTCTTTCTCTCTCTCAAATAAATAAATAAATAAATAAATAAATAATCTTTTTAAAAAATTAATATGGCTGCAGATTGGGCTGCTAGAAATTCACTCAACTGAAATGACTTAAACAAATCTCGCACGTGTTCAGGAAGTGACAACTACATCAGAACTTAGTCATCTGCCTGACAACTGTAGATTTCCTGTCGTAAGACACATGCCGTATCCGTAATGTGAGAATGGGGAGCAGTGTGCATCCTCACACTTAACAGTACGATTTGTGGGCTCACCCAGTGTCTTGAGATAGTTTTTTATTGTTGAGCTAAACTGGACTCTCTTTTACACCTGCCCTCCCCCGCCAAGGGTTAGTCACAACCCAAACCCTTAGTGGCATATGCATTGTGTATAAAGTCACATGAGTCTAGGTGCCTCCTAGGGTTGATTACTGACAATGAAACCCCTGGAAAAGTTGGCTCTGGGAATCCTAATGCCCACAGACTGGGATGTGGGCATGGTGGTGAGATGGCAGGGTGGTAGGGCGGAAGGAAGGCCACAACCCCCAGAACTGGCCCTCTGTCTTCTCCCCTTTCAGTGTTTGCTCTGTTGTCCAGGCAAAGCCAGATACGAGAAGTAAAACTGGGACACCTGGGTGGCTCAGTGATTGAGCATCTGCCTTCGGCTCACGTCATGAATCCGGGGTCCTGGGATCCACTCCCAAATCGGGTTCCCCACAGAGAGCCTCCTTCTCCCTCTGCCTGTGTCTCTGCCTCCCTCTGTGTGTCTCTCATGAATAAATAAATAAATAAAATTAAAAAAAAAAAATCCTCCCTTGATTGTGAAGCTTTTGCCTTTGACCAAGACCTAAAAAAAAAAAAAAAAAAAAAAAAAGAGATGGTTATAATAAAAATTAAAATATAACAAAATAAGAGTGATTTTCCAACTTTCAATGCAATGGAGGGCTTGCTAAACCCTGATGCTGGACCCCACCCCAGTCTCTGGTTCAGCCAGCCTGAACCTACCTCCAACCAGCTTCCAGGGGACGCTGATGCCACTGGTCTGAGGACCACACTTTGAGAACTACTGGTGTAATGGAAAGAATAGGAAATCAGAGCATCAAAGTTCAAGTCCTAAACTCTACTAACAATTTGTGACCTTGAGCAAGCAACTTAATCTATCTGGGCCTATTTCCTCTTCTGTATAATAAAGGTAATATGTGTTCTGCTTGCCTTACACAACTGGCAACTGGTGACTCCATGGTTGGGCATCTGCTTTTGGCTGAGGTCATGATGCCAGGGTCCTGGGATCGAATCCCACATCGGACTTCTCAAGGGGGGGCCTGCTTCTCCCTCTGCCTATGTCTATTTCATGAATAACTAAATAAAATCTTAAAAAAAAATAAAAGGAATGCTACAATAAGGATGTAACTGACAGACCCCTCCAAGATGGTAGTATGAAGTAAGTAGGTGTGTTCCATTTTCAAGATACCAGATTAGCCAACATATTCTGAGACTCGCTTGGGTTTGTGCCCACATGTGAGCTTTTTTAAAACTCATAGACTAAAGCAAAAATGGCACAGCTGCAGACCTCCAGCTGGCATTGTGATGGCGGCCAGTGATGTCTGACCCCTTTCACCCTTGAGCTTATTGGGCTGCTTCCCAGATAGCTTCTAAGAACTGCTGAAACTCAGAATTTTGTTAGTAAGAAGAACTCAATTTTCATTTTCCAAAGGAAAAAACCAGTATCTAGATCACAGTGATCTGTTGGCTGTAAAGAAAACGTCTTTTTTGTCTAGACCCAAGGGTTGGGTCAGCAATTGTGGGCATTAAGATTATGGGATCAAGTGTCTGAGAAGCAGGGCTTGGATCAGTAAGCGATACCTATATGAATCCGGGAGAAAGGTATTGTTGGTGCAGGTGGTTTAGGCCAAATATATATGCCCAGCGTTGACAGCTAAAACGGATAAAATCCATATGTCAAACAAGAGTGGAGATTTCCTCATATCGACGTAGCCATGACAAGCTTCGCCAAAGCTTGACCTTCCATGAACACACCCACTAGCAAGAGCCATGAGTCACCTGCACCTTTTTGTGGGGTAGCTCTGGACACCATTACGTAGCCCTGGAACTGCTTACAGGCACATAAACTGGAGGTGCAGCTGCTTTCAATCTGCAAGCCCAGGTGGGGGCTAGTTCTGGAGCTCTTCCAGAAGCTAACCTGTGGGCATAGGGAACCAGGCCCGTGTCTGCTAAAAATCTCATACCGCTTTCTTTACACTTTGCTATTATATGGTGAAAGATTTGTCTAAACCCTGAGAGTGGGTGCATGGGTAACAGTAGTAGATGGTAAAAAGATTTGGGGTCCTCGAGTCTTATTTCCTGGGAAGCCAATGCAGTTCTCTCCTGTGCCGTATTTCAGAAGGTTTTTTGGACTTTTTGGTTTCCAGATAACAACCTCTTCTATAATATTGACATTAAGAGTAATAAAACGTTAGCCAGAACCTACCTCAGTTCTGAGCTTGAGATGCTCTGAATGGGATTTTTAAGAAGAACCAATAAAAAAGGGAAAATAGGTATATCCCTCGGGAGTATTTCTGCTTGTACCATGTCCTTTATATGAACTAAGAAAGATGTAAGCTTTAAAGAAGGTAATATACATGTATGGTAAAATAAATTTTATATGGCAATAAAAAGATATAAGATGGGAAATAAATGTTCCCTTCTCATCTCCCATCCCAATCTAAACCCTAATTTCTGTCCTCAACTGTTAACAGTTTTACAACTTTCTCTGAAAAGTTTTATGTGTGTGCATACATGTTTTATGTATATGCTTTTGCTTAAAAGTATACACAAGTGAGATCATACCAAAACACTGTCTGCAGGGAATATCCTTGTTACAAACCTTTTGTGTACTTATAAAAGTATATCCCTCCAGTACTTTCCTACAATTAGAATTCTTGGGTCACACGTACAGGCGCTTAAAGTTTTAGCAGTATAACCAAATTGCCCTCCAATGTGATCGAATTGGTTTACCTTCCCACCAACAATGTAATAGATGCTTGCTGGCTCATACTCCTGCCAACTCTGGCAATATTAAATGTTTTCAAACATTTGTCAATCTGGTGAGTCAAGAGTATCCCATTGCAGTTTTGACTTGCATTTCTTAAACTGTAAGTGAGGCAGAGCATCTTTCCATTCACTTACGGAGTATTTATTCTTGGTGTTCTTTGAATTGCTTGTTCATCATTCTTTGCCTATCTTTCCTTTGAGCTGGTGTCTTTTCTGCTGTGGATTTTTGCATTCAGCAAATATGAATTCTTACTCTATGGTAAGCACTGTGTGCTGGTCACTAGACCTGCAACAGGGAGGAAACACTTTTTGGAACTCGCGGTGTTCTGGGAGACCAACATTAGTTCAATCATGCTCTGAATGGGTGTGTGTAACAGACTGAGTTAAATGCCTTGGAAGAGAGGCTTTTGCATCTCTTAGAGTATGTGAAAGAAGAGACGGGCCTGAACTGAGGGTTGGGGAAGGCTCCCCTAAGGAACTGACCTCTAAAGAACAAATACGATTTGGGGTTCAGAGAAACACTTCTGGAAGAAGGAACAGATTGTGCAGGGAACCTGTATTAGATGGGCTAAAAGAAGGCCAGAGAGCAGGGCACAGGGAGCAGAATAAAAGTGATTCATGATGAGGCTGCACCACATCACCACGGGCCCCAACCCATTAAGGGTTTTTTGTTTTTGTTTTTTTTTAACTTTTTCAGATTTATTAAAAAAAAAAAAAAACAGAATGATCAAAAAAAAAGCCATCAACAAGGAAGCCAGACACAGGCCAGAAGGCCAGAAGGTAGCTAGAAAAATATGCCTTAGGAAAGTTAGGGAGCCCTATTACCTTTAAAAAATATAAAGCTGTACGTAACAGCTATTTTTCTGTTGATCTAGCTACTCCTGCCCTACCCTCCAACACGGCACTGCTGGCTTGCCTTGTAAGGCCTCAGTTTCATGAAGAATCCCATGTACACATAGGCTGGTATAGTAGTTCTTAATTCACTAGAAGATCTCATCCCCATATGGTCTCATTCCAGGTGTGGGGCCAACTACTTTCATCATTCTTAGAGATGGTTTCACCTCTTGAAAATACAGCTACTAAAGCACAAAACATTGTTTTTATAATGATCAACAAATCTTCCCCTCCATTTACATGCAGGTGGTAAATGACTACAGAGTTTCTTCTCTTACAGAAATAGAAGGGTGTTGAGTCATAGTTGATGGTCAAACCTGTATTCCGAGGAGAATATTCTGACTGAAAAAGAGGGGAAATAGGTAGACCAATTGGAAGGTTTTCCAATTCGACCAGATGAGATCTGGTGGTGGTCTTGTCCTGCATTATGGCCATGGACATGGAGGGAAGTTGATGAGTTCAAGATATATCTAAGAGGTCAAGTAAAATTTAAACACTGGATTGGATATAGGAGATAAGGAAGAGGGAGAGGTCCAGGATAATTCCTCCTTGTCTAGTGAAGTGGATGGTAATACCACTTAACATAGCAAACACTGGAAGAGGTCTAGGGTGAGATGGGGCCTACATATCTAAGTGAAGCCGTCCAGTAAGCAATCAGATAAAGAAATATGGGACCAGAGGAGAAATCTGGAATGGAAAAAGAAATTTGGAAGTCAGCAGAATACAGTAATTAAAGCCATGGCATAAAAAAATAATAAGAAAAAGAAAGAAAGAAAGAAAGAAAGAAAGAAAGAAAGAAAGAAAGAAAGAAAGAAAGAAAGCCAGCCATGGCATAAATGAAATTGCCCAAGAAATACACCACCCAAATTGGGTCTACTCTTAATCCTCAAGGAACACTAATCTTCAGTAGCCAAGTACAGATAGATGACACGGGAAAGAAAGAACAGATGAGTAGCTTGAGAGCAGGAGGACAGCAAGCTGACTGTCTTGTGCCAGAAACCAGAGCTAGAATATTTCAGTTAGGATGGCATGGTCTGTAGCACCAAATATTGCTGAGACACCTAGCAAGGGAAGGCCTGGAAGAGGCCTGGTGGATGTAGCAACATGGAGGTCCCAGGGACCATTCATCTGAGTCGTCCCAGTGGAGTAATGGTGGCAGGAGTCAAGTTGGAGATGATTGAAAAATGAATGGGAAGTGGGGAATTGGAGAGACCATATGGACCACTCTCAAGTGTGGTTTCTGAGAGAAAACACCTGCAAACCTATTCGTCCTCAGTCTCTCGTCTGGACCTTCTTTGCCACTCATTAAGTTGAATTGATTTTATAATTCAGTATTCGGTATTCCACAGCTGGGGGCGGGGGGGGGGGGGAGATCTCCTAGTAGTCATGGCAACCAGCCAGCCAGGGATGGAGTCTGCAGGGGCCCTGCCTGTAAATAGGAAGCTCTTGCACCCTTGGAGCAGCTCTGACTCTGCTGGCCTCCAGAGACCCACTGTAGAAACACTGCTAAAAATGGATTTAAGGAACAGAGTCCTTATATTTTAAGATACCTCCTGAAAAAAATGGAAGGATAAATGGGGTCTAGGATTTGGAGAGTGAAACAGAATAAACCATGAGTTGATAATTACTGAAGCTGGGTGATATACACACAGAGGTTTATTTTACTGTTCTCACTGCTTTTCTTTGTATATAAATGTTTCCGTAATACATAATACATGGCACACAATTCAATTTAGTAACTCTGTGAAAGTGAAGTTTGCAAAGAGCCAGTGACCATCACAGGTCCACTGTGTATATGACTATGACACTTGATACCAAATCTCTTGGGCACCTGGGTGTCTCAGTGGTTGAGCATCTACCTTTGACTCAGGTCGTGACCCCGGGGTCCCGGGATCGAGTCCCACATCAGGCTTCCTGCATGGAGCCTGCCTTTCCCTCTGCTTGTCTCTCTCCCTCTCTCTCTCTCTCTCCCTCTCTCTCTCTCTCTCTCTGTCTCTCATGAATAAATAAATAAAATCTTTTTTTAAAGAATCCCAGATCTCTTTTAAAGCCAATACACCATTGGCTTAGGGGTTTCAAGGTGCTGAAGGCCTAATGGAAGAAAGTCAGCTCTCATGTGCTATCCTTTCTTCTCAAACTGAACACTTCGTTCCTTACCCCTCTTCTCCTTTCTTACCTCCCTCCTGAGTGTGGACATATTTCAATCACTTCTCATCTTCATGAACTTGAACAAGTTTCCTCTAATCCCTGGGCTGCATTCTGAGAGATGGGGACACGCACCCGCCTAGCAGTCTCACTAGGGCTCATTCTGAGAGGGTATGTGGGAGAAGCTAGCATGGCTCAGAGCCTCAGGAGCCCACAGAAGTCAGACAGGTCATACAAATGAATGACGGGATCAAGTAGCAGAAGATCATGGGACCCTCTTGTCCTAGCTTTAGCTTTGTCGCTTTTAGTAGACATACAAGTAGAAAGAATTATGAGAAAGTTGCTATTCTGTGAGACTAATAACAATGCAAGCATGCTCATAAATGGAATAAATAATCCATAGTCATAAACAAATGGGCAGTAAACCAAACCTTAGCCTCAGTGTCGGGGGATCCTAGGGAGTAGTGGGGTTGGGGCCAACCAGAACGCACAGGCCCCATCTAACGGGGCGGTCCTCCTCAGCTCCAGCTGGTTGCCGCTGTAAGGAAATGTGGAGCCAATGCTAACATGTCTTCTTGTTTTACAAGAGAAGCTAGAAGCTAGAGAACCCAAATGGAGTTTGGGTTCAATTATATAAAAACAAAACAAAACACGATGAAGGCCAAACTAAGCTTATCTGTGGGCCAAAATCAGCTCACGGGCTGCCAGCGTGCAACCTTTCCCCTAGATAATAGGATATAATGCAGTTTGCCTTCCTCTCCTTTTCTCTTCTTCCTTTTTCTCCTTCACCTATTTCCACATCCTTCTCTCCTAACCATTCCCACATCTCCTTTCTCTACTAAATCTGAGAGGTGGAAGGGATTGAATGGGTTGAAAGGGTCATGCCCTAGATGCCTCACCTCTGTCTCAGCCTCGTTCAGTGCCAGGCACATAGCGGATCCTCATCAAACACTTGATGAATTAATAATCCAGCAACTAGGGGAAGGGGGCAGGGGGCAGTTCACTTTCTTGTGCACACCTTCGGCTTACGCGAGGAATTGTCTCCTTGTTCTTGACAGCTCTGCGAAGTCGCTCTGGCCGCTCCATCATCAATGGGAACTGGGCAATTGACCGGCCAGGAAAATATGAAGGTGGAGGGACCATGTTCACCTACAAGCGTCCGAATGAGATTTCGAGCACCGCGGGAGAATCCTTTTTGGCTGAAGGCCCCACTAATGAGATCTTGGATGTCTATGTGAGTGTGGATGTTTCTGGACTGTTGGGATTTTGCATCTTGTTTCTTCTAAGGACCACGCTTAGCACAAATAAACAACGAATCATTGCCTGGGCCCAAAAAAACCATTCGAGCTGAGCCTTTGGAGGTGCCTAAATGCTTGGCGTTCATCTTTGCCATTCACCTCTGAATGTACCTAGCTCATAGAAACCTTAACCTCTACCAGATGCTTATTACTCTCAGACCCCCTAAAACCATTTTCACTTGTTGAACCAAATCAGAGGCAAAACATATCCTTTATTTCATGAGCATTGGCTCCCCTCCAGGCACTTTTCTCCTAATGCTAATTTGGCATGTTTTCTTTTTATGGCAAAAGAAAGCAAATGCTTAGAGCAAGACAAGACTGCTCAAGTTCCCAGCCCTCTTCAAATTCTATTAAAGCGAATGAAGAAACAAGAACGCCAGAGTACTCCAGATGATACAAAAGCTTGGAGTAACAATGTAGAGGTTTACTACAAATTCCTTGCCTTGCAGAAGACACAATTTGGGATTTATTTTACAAGAAACTAAATTATTAAGTCTCTCAAGAGTTTGAAACAGACCTTCTTTTTAAAAGAAAGCACTAAAATCCATCCTTCTTAAAAAGATCAGGAAATTTCTTAAAGTGACAAGAAATGAAAGCTTGAAATGAGCTTTTATAAAGACGAGCTCACCCATGTACCTGCATTCTCTTACCATCTCCAAAACTATGCTAATCTATATGCTATCTGCTGTGTTCGAATTCTATAAATACCAGTTCTCAGTTCTCCAACTATATAGTTACATGTTCGTTCCTGTTGGGCCTGGTGGCTCATAGACTAGAAACTATAAAAGAAGCCTTATTATGGTTAATTTTGAATATGTTTTTAAGACTGTCCAGTTGGTTGTTGGACTCTGGGTAAGTCTCAAATGGGATCAGGGGTAAAGGACCCACTGTGGGTGGTCTAGGATGTAGTGGCCAACAATAATTTCATAAACGGGACAAGGTTTGCACTGGCAGGATGCTCACGCAGAAGAGGCATAGGAGAGGCGGGGAGGGTGTCCAGCCTCAGACCCACTGTCGGATTATGCAAAAAGAGAAACGAGGAAGTTAGGAGTAGAGGATGGGAACCAGAGGCCACACCACTGCATCCCTTGGGGTCCTGTGTTCACCACCATGGTTCTTGGGTGTAAGGATCTCAGTGGCCCTCATGTCTGCCTTCCCTCGGGTGATCTGTAGAAAGGCCCCATTTCACGTGTAGAGAGCAAGTAAGGGATGATGGCAGAGAGAATGGGCATTTTCATGAACCAAACAGCACCCACTGTGCCGGGGTGACTGGGAGATGCTTGTGGCTTTAAAGGATCTAAGAGACAGCTGTGATTCTGATCTCCCTCTCCAGTTGAAGAAATCGAAAGCGATGAGACCATGGGATGTGCTCTAGGTTACACAGCTGGTCAAGAGGAGAGCCCCTTTATGAAGTGGTAGAGACAGAAACATCAGAACAGGACAGTGTCCCCTTGCCTGGCTCATATTCACACTGCAGATTCCCATTCTGGCACTCTCTTTAGTCCAGCATCCTACTTCTCACCAGGAAGGCACAAGGGACTTTGTGTTCCAAAGCCAACAGGGAGGGAGGGATTCATTCTGCAAAGCCATGATGATTTATTTTGTGGGGTTTTTTTGGCCCAGACCATGTTTAATTCCTGACTTCCACGTCCTCCTGCAGCTCCCTGCTTGATTCCTTGCTTTTGTCATTGGGTCCTAGGAGAGTAGAAACCAGGGAGACTGACTTCCTTTACACCGGTCTTCCTGACCATGTCTTTTTGTGGTTCTGGAGCTTTCCATGGATGGGAGGGGATGAAATGCAGAAAGCAAATGAGGGAGAGGTTGGGGCAGACCTTTCCTGAGCCAGCCTCAAAGCCATGTAGGGTTCAGGAGCATGAAAGATCCCAGGCTGGCTCTTCTTTGTGTGACTCTATCTCGCCACCTGGTGTTCGAGTGCGTTCCCCTGGAGCATAAACCTGGCTTGGCCATTTTGAGAGCGCTGAGCAAAATCTAAACCATAGGATACGATGGTTGAGAGCTAACAGAAAACCTCTGCAGCCAGTGTTCCCCTCTTCCTATTTGTAATAGGAATAAAACTTTGACTTTCAGCCTAGTTTTCTTCTAAGTTCTTCATTCTTCAAAAGCAAATTAACAAAAAAAACATCTGGAAAGAGCTTTCATTTAATCTGCCACAGGTTCACTTATATGCTTAGATCTGAATCGACCCACTTGTTTATAGACAGTGCCATTTACACCGGGGAACCCTGGGCCAGCGGGAGGGGGGTGTGCGTGTTTCGCAGGGCAGTGATATCGACCTCTGTGTTGTCAGATGATACACCAGCAGCCTAACCCGGGAGTCCACTATGAGTACGTCATCATGGGGACCAACATCATCAGCCCACAGGTGCCTCCTCACAGGAGACCAGGTAAAACCTCTTGTTTTACTGCCAAGCATGCCCATCATTTCCTTTTGAAGCCCTCTGTATCTCTTCTTGTGCATCTTCCTTGTGTCTCTCAGTCAACGCAGAGAAAACCCATGGACACAGCCTGAGATCAGAGGATGCTTCACCATTTGTCTGAGCCTTTGTTGATAAGAAGGTCTCATTCCCTTGATTCAAAAATGAGGTGAACATCCTCAGTCTGTCTTTCCAGTTCAACATTTTGAGATACCTTATATTAGCTTCCTAAGGCTGTAGAACAAATTACTTCAACCTTAGTGACTTAAAACAACATAAATTTCCTACCGTTCAGAAGGTCAGAAATCCAAAATGGGTTTTGCTGGGCTGGAATCAAGGTGCCAGCAGGCTGTGTTCCCCTCGAAGGCCCCAGAAGGTTCTATCGTCCTGCACTTTTGTCTTTGAGAGGCCTTCTGCACTCCTTGCTGCTTGGCCTCTTCCTGCATCGTCAATGCTGGTTGAGTGGCACCTTCAGATCTCAGGCTCCGACCCTCTTCTTCCCTCATCACGTCTCTGGGCCCAACCAGACAATCCAGGACAGTTCTCTATCCCCTAATCTTTAACTTCATCACATCTGCAAAGTCCCTTTTACCATATAAGGTACCATACTCATTTCCAGGTATTAGGATGCAGACTCCTTCCGAGGGCTATCATTCTGTCCAAGTTGTGCCTTTTTTTTCTTGGTCCCCTTTTGCTTCTGTTGACACTACTTTGACTTAAAAGGAAAGATTAATGAGTTCACACCTAATTGTCCTGATTATCTGTCTCTTTCCTGTGGGCTCTGCTGAATGACACACCAGGCAGAGAAATATCTACAGATATTTCTTTACCAAATGACAATGGAACCCACCACCCAAATGGAGACTGTCTTTTCCATCTTTGGAACAGGAAGTTCTGCATAAATATTAATGATAATATCACTCACATGCACTGAGTCCTTGCTGTGTGCCAGACACTGCTAAGCCCTTCACATAGATTAACTCATCAAATTATCACAACAGTGCTCAGAGGAAGGTGCCTCATTTTAAAAAGAAAGAAATGGAAGCTCAGACAGATGGACTTATTTGTCTGGGTCCCACAGTGACCTCAGTCTCCTGTGCCTGTCATACCGCCCAGGGTTACCTGGTCTGACACCTGTCCTAGGAAGTGAGGACACAGATGTGAGGCCTCATCCGAGTTCCTTCTCTGGCCCACCAAATGGGTAACCGGATTATCCGATTATCACAGGTCAGGGAGGAATCACTTGGCTCCTGGAGACAACAGGGCAGGAGCTGGGCACATTGGCTGCCTGTGTTGTCCACACCGCAAGTCAGCATACACAGTGTTCAAGCCATTTGCAGAAACCATATGCAAAAAAAAAAAAAAAATAGAGAAAAGAAAAAAAGAAACCATACACAGTCTGAAAAACCAAGCTCAGACAGCAGAATATTAGGGTTGTTGAGATCTGATGCTGATTCAATAGGAACAATTGGACAGACTGTTTGAAACCCTACAGGGTGATGATGGTGGATAACAAGCCTGGTGGGTAGCATGGAATTGGCTACCTGGAACAGGGCAGGTCCACTGTAAAAAGTTGGCGAGGAGAGGCATTCTGGACCAGGCTTTATCCTCTATGAACTCGGGCTTCACCATCCATCCATGAACTCGAAATTTGCTGTGCACCTCAGTCAAGTCAGAAACTTCTCTGAGCACATTCCCAGTCTACAGAATAGTGATGGGAAAAACCCTACATTCAAAAGGGTATTTTTGGAGGGGGCAGACAGTGGAAGAGATTGAGTATCAGGTGTCCATCCCAACATAGTGCCCAGTGCATGCAAGATGTACAAAAGATTTTAAAATGTTTTTGCCTGGTAATATTTTAGTCTCACTTATATCAGTATGCCTAGTCTTGATTCTGTTGATTTAAATCATCTTTAGTATTTTAAGCCATGAAGTATTGTAAATGGTGAAGGGTGGGGAAAGCCCTAAGTTTTAACTAGATTCTACTGTAACTCTGGAATTTGCCTCCTTGTTTTGTATCAAACTTGCATATACTTAAACAATAGTCAATCAAAATAGAATACATGAAGTAAGATGCAAGTGCTCCATAATTGCCCAAACTTGGAAGCAACCAAGATGCCCTTGTTAGGTGAATGGATGGATAAACTGAGGTACATCCAGCCAGTGGAATATTATTCAGCACAAAAAGAAGTGAGCCACCTATGCATGAAAAGACATGGAGGAAACTTAAATGTGCATTATTAAGTGAAAGAAGATAATCTGAAATGATTCCAACTATATATTATGGGGAGAAACTAAACACATCAGAGGTTGCCAGGGGCTAAGGGGGAGGGACGGGTGAATAGGCAAACAGGATTTTTAGGGTACTGAAACTATTCTCAATGACACTGTAATGATGGATACATGGCATTATACATGTGTCCGGATCCATCGAATATACACCACCAAGGATGCCTGGGTGGCTCAGTCGGTTGAGCATCTGCCTTCGGCTCAGGTCAGGATCCCAGGGTCCTGGGATGATCCCCACAGCCAGCTCCCTGCTCAGTGGGGAGTCTGCTTCTCCCTCTGTCCTTCACCCTGCTCATGCTCGCTCACTCTCTCCCCCAAATAAATAAATAAGATGTTAATTAAAAAAAAGAATGTACACCACCAAAATTAATTCTAATGAAGACTATGGGCTTTGGGTGATAACGATGTGTCAGTGCAGATCCATGGATGGTAACAGCGGTACCACTGTGATGCGGGACATCGATGGGGGAGGCAGCACATGATGTGGGACCAGGGGAGGTATGGGAACTCTGTACTTGCCACTTAATTGTGCTGGGTACCTGAAACAGCTCTAAAGAAGGAAGAGGAGGAGGAGGAGGAGGAGGGGGAGGAGGAGGAGAAGGGGAAGAAGAAGAAGAAGAAGAAGAAGAAGAAGAAGAAGAAGAAGAAGAAGAAGAAGAAGAAGAAGAAGAAGAAGAAGAAGAAGGAGGAGAAAAGAAGAAGAAGAAAAGAAGAAGAAGAAGAAGAAGAAGAAGAAGAAGAAGAAGAAGAAGAAGAAGAAAAGAAGAAGAAGAAGAAGAAAAGAAGAAGAAGAAGAAGAAGAAGAAAAGAAGAAGAAGAAGAGAAGAAGAAGAAGAAGAAGAAGAAGAAGAAGAAGAAGAAGAAGAAGAAGAAGAAGAAGAAGAAGAAAAGTCTATTTAAAGAAAATAAAAAAGCAATATGCCCCAACTTCATCCCCTGACCCCATTCCTAGAGGGAATATCTCATAATGATTTGGAGGGACTCCACCCAGCCCTTTCCTGTGCACATAGAAACAGCTTATAACCAATTTGAACTTTTGTCTGCAGTGTACAGGGAACATCCCATGCCAGGCGTTTCCAGAAGTCTAACTTAGATCTCGCCTTTACTTCAGACTTCCTCGAAACTTGCAGAGAACTCAATCTCGGTCAACCGGGGGGCTATACACACAACACACCCCCACCCCAGTTTGAGTACAGATCCCTGCCAGGCACAGGAAGGTCCCTAGTACTCAGGGAACCCTGGCCTTCTGACTCCAACCTCTCCTTGCCTTGGAAACATCTCTGTCTGTCTCTCTCTCTCTCTGTCTTTAAAAAAATGCCCTCTACTTTCCCCTCCTCTTTCCTCCTCCTTCCCCTCTGCAGGCTCTGGTATCTGGGCCTCATTACCCTTATTGAGAACTCAGGCTTTCCCTGTAGGAAGGAGGAGCTGTTGACTTCCAGCAGCTTCTACTTCTCTGCAAAAGTCCAAGCCCAGAAAACCTAAGAGCTTGGCCACTGGGGCCGGGAGAGGAGGAGGAACAGGCATAAAGGGCAGAGCGTATCTCCATGTCACACTGTATATTTGCTTCATTATTCAAAACAAAAATAGCATAGCATCCATCTGTAGTTGTGGCACAATGTATTTTAACCGCCACCCCAGCAGACATTTAATTTCACTTTACTATTTGGCTATTTCAATACTTTTTTTTTAAATTTTTTATTTATGATAGTCACACAGAGAGAGAGAGAGAGAGACGCAGAGACACAGGCAGAGGGAGAAGCAGGCTCCATGCAGGGAGCCCGACGTGGGACTCGATCCCGGGTCTCCAGGATCACACCCTGGGCCAAAGGCAGGCGCCAAACTGCTGTGCCACCCAGGGATCCCCTATTTGGCTATTTCAAAACACACTTTAGTAACCAGGCTTGTACATACAGCTTTATGTAAAAGAATGAATAGTTGTATGATAAATATCCTAAAGACTGAACCACTAGGTCAAGAGGTGTGTGCATTTAAAAGTTAGGTAGAGGGACATCTGGGTGGCTCAGTGGTTGAGCATCTGCCTTCAGCCCAGGACATGATGCTGGGGTCCCAGGATTGAGCCCCACATCGGGCTCCCTGCATGGAGCCTGCTTCTCCCTCTGCCTGTACCCCTGCCTCTCTCTGTGTCTCTCATGAATAATTAAATAAACTCTTTAAAAAAATAAAATAAAACGTGGGTAGAGGGTTGCTGGAGGGGAGGTGGGAGATGGGGTAACTAGGTGATGGGCATTTAGGAGGGCATGTGATGTAATGAGCACAGGGCAACTGTGAATGCAGCTGATGAATCACTGAACTCTACCTCTGAAACTAATAATACACTATATGTTAATTAACTGAATTTAAGTAAAATGAATTTTAAATAAATAAGTAAAACTTGGGTAGATACGGGCAAATTGCCCTCTAAAAATTTGTGTCTGTTTTCAGACTACCCCTCCCCAGGTTTTCCTGTGCCTTCAATGAGGGGTTTAGGGATTTAAAGGTCTCCAAAGTTTTTCATCTTTATTGCTCAGCTAATAAAGTTGTGGTGGTTATTTTTGTTTTCACATGTAGTTCTTTAATTATGAGTGAAGTTGAGTGTTTTTGTATGGCTTTCGGCTGTTTATATTTCTTTTTATGTGACTTGCCTCTTCCTGGCCCTTGCCTGCCTTTCCTGCTGAGATATTCATCTTTCCCTCACTCATTTTTAATTATGTTTTGAATATTAGGGAAATTAGTATCTGCATGTTTAAAATACATGTGCTAGGAATTGGAAATGATCTCATGCTACATAATTTCTAATGTCAAAGGGATCCCTCTGTAGGCCTCAGTGTCCAGAACAGTCTTACATCTATGTGTGTGCACCTGCTTGTCCTAGGGGAGCCCTTCAACGGCCAACTGGTAACAGATGGGAGGAGCCAGGAGGAGAGAGAAGACAAAGAGGAGACCGAGGAGAAGGAAGATGTGCGTGGTGGGGCACCTGAAGTGTTCACCTCAGAATCCGCGCAGACCTTCCCAGTCAGGCATCCAGATGGGTTTTCTTCCCATCGACCGGACAATTTGGTGCCGGCGGTGCCACAGCCCCCACGGCGAGGCCGAGACCACAACTGGAAGCAGCTGGGGACAACGGAATGCTCGACAAGCTGTGGGAAAGGTGAGCTAGAGTGTGGGCGAGGACGGTCTGCAGATCCCCAGGTGAGGAATGTGTGGCTGGGCTCGGGGGACATGGCAAATCCTCCCCTCCTTGAGCTTGGCTAAGAGATGGGTCATTGGTCTGATATGGTCCCCCCCCAAGACCACTCTCAAGCTTGATGGTCCATAAAGAGGACGTGCAAGACTCAGAAGAGCTGCTGCGCTTGTGGTTACAACTTATTACAGTGAAAGGATACAGATGAGTATCCTCAGGGCAAAATGCACATGTGGCCAAGTTCAAGAGAAACCAGGGGCCAGCTTCCAAGTGTCCCACCCCAAGATTGTGGCACACCGATGCTCAGAATTCTCCCGGCGATGATGGGTGACAGCAGGACCCAACATGGCCAACCAGATAAGCATCTCAAGGTTTGATGACCAGGGGCTCATGTGGCTCAGCTACACAGGCATGTAGCCCCCACATGACTGACATTAGCTACTCAGCCTTTAGCACCCAGAAGTCAAAATGAGAGAGAGAGCCTGGCCCAAGATCTCAGGCACACAGAAACAGGCACACAGCCAAATCATATTATTGGCATGAACTGTCTTGTCAAACGGACACAGTGTGGTCCAAACATAGAAAAACACTCCTATCAGCAGAATATTCCATGGGCTCCAAGGTGGTCTCCAGCCCTGCTCAAGGGCCAGTCCTGAAGAAGGCCTTTCTTTGGAGTGTGCAGGGTTTGAGTACCCAGGGCCTGCTGAGTTAACTCTCTCCTGCACCTTGTTCACCAAGTTTACGATCTAGAAGCTGATGTGTACTTACACAAATACCAGGTAAAGCTCATTCTCAAATCTACAATTCCAGAAAAGAAAAGCACACTCACTTGGCTTGAGGTGTGAGCTGGCTTTTACAGTCACCAACGCTCACAGCTGCCCACCATGCTCCCTGTAAAATCTTCACCCCATATCGTCCCATTTTCCTAACCCATCAGCTAAGACCCCAGGGATAAGCCCGAAGCCCAGCCAGGCCAGCTCTATGGACTCCTTGCAGGGAGGGAGACCACACACCAGAGGGAGGAAATGGTGTCTCTCCAAACAAAAGAAAAAGAGTTGCAGGATTTGGGAGAAGATGAATGGAGTTCAGGTGAAATTTAAAGAAAGCCAGGTGTTGATAGGCTCAAAGCAAAGCATGGCTGCGTGCAAAGGGGTCAATATCGATATCATCCTAAACTGTGAAGTGGATGCAGGGCCCTATTTCCTTGAAAACTCCAAAGTTAAGGTGGGCGTGGGATGAGGTGTTCCAGAAGCCCCTTAACGAACATCTGGCACCTGGGTTCGAAATTGATGCTGAGAAGGTGAGCTAGATCCGCAGCTCAAGGATATGCCTGTGACCACCTAGAAACTCCGATGCAAGATGCGTGTGGTAACAGCCTCCTGTTTGTAAGGAAGTCCTATTTGCAACCCTATAACCGCTGTCCTTGGAGGTGAGGGGACCACAGAAATGGGAAGGCTGTATCCCAAGAAGTTCCTGCTGCCGGGAAACTGTGTGTGATACCAAGACTATTGGTTTGGGGATTTTCTTTTTCTCTTTCTTTCTTTCTTTCTTTCTTTCTTTCTTTCTTTCTTTCTTTCTTTCTCTTTCTTTCTTTCTTTTTTTCTTTCTTTCTTTCTTCTTTCTTTCTTTCTTTCTTTCTTTTTCTTTCTTTCTTTCTTCTTTTTCTTCTTTTTTTTTTTTTTTTATGAAACTTGTACCCAATGGCACAAAATTCAGGAACTTTTAAATAATTTACACCTGGGAAGTTTTCACAACCGCCTCTAAAGCCTTTATCTTTTTCCCAAGAGCACTGGCTTAGTGGCTTTTGAGAACAGAATTTAGGTGTTGGGTTTTTCATGAGGGCTGGAGCATCTCCTGCCCGGAAGCCCTGCCAGTTCCATGATGGCTGAGAACTGGTGCGCTGACTTATGGAGCTGATCCTGTGCAGATATTATTGTGCTTTTACTGAATACGTGTGCCACGAATGTGGAATGGAGATTCATTGGACTCACCTCTTTTTTAAGCTTTAGGAGGGAAAATTAAATGGCTGTAGGATGTGTCTTACCACAGGCTTAAGGTAATTACACATTAAGGCCAAAACCATTTTAGTAAGGATCCATCCCTGGGAATATGGAGGTAAGCAGTGTGAAACGCAGTTGACATAGGAACCCAGGATCCAAGTGCGTTATTACTGAATTTTCCGCCACGTAGTTAGTGGTGCGACACCCACCAGAGGAAGCACATACATTGTGCTAGGTACACACAAGGGAAAGTCATAGAAAGAAGAAAAATTGCCATCATGTAGTTTTATATCAAGGATGACATGTGTAGAAGATTCTCTTCCCTTTCATGTCTGTAAAGATCGCCTGGCCCGGCCTTTCCAGTAGGATGGGATGTCGCCGTGATCAGAAACCATCAGGCATTGCCTTGTGGACTGAATAAGATAAAGAGCAAAGCGTATGCCGTTGCCCGCTCACCCTTCATGCTGCTCACACGGTCCTGTATTCACCGAATAGATGCCACATACCCTGGTGGTCATTCAGCGGGTCTCTATCTGTTCTGTATGAGGCATGATGCAGGGACCCTATTTCCAAAGATTCTGGTTATCTTTCCTTAGTCTGTGTGATCCACACTGACCTCAAACATCTGCCTCCCTTACTATACCCTCTGGTGTGGGACCAGCAAACTGCTTATACCACGCGGTCTAGCTCAGATACACCTCCTCTGTGAAGCCCTTCCTGATTCTGCAAGGCACAGGTGGGCACTTATTCCATAGGACCTCACAGCGATTCGGGCACAGTTTTGTCCCAGCTGTGCTTGGCTTAGCTGTCTCCATGCGTGGACCCTTTGCACCGCCTGCGCCTGGGGTTGTAGCCAGCACAGAAGGAGACGCTCCTCAGGTGTTTCTTGAATTAATGAATGTATTGTCAAGTGGGGCACGTAGAGCTATTGGAAAAGGTTTAAGAGTAGTTTTCACATCACTGCATCCTGGATATGCAAGGCTGTTATTGCCTTACTGTGTTTTATCCATAGCTTAAAGAATGTGGCTGGATGTATTCGAAACTGAAGAATCTTTTCTCTAGATTTCCATATTATTTTGTGTAATGTTCTTAATATAGTCTTTCTCCTTTGCATTGTGGACATCACACACACACACACACACACACACACACACACACGGCATCTGCCACCCAGATGGCTGGGATATGTGCATCCTCTTCTTTACCCCAAAAAACAGCACAGTTTCTCCAGTCCAAGAGGTGCCTTGGAAATAAAACAAAGGCAGAGCTATATATTCCCCCTGGCCCTCCCTTCTCTCATACTCCTGGCCCTTTTGCTCTTCCACTTGACAAATGGCAGCAGCCCATGGATGCCCCTCCTTTGCTCTCTGTGAGGTTTGCTCCCAGCAGTGATGGCTGAACCTGCAGGGCAGATGAGACAACGTGGGTGCACCAGGTTTAGCTCAGCAGTAGTGACAAACATGCCAGGGCCAAGACCTTCTGAGCCTACTAGGTGCCATCTTGCTCCTTTATGCACAACCCAAACCCATGCCCTCTGTGACCTCACCATTTGTCCCTACATTTGTCCCAGTCCTTCCTGATGGGGCTCACCAGACCACATGCTTCCATGCCCTTCAACAGCCCGCTCACAGTATCACCAGAAAGGGGTCCTGCCACTGGCAGCCCAGAGCGGCTCATACTCCATCTGGCCATTGCCCAGACCTCTATCGAGTCAAACTTTTGGTTTGGCTCAGTTGATTCCTGGAGTTCCAAGACAAGGATGACTTCATTTTCTTCTTGTCCCATATTCTGTCCCTCTCTCCACAACGCCTCACCAGCCTCTACACTGTCCTCTGAATTCACTGACTTGCCTCATTTAATATCTGCAGATTACCTGTGGTACAGTTCCCTCCTCCGGTACAACATTCCTCTGTTCTGATCAACCCATGCAACATAAAACCCAACCAAAATGATCCCAGATTTTTTCCTGCTGCCTGAAGCCCAGCCAGCACCTCACCTCATGGCCTCATTCTTGCTTGCCAGCAATTAGAGGCGTAATTGAATGGCATGCTGTACAATGAAGAGATGGCCAGGTGCCATTTCGAGTGACAGTCTCCCTCTCTGCAGAAATCAAAACTGATTCAAAGAAAGAGACCATTGTGGTCACTGGAGTCAAGAATTATATTTCGGGTGTTTTCTCACCATCAGAGAGAGAGCCTCTGAATTTATGTCCTTGGCTGAACACTGGACCTGGACCATGGACAAGTGTGCCGTAACGGCAGTAAGAGGGTGGGGAAAGGAAGTGGCCATGTGCAAACAGCCCTAAGCAGGACCCATCTCTCCAAGGCACAGAGCATTCCTATGGTAACCTGTATCCTTTTAGCTAAGGACATTCAATTGCTCCCTCATTTGAGTGCCATGTGGTTGGGGTAGTAACTTTTGCTTTCCAGTCCACAAACTTGCCAGCAGAAAAGCTAAACCCACAGGGTCTGAAAGGACAAATAATAAGATTTTTACTTAATCCCTTAATAGCTGGGTCCCAACTGGGTACCCTGCAAGGCGTGAACGGAATCTTACTCGTCTTTGTGAGCGAGCACAATGTGCTTAATGTTTGTGGAATTTAATTAAAAATCTCTTCTTAAGTGGAAGCAGATATGTCACTGGACAAAATTTAATTCCACAGAAGTTTTTGCTTCCTATTAATTTTACAGTCTGGACCACTTTTTACTCCACTAATGATTATACTTAATTGAAACATTATTTTAAACAGTGGTCTCCAGTTATAGCTACATTATAAATTTTTGTGGCCAGAGTAGTTTTGAGACAAATGATCGTTTCAGATTCCGAACTTGTCGGACCAACTGTCAAGCTTCCTACAAGAGCTACCCTCTGGCTCAGGAGTCACACGAGATCTGCTTAAGCGAGCATTGACAGCATTGACACGCTTTTCATGGCTGAGGAAATATTAAGACAATTTATGTTCAAAGTTATCCCTCCGGTTACAAATTAAATTGTATTAAGTTGGAAATTCGGAAACTCCAAATGCCTGGCCCATTAGCAACAGAGCTAAGAGAAAACTGTAGGATAAGTGATGGTGTTTTGCCCCACAGCAATCGTGTAGTGGCCTAGACAGGAGGCTGGCAGGGGGACAGAGTGTTATTTGTGTAGAAACATCTTTTTCAGACAGTTGCATGGCCTGTTCCCGGGTTACCTTTCTCACCCCATACACAGCCGTTGGTAATACTTCCGTGCTGCCACCAAGGGGCAGCAGAGAGACAGGAAGGCCGAATTTGGGGCATTTTGTTTTTTGAAAGCTAAAAGATTCCACTGAGGGGGGGCACTTGATGGGGTGAGCACTGGGTGTTACGCTATACGTTGGCAAATTGAAATCCAATTTAAAAAGTTAATCAATTTAAAAAAAAAATAAAGATTCCACTTAACCGATTCTGACTTTTTCTCCAAAATAGATTTACCCACCTTAAACCAGTGAAATTTATCCATTTTATTTTATTTTTTTGAAATTTATCCATTTTAAACCGTGTATTTCAAACAAAACGACAACAGAAACCCTGAGGCAGTGAGTATGATTTTTTTTTTTTTTTAGCAAAGTAATAAAAACAAATATTAGGCTCCTGATGAATATCCGTTCGGCATTTCTATTGAGCAGCTGTCACTCTGCTAGGTACTGGGATCGCAGTGATGAACAAGAATTAGTTCTGTCCCTGAGAAGCTCACTGTCCTCTGGGAAGCAGATCTACTCAAATAATGAAAGGTGCCATCGGATCAGTGTTCTGTTAGGGGGATGTGTAAAATGCTTTACAGGGTAGGGCGAAGCCAGCTGCTCTTCCAGCCCGCCTTCAGTCTCGTCACTTCTCTGCTTCAGCCTGCCTCTTACACTCACCAGGCACATGCAGGCCGGGGTGGGGGCACTTCTGCTCCAGTCCAGCTGCCTGGACAGCCCCCTCCCTCCGAGACACACATGCACACAGCTGCCCAAACCCAGCCTTTCTCTAGGATCCAGCTGGATGGACCCTCTGGGAGCCTTTCTCTGTGATGTCTCCGGAAAACCTCCAAACAGTTATCATTTGCGCTCATTTTATTTTTTTTGCTAAAAATTTTATTTATTTATTCATGAGAGACACACGGAGAGAGAGAGAGAGGGAGAGGCAGAAGGAGAAGCAGGCTCCACGCAGGGAGCCCGACGTTGGACTCGATCCTGGGTGCCCAGGATCAGGCTCTGGGCTGAAGGCGGTGCTAAACTGCTGAGCCCCCCCGGGCTGCCCTGTGCTCATTTTATAGTCACTCTCCTGCCTAGTGATATCTGGAACTATTAGGAAAATTGTTTTTATCTGCCTTCAGCCCTTTCCAACCATGTGACAAATGGCAGGAGCCCATGGAATTCAAGAAAACCTGAGGAGCGTCTCCTTGTGTGCTGGCTACGACCCCAGGTGCAGCCAATGCAAAGTGTCCACAGAGATTATAAGCTCTTCGAGGGCAGTAACCATTCCCACTCCTCTTTGCACTCACAGTACCTGGCCTAGCCCTTGTGGGGGAGGTGCGTATAAATGTGTGTGTGCACGCTCGCCTGGTTCTAATCCTGTGGCCTCCCTTCATCAGCACCTGGATCTCTGTACATCTGCACCCAGAGCCCAACATTCAAGTGTGTGGGGCCGTCCTTCAGAAGTTCTCCTTGTCCTTGCAGGATCGCAGTTCCCTATTTTCCGCTGTGTGCACAGAAACACCCACGAGGAGGTTCCTGAGAGCTACTGTGACTCCAGCATGAAGCCCACCCCCGAGGAGGAGCCCTGTAACATCTTCCCCTGCCCGGCCTTGTAAGATAGCCTCCCTGGGGAGGCCGCCTGTTATCGGGTCACTTCTGGCTGCTTGTGCATAGGACCTTTGTTTATTAAAGATTTTATTTATTTATTCATGAGAAACAGAGAGAGAGACAGAGACACAGGCAGAGGGAGAAGCAGGCTCCCTGCGGGGAGCCCGATTCAGGACTCAATCCTAGGACCCCGGGGTCATGACCTGAGCCAAAGGCAGATGCTCAACCGCTGAGCCCCCAGGTGGCCCTACATAGGACCTTAGTAGCAGATATAAAATCTGTCTGCATCTGATTTAGAACATAAGACTCAGTCTGGGCATGAACTGCAGTCTGTTGAGCAAGCGCACCAGTCTCTGGGGATGCATGGGGAAGCCTGTAGCCTTTAGCAGTGAGCACACACCTTTGGTGATTGGGAGCAATTATGTGTTAGCCTGGTGAGGGAAGCGGAGAATCACAATCCAGCGTGGCCAGTGTTGTGGGTGAGCTGTGAACAGAGAGAATGAGGGTCACAAATACATGGGCCAGGAGAAGTCAGGAGAAGTGTCTGGGGGGAGGTCTTGGGCTGGTTATTGAATGATAAAGAGGACACGTCCAGGAAAACAGAGGGAAGGGGCCCCCAAGAGGGTCCCGACATAAGTTTCAAAGTTAAGAGAAACATTCTCCTACGTATTGTGTGTGCTGATGCCTTATTTAACTAAGTGACAAAGCAGGACGTCAGGGGAGGACCGTGAAACTGAGTAAGTAGCTCGTGAAAAATAAAGAATGCTGGGTCAAGGCTCCTAAGTCCCAACGTGAGTTAATGTTCTACAGGGTGGAAAACTAATATTCGGAGTTTGGGGGGGGGTCTTTTACTAGATAAAAATCACCTGCACCTTCTCGGTTTTCTTTCATTTTCTAAAACTGGGACCTCAAAAAATAAAAAATAAAATAAAACTGGGCCCTCATCACTGGTAGCTAGCATGTCAACCAAGTGACACTCCTTCACGGAGTCCGATGGCCCTGAGCACACCGTTAAGCAGTGCTCCAGGGTGAGGACCACCCAGAAGGACCCTGATGGTCCTGTGCAGCCGGTGGGGGTCAGGCTGTCTTCCTGCTGACTGAAGGTGACATGTCCCTGTCGCGCTCTCTCGTTCCTGAGCTAGCTGGGACATCGGAGAGTGGTCTGAGTGCAGCAAAACCTGCGGCCTGGGCATGCAGCATCGCCAAGTTCTGTGCCGCCAGGTGTACGCCAACCGCAGCCTGACCGTGCAGCCCTACCGCTGCCAGCACCTGGAGAAGCCCGAGACCACCAGCACCTGCCAGCTCAAGATCTGCAGTGAGTGGCAGATCCGGACGGACTGGACCTCGGTACGCGGGGCTCCCCCTCCCAAGACTCACTGCTGTCCCCCTGCCCAAGCCCACCACCAAGACCTCATTCAGGACAGCCCTGAGGTCTCCTAGAGGGACCCCATCCCAGGAGGCTCTGGGGGGGACTGTTTTGCAAACCATAGGATCTACCAATAGCACGATGGAGTTAAGGCTGGTGTGTATCAGTCACCCACAGCCGAATTTAAGGATGAGCCCCTGGGAGCCTTGTGCACACAGGTCTTCTCTGTCCCGTGTGTCATGAGAAGCCCACTCCTTCCAAGCTTGCACCCCTGTTTTGCAGATGACAGAGCTGAGGCCCAGAGCAACAGGCAGGACATCCAAGGTCTTAGAGAAAAGGTGGTGAAGTGTTCAGGGCTGGGATCCTCCCCACGTAGCATGGCATTGTGGGGGTCTCACCACAGCCGTCCACTCAGGTGGCAGGTGGCAAGGATGAGGGCACCAGAGCTCAAGAGCCCCCTCCCCCCCGGAGGTAACGCTGCCCATCCCGCTGACGTGTTCCTCCTGTTTTAGTGCTCAGTGCCCTGTGGAGTGGGACAGAGGACCCGAGACGTGAAGTGTGTGAGCAACATTGGGGACGTGGTTGATGATGAGGAATGCAACATGAAGCTCCGGCCGAATGACATTGAGAACTGCGACATGGGACCCTGTGCCAAGAGCTGGTTCCTCACCGAGTGGAGTGAAAGGGTGAGCGTGACAGTGGGCAGAATGGGTTTTCTGCAGCCGGGACCACCGTGTGCCCAGCTGATGGGCAGCAAGTGTCTGTTGCAGGCACCCCAACCCACGGAGGTGAATCACTAGCTTAAGAATCCCAAGGGGAATTTCTGACTTTGGGGAAATTCCTTCTGTCCTTATACAAAGACCCAGGGGCTCCAGGGGTAAGCAGTGGATGCGAAAGAATTAGTTCTTCATGCTCCATGTGAATATTAAATACTGAAATACGAAATCAAGTGAACAATTACATCACGCCTCTCACGTGTTTGGTGAGTGCCTGGCATCTAAAAGTCACCCAGCAAGTGGCAGGCCCCTTCCTCCTTCCTAACTCAGCACAGTTCACAGACCATTCCCCTCCCCAGTAGACTGGCCTCCTTGGGGTCCTTGGCATCAGCTGTCAGCGATGACATCTGAAGCGTATTAGTTATATGTGTGCACCAGTTACCTGTGTGCAAGGAAACCAGCAAGAGCTAGAGTTCATCTATCAAAGACAAAACTAGGGGCCACTGGGTGGCTCAGTTGATTAAGCATCCAACTCTTGGATTTCGGCTCTGGTCATGATCTCAGGGTTGTGAGACTGAGGCCCATGTGGGGCTACGCTGGCCATGGAGCCTGCTTGGGAGTCTCTCTCTCTCTCTCTCTCTCTCTCCCTCTACCCCTCCCCTCCTTGCTCCCATGCATGCATGTGCATGCTGTCCCTAAAAAAAAAAAAAAAAGATTTATAAGGATTCTGGAGTTGGGTCATGGTGATGGTTGCATGCAGTGTAGATGTAATTTATGCCACTGAAATGTACACTTAAAATGATTAAAATGGTAAATTTTATTGTATGTATTTTGCCACAATAAGAAAAAAGGTGCAGGGAAAAGTACTAAGCAAAATTCCAGAGCGTATCTTGGGGTCGGGAAGAGAGAGCCAGGAGGAGATAAAGAGCTTCATTCCTTTTCTTATGGAAGCTCCTGACTGGCCATCAGGAGATTGCTCTCGGGGCAGCAGACTGGCCTCCACACCCACAGTTTGGTGGTTTGGGTGTCAGGATTCTCTAGAGCCCTTGGAAACTTGAGCTGTCAACAGGACTGGCTGGCTCTGTCTTCAGTACCTTTCTCTCGGTTGGGCCCGGTGTGCACCTTAGAGTCCCTCACTGTGCTCCCAAACTGTAGTGTGCCTACAGATCACCTGAAAACCCACACACGGTGCCTAGCCTGGGTCAGCACCAAGAGGTGGGCCCAAGAATCTGCCTTCCTCATGGGCTCCCAGGGAGCACAGAGGCCACTGGTCCAAGGGGAAGAGAGGACTAGGCGAGTTCACAGAACCTTAGGAAACAGCTCAGGAGCCTCCTCTCCCCCCAGCATCGTGTGAACAACGGGGCGACATGTCAAGTTCAGAGGAGTAAATCTCCATGCGTCACCATCCCGCCACATGGGTGGATTCCTCGGCCAGCATCCTTTCTGACTGCTTCTCCCTCTCGCTCTGCTGTCCCTCTGCTTGTGCTTTCGCTCTCTCGCTCTCTGTCAAATAAATGGATAAAATCTTGGGAAAAAAAAGGTTGGGCAAAAATTATTTTTATCACATATACAAAAAAAACCTTACATTAAAATGGCTATATCCTATAATATAAAAGTTTGTGATACAAACACAGAATTTATCATACCAATTGTCATGAATCAAAAGGAACAAGATCACTTGAAGTCTAGAGCACTTAAGTCCTTTTAATCCTTAATACATTATGTGACACCTCATAAAGAATATGCAGGGCCTAAGGTAATTTCATCTACAAATGTTCAATGACTCATACATTCAAATAGACTGAAGCTTGGAAATTTTTCTAAAGGTTCACATTCACTAGAGGAAATGCAAGGTTTAGAATGCTCATATGAAGATTAAAATGGCTGAAATTATTTTTTCAGTAAATGCTTCCTCATCTTCATCAATCATTATTCTAAAATATAAAGAGAATTGTTTATATTAACACAAACAGTATAATCAAAAGAAGGCTATATACAGAGATAGCGCAGGACAACTGAGTTTATAATACATCTCAAATATTTCATCTAAAATATTTAATTAGGGGATCCCTGGGGGGCTCAGCGGTTTAGCACTGCCTTAGGCCCAGGGTGGGATCCTGGAGACCCGGGATCGAGTCCCACGTCGGGCTCCTCACATGGAGCCTGCTTCTCCCTCTGCCTGTGTCTCTGCCTCTCTCTCTCTCTCTCTCTCTCTCTCTCGAATAAATAAATAAAATCTTTTAAAAAATAAGAAATATTAAAAAATTAAATAAATAAATAAAAATAAGAAATAAATAAAATAAAATATTTAATTACAGTTTTTATGAGACTATAGATTTAATAACTTATCTCTACTTAACAAATAGTAAATAGCCATTTTCTACTTTTTTAATGTGTATTTGCAAACATGTTGTCTCAAAAGAATTTTTCACTTGAATAATATGCACTTCCAACTAAAGACCTAATGTAGTTATGGATAAAAAAATGTTCACTTTTCCTGGTCATAAAGTAACATATAACATCATAAAAAAATATTTAAAAATCAGAAGAGCATACCTATAATCTTTTCATTAGCAGATAATAAGTTAAAATTTTTAAACTATATTGTCAAGCTTTTTTCTACTCATACATACTTTACATACATAGTGTTTTTGTATTCATACATATTTGAAGGACACAAATCATAATACTATGTCTATCATTTTGTAACCTTTTTTCATATATGTATTTATTATAAGCATGTTAATGACATTAAAAACATTTAAATCATGAATTTTTTTAAAGGTTTTATTTATTTATTCATGAGAGATACAGAGAGAGGCAGAGACACAGGCAGAGGGAGAAGCAGGCTCCCTGCGGGGGAGGGACCCCAGGATCAGGACAGGAGCCAAAGGCAGATCCTCAACTGCTGAGCCACCCAGGTGCCCCTAAAGCATGACTTTTAAGTAGACTAAGCTATTGTTTGCCTCCTATAACTGAATCAACCCCTATTTTTATTTCCTCTCCAAAAAACACTTGTAAATTTCCCTTTCATGTAAATTTGTTCCGCATCGTAACCTAAGTACTTGCTGGATCTAACACTTGTCTTAAAATTCCAAATAAAGGAAAGAATGAGCACTTTATTCTTCTGTTTAGGGAACTTCTTTGTTCTTTTTCAGAAAGATATCTTAAGCCATATCAATTTAGTGCTATGATGTAAATAAGTAGGTAATTTTGCTTTATTGACCCCCAGAACATAACATTATTCCCGAATGTTCCCACTTGGAGTAGATGAGTGAGAAGGGGGTGTGGGTGGTTTTCAGGAAGGTGCACTGGCTTCGGCAGCACTTCCCCCAGGACTTATGTCTTATTATACCTCGAGCAAGCTGCTCTCTGACCCTCTGTTTCCTCATTGGTAACTGCTGAATGAGCATTAAAGGGATGACATATTTGAAACCATGACCTCCATGAGATTGGTTACCAAGGGATGAGCCTCTGAATCACCAGCTTCACAAAAGGGTCAGTCCCCAGAAATGACCAGCTGGTGGCAGTCTTTCATATGTGACT
Source organism: Canis lupus baileyi (assembly GCF_048164855.1). Classification (NCBI taxonomy): domain Eukaryota; kingdom Metazoa; phylum Chordata; class Mammalia; order Carnivora; family Canidae; genus Canis; species Canis lupus. The sequence continues at coordinate 38,766,714 of NC_132869.1, forward strand.
CGTGGCTTTGTATAAAAGTCAACCTTGGGATCCCTGGGTGGCGCAGCGGTTTGGTGCCTGCCTTTGGCCCAGGGCTAGATCCTGGAGACCCGGGATCGAATCCCACATCGGGCTCCCGGTGCATGGAGCCTGCTTCTCCCTCTGCCTGTGTCTCTGGCCTCTCTCTCTCTCTCTCTCTCTGTAACTATCATAAATGAATAAAAATTTAAAAAAAAAAAAAAGTCAACCTTGTTAAGATTTAGGCTGAGCTATCCCATTTTTTTTGCCATTGGAATAAACATGTATTGAGCACCTAATAATGCCAGGCATGAATGAGATACAGCCTCCACGTAAAGAGGTGAAGGGGGCGAAATTAAAGAAAATGTGATTGAAGTGTACAAATACTTAAGGATCCAGAAGACATCCTGTTGCCCAATTTAAAATAAAATAAAAAATAAAAATAAAATAAAATCAGTTGGGGCCCCTGGGTAGCTCGGTTTGTTAAGTGTCTGACTTCGGCTCAGGTCATGATCCCAGCGTCCTGGGGGCTCAGCAGGGAGCCTGCTTCTCCACTTGGTTGTGCTCTCTCTCTCTCTCTTTCATTCTCTGTCAAATGAGCCAATGAAAGCATTGAAATTAAACTAAATTAAATTAAACTCTACCTAATTGAGTTGAGCTTGTGAACTCAAACCTGATTCTTCTTTTAAACTTCCAGGGCTATGTAGTCTTTCTGACTCAATGACTCATCGTAAACGCGTCCTTGCAGTACCTTTAACTGAGGGTGGGCCTTAATCAGACAGAGGCATCATTTACTTCTTAGTTCTGTAAATCAATGACAGCTTTAAACGCAGGGGCAATATTTAGTCACAAGAGAGAAAAAAAAAAAAAAAAACTTTTAGAAAATCCACCAGCCTCAATTTTGTAACACCTAGTATCTAAGGATGTTTTCCAGAAGAAATAAGATGTCGTGCTTTCTGTTACTTAATTACGGAAGATGATGCGTGAACCTGAAGTTCAGGAATAGCCATGAGAGCCTTGTAGTCAGTCCTGAGAGGGCCGATTGGGCCAAGTTTAGCATTCAGCGGTCTGTGGAGCCAGAAGACAATCCTCACCACACAGTTCCTTGGAAATTTCATGCGTATCTGTGTTTGGTCAGCCCAGAAGTTCAGTGAGGAGCCAGGTCCTTTTACCAAGAGGATTTGGTCCCTCTCGCAAGCACATCCTTCAGGGGCGGTGAGTGGGAGTGTTTCAAGGCCTGGCTTTGAAAGGTGGTCCCTGCTGCCTGGTAGAGGCCCATCGTTCCCCTCATTCCTGCTGAGAGGCTTCCCACACCTGGGCCAGTGTGGATAACTACTTCCAAGTTGAAATGCCTTTGTGCTGTTGTTGTGTAATAAGGAGAAATCCCTTACAGGCTCATCCTTCTAAGGCTCTCTCATTGGCACTTGGTCTGGGCACCTTAACATTCTTTTAGGGACACCTGGGTGGCTCAGTGGTTGAGCATCTGCCTTTAGCTCAGGGCATGATCCCCAGGTCCTGGAATCGAGTCCCAGATGGGGCTCCTCTCGGGGAACCTGCTTCTCCCTCTGCCTATGTCTCTGCCTCTCTCTCTATGTCTCTCATGAATAAATAAATAAAATCTTTAAAAACAACAAAAACCCCACATTCTTCTTTTAAATGAAGCACATGAGGGTATGTGGAAATATTCCCAGATGTGAGTATGTTACTTGGTTTGGAAAGCAGAAATTAAGTTAGGTAAATGAAAATTACTCGGGAAGAAATATTCTTAATGTTCAAAACAGGAAGATGACTTAATTTGCCTTGCATTCTTCAGGAGGATTTAAATATCTTGAGTGTTTAAAGCTAGGAAAGAGACCAGATAATATACAGCTGAAACAAAAAGCCCTTTAGCCTAGAATATTCCAATTATTGTGGCAAAGGATTTTGTTGTTGTTGTTGTTGGCTCAGATTCCAAATAAGAAGGAAGATAGAATGCAAGTCATGCAAAGGGTTTGTGAGCCTATAGGGAAGGAAAAAAAAAAAAATTTCCCTCTACCCTAAGTTCTGCAACTGAAGCCTGCATATTCAACTGACAAAAGCCAGGTTAACAGGAGAAAAGCCAACACATTTCATCTAATGTTATTTTTTTGTACATGGCACAGAGAGCCTCATAAGACAGAAGTAAAAAATCCCAAAGACACAATTAGACTTTAGGGCTTCTATACCATTTTAACAAAGATTGGTAAATTTTGAAGAAGTGACTAGACAAAGGAAAGGGGTTGGGGCTTCTAGAGGAAATAAAATACAAGAAAGTGGCTTAGAAATATATGGGGAAACTAACTGAAGATAAGGATTATTTGGGTAAAGTTTGTTAGTTTAGACTCATCCTGGCATCAGCTCCCCAACACTGATTATAAAAGTGTTCTCTTCTTCCTGATACTAGGTGGAAATTTCCCACAGGAAGTTCATGCTCTGCTTTTAGGCAGGGATAGGGAGGGCAGAGAGCCCTTCCTGGATCTGAGGTTTCTCAAGTGCCTTCCATTCAAAATAGGTCAATGTAGTATACTTCCAGGTGACATGTTCTCATCCCCTTCAGGCGCTTTGCTCCGGAGAGTTTCCTCCTTGAGGAGGCAGGCCCAGCCCAGCAGTGGTCATATAAATGTTTGGTTATTCATCCAGGCTGTGACTTTACAAGACTAGATAGCAGGGACCCCTGAGTGGCTCAGCGGTTGAGCGTCTGCCTTTGATTTGGATGTGATCCTGGTTCAAGGATCGGGCCCCACATCAGGCTTCCTGTGGGTAGCCTGCTTCTCCCTCTGCCTGTGTCTCTGCCTCTGTGTGTGTGTGTGTGTGTGTGTCTCTCGTGGATAAATAAATAAAATCTAAAAAAAAAAAAAAAGACTAGATAGCAATGTACAAAAATGAAAATGGCAATTTTGGTAAGGAAACAAAGTGGTATGTTTTTTCTTTTCTCAAATTTCATTTAAACGATGTCACTTTTATTTTTTTTTTTAATAATAATGTTGGTAAAACAAACATTTTTAAGGGAATACCCAGCAGAAACCCTTAAGATGGGCTTTGGTTGTACTCTAAAGGGTCACTTTCAGAGTTGGAATGTGCTGGTGACAGAAGAGAAACAAGCAAGGAAGGACCCAAGTCTGTATTCATTTATTCAACTGATATTCATGGATTTGCCCATGGGTAAGGTGCTGACCTGAGAAGGAAGTAAAGATGCTGCAATAGTCCCTGCCTTCACTGAACCTGCTTCTATAAAGGAAAAAGTACAGTAGGACATAAGTCACTTTAATACAAAGGAAGACAGTAGGGTGCACAGTGCCTTGAGAATTCTGAGACTGGGAAGAATATATTTGTCAGTGAAAGGAGTTTTCACAGAAGAGATGGCATTGGAGCTGAGCCTTAATGGATTTTGATGTGTCCTGGTGAAGGGGAAGACCCCTCTAGACAGATGGAAAGAACAGTATGGACAAGGAAGAGTGAAGGCTTCATGAGATTGGGAAATGGAGGACCCTGGCTCTGTCCAGCATGAGCTGTGTGGGAAAGAATAATGGAAGTTAGCTTAGAAGACTGAGGTTGACTGAGGTGGTCTTATAGGAAAGCTTGAATGCCAGGTGGGGAAGTCCATGTTGGAATGGGATGGCATCAGAGGGATTTTCAGCACAGCATTCCCAGCTCCTGAAAGCCCAGCAAATTAAAAAAGGTGGTGAAGCTAAGCAACAAGCTGTGACCACAGTCCAGGGGAAGAATATTAGTGGTGCTGGGAACCACGGGCAGAAAGAAACAAGACAGGAAAAATGTGGCGAAACCAGAATCTGTGAGACCTGACGTTTGGCTAGATGTTGGAAACAAAAACTCAAAAGAACAGTCAACTTTTGAATCCTTCTAGAGATCTGAGCACAAATTGGAAAACCAAGAGTATCAGTAGTGATGGTGGTGAAGGTGGTGTTCCACTGTTTTACGTGTTGGACGCGAGGTGTCTGGGAAGGACTCAAAGAGGTCCAGAAATGTCTGAACATACAGAATGAGAAGCAAAATTAGACAGCATCCCAAAGTATTTCAAGACAGATGAAAAATGCTCCTCAAGCTTTGGGGTATGACAGGAATGTGTTTAGTAGGCCCTACAGGAGGGCAGAGTATGACTGTAGGACAGAAATCACTGGTGGTTATGTGGCTTTAAGTGAGGACCTTAACTCAGTTTCTCTACCTTAGAGTGGGAATACAGAACTTGGCCCTTTAAAGCCCCTCATACCATGTATTGAGCACTTGCTATATGGAAAGCACATTATTCATTACCTGTAATGTGTTCCTATGCCAACCATCCAGATGAGCATGCCAGAGGTGGAAGGGGCTGGGTCCCTTGCCCCAGGCCACCCTGCCAGGAGGGATATTAACACTGATGTGTTTGGTTCCCAGGCCAAGTTCTCCCTCTATGGGGAGCTGTCTCCTAATACCGTCACAGCTATGGCCTTCAGGACTAAGGCCACCCTGCCTTAATATCAGGCAGCCATGTTGAGGTGATGGATTTCACTTCCCCAGCTTCCCCAGAACAGCCCAGACTCCCCAGAACATGCCCACATGTTCATGCTGTCATTCCTCTGCTGCTGGATATATTTTCAAAAGCAAAAGTCAAGACAGATCGTCGACTGCAACAGTGGGACAGGATATTTGGAATGAAGACTCTCCCAGAAAATCTGAAATGGGGGTTTGACCTACTGATAGCCTACAATGGATGGAGTAAGCTGTGCGTGAAAGTAGTCAGTGACTCCTGGGTGAAAGAGTTGGTAGGGAAAGAGATGTTCAGTCCTCCTCCACATCATTAGAACCTGCGGGGGCCTCCCCTCTAATGTGCCCTTCTCCTGTCTTGCAGTGCTCAGCGGAGTGTGGTGCTGGGGTGCGGACACGCTCAGTGGTGTGCATGACCAACCACATCAGCAGCCTGCCCCTGGAGGGCTGTGGGAACAACCGGCCAGCGGAGGCCACACCATGTGACAACGGGCCCTGCACGGGCAAGGTGGAGTGGTTTGCAGGGAGCTGGAGCCAGGTGAGTGGTCGGAGCTGGCTGTGTTTGTCTGTCCCTGGTAAGAGATGGCATACATAGCAGAGGGGTCAGGAAACAGGACTTGGTGTATCCCAGGTGTCCTGGGTTTGAATCCCAGCAGTGCTACTCGGGGCCCTGGAGAAGCTGCTTATGCTCTTAAAGCCTTGTTCAGGCAACAGTATTTCTTGAGCACTTACTACGCACTTCTGAGTGCTTGAAATATATCAATGAGCAAAGCAAATATCCCTGCCCTCAGGTAGCTTATGATCTAGCATGGTTTCTCTGTCTATAAAATGTTGTTAACAACCACACTGTGAGGTTATTTTTAGAAGTAATGTATATGAAGAATGTAGTACAGTGCCTGACATACAACAAATACACAATAAATCATAACTGCTGCTGCAGTTATTGTGGTTAATAAAGCCCATTTTGTCTATATTTGAGTGTCAGATGCACAAACAGATAGGATCCATATCCAAAGGAAGTAAAACCACGATCTCAAAGAGATACCTGCACTCCCGTGTTCATAGCAGCATTATTCACAGTAGCCAAGTTCTGGAAGTAACATAAGTGTCTGTTGATGGATGGATAAGGAAGATGTGAGATAGATATGTCTGTGTGTGTGTGTGTCTGTGTGTACATACATTATGGATGTCTTATGTGTATATACACACACATTACAGCATATGTATTGTGTGTATTTATATATATTATATACATATAGAATGGAGAATTATTCAACCATAAAAAAGAAGGAAATCTTGCCCTTTGTGACAACATGGGTAGACCTGAAGGACATTATGCTAAGTTAAATAGGCCAGGCAAAGACAAATAGTGCATGGTATCACTTATATGCGGAATCTGGGGAAATTAAAAAAAGAAGCAGAACTCAGGGAAACAGCAGAATGGTAGTTGCCAGGGTCAGGGGTGGGTGGGGACATGGGGAGAGGTGGGTTAGAGTGTGCAAACTTTCTAAGATGAAGGAGTTCTGAGATTCTAGTATATAACATGGTGACTGTAACTGGTAATACTGTATCACTGAAATCTGCTAAGAGAGTAGAAGGGAAGCGATCTCACATGGTACAAAACAGGCAACTCTGTGAGGTGATGGATGTGTTCATTAACTTGATTGTGAGAATCCTTTCATAACGCATATGGACATCAACTCATCATTTGTACATCTTAAATAGATTGCAATTTTATTCATCGGTTATACCTCAGTAAGACTGAGGGGAAAATAGAAGCAGATAAAGGAAAAGTTGAGGTTGTTCCTTATAAAGAACAGATAATACCGAATATTTTAATAAAGTAATTTCATGGATCAATTGATTTTTTTCCTCAGTATTCCAAAATTGAATGCAGAAATGTGGAAAGGATCATTCCTTCTTACTGCCCCATTATGATTGCCATTAGTATTTTGAGTTCTAGGACCACTTAGCACTGGCTCTTGGGGCTGGCTGGTTCTCCAAGGACTTTTTGGCTGATGATCATGAATCATACATTATCAGGGTCTCTGGCTCCATCTAGAATTTGATTTCTTTTAAGTAGCTTTAAAAACAGACCCTGAAAAAAAATTGACTTCCCCGTCCTTGTAAGCTGATATAACCCCCTTGGAAAGCAATTTGGCAATAAAAGTCAAGAACCATAAAAATGTTCATTTGCCTTAACCAGTCACTTCACTTCTGGGGATTCATTTTAAGGAAATAATTAACAGAAGGGGGGGGAAGGCTTTTTTTAACAGAAGTGTTCATGACAGTGGGGCATGTAGGGATATTACGGTGTATCATAACTCATTAAAATATTATGTAACAACAACAGTGATAATTAGGGAGACGTAGAAAGTACACATGATATAGTGACAAGGGAGAACCAGAATGCGAAAATACAGGAACTTTATCTCAGCCGCTGCAAAGAATGGATTTTTATATGAACAACATGGGAAATGTTTTCTTCTCAAATTTCCTTTAATGTTTTTATAATACAAACTGTCAAACATAGAAAATTCAAAAAGGAAGGGAATTCAAGTACCTGCAGCACTACCCGAGTGGCTGTCGGAGTCAGGCATAGCTGATAGCTGGTCCTGGCCCTGTTTCTCTGTGGTTCTTCTGACTTGAGGCAACAACCTCTCAGAGCCTCTCTCCCCATCCAAACATAAGGATGAGAATATCTACTAATATATATCCGTTCGTTTTCCCCATGTTCATTATTTTGTCTGCCAGCTGTTTCTATGTCGTTATTGGTAGCAAAACACCTAGGACTCGAATCCCAAAGATAATTCGGGGTAGGCCATATTGCACCAAATATCCACAGATATGAGGCAAAGGGAAGAGCCCTGTGGGAAATTGTGACAGCGTCTACACAGTGAAGATAGGCAGAGCAATTCAACTTGAACGTCTACCAATCTCAAAACCAATCCTATCTCCCCAGAGGGGAGCAAGATTCAGGTTCTTTTTTGCTTGAGGGCCTCCTGTGGATTCCAGACCTAACTCGGAGAACTGAGAGTGATGTGAATTTGGGTGAAGGCAGTGTTTGTTTCTGCTAAGATTAGAAACATGGCATTTATTACCTGGTTGTCCGAAGGGTCAGGCTGTGATTGAATGTGACGTGGTTTTAGTCCTGGATTTATAAGGGTGTTGGAGCCTGCTGTCATCTCCCTACCCTGGGAATCTGATGTTATCCCCAAAGAAAATGAAGTAGTGAGTGCTTATTTCTTGACACTAGAATGAGGATAAATGTCCCTTCCATCCATGTGGTTTGAGTGGTAGTTGGCATCCAGAACACCCCACTAGCCTGGTCACAAGTGACCTATCCAGGGTGGACATGTAACCCAGGCCAAGCCTAGGAGAGTCCTTCCCTGGGACTTGAATGTAGACTTAAGGGAAGAGACTCTCTGGGAAGTTGTGAGCACAGGTGTTTCCAGTGGCCTTGTTGAGAGCTTGTGGAGAAAACCAGCCCAAGAGAATAAGACCTATCAAGCTTAGGGAGTCTTTCTTCTATCTAGAGCCAAGTAGCCCAATTCCTACTCTTTAGGTATTCCACCAATATCTAGATTCATGCCTCGATGGATGCACAGATGTTTCTTTTCTTCCCTGCCAATTCTAGGTTTACTTCACCTGTAATTGTCTTTGTTCTGGGGGGTCTTTCACAGTCTCTAGCCAATGGGAGCGGCACTCTTGTCTGCGTGTCTGTCAAGATTTATTTTCACTGGCATCTAAGCAGACATTTCCACTCTCATCTTGGATCAGTGATCCACTAAAGTACACCTGCAAAAAAAATAAAAATAAAGTACAACTGCAGGGATTATTCAGGTGTAGAAACACATGTAATCACTATCCCTGCTCAGTGGATGTAGTTATCCCTATTAAAATGCCACCTCTGTCATCTATGCTTTTCTCCATAAATTATATCTTATCTGATATTTGCATTATTCTGATTTCTCATTGTTGATTTTCACCTGGTGTATCTTTGTCAACTTCTTATGTATTTTTTAAGATAACGTCTTTTGTATGCAGGACTAGTTTTGTCTATTTTTATCCAACCTGCAAGTCTGTTTTTTAAGAGTTAAATTTTAACCATTCACGTTTTTTATAATCACTTACATGTTTGGATTTTTCCCTGCCATCTTAATTTGTGTTTCTTATTTAGGTTATTGCCATGTTTTCTTGGTCTGTTTCTTCTTTCCTTTCTGCACATTTGTACAAATCAGGTTTCCCTAATTCCATTTCCCCCCCCCTCTAACATTTTGGAAGTTATAAATCCTATTTTTATTCACTTAACAAATAACACTCAAGTTTTTAGCATGGAGTTTTAAACTGTCATGTTTCTATCTGTGTCATCAGTAATCACATCCTCCCCACAAGGAAGACAGAAGCCATAAGTCCCCACTTATTTACCTCCACTTCCTCAATCCACAATATCTCCAAAAAGATGTTGAGATCATCTGGATCTTAACTCCATATTAATGTTAATGAATTTTATAGAAAATATGGATTTAGGTTTAAAAACAGCTTTCTTCCCTCCAAAGTTTATCTTTTTTATTGACATATAATTCACATACCATTAAATTCACCCTCTTAAAAGTATACGATTCAGTGGTGTTTAGTATATTCACAAAGCTGTACAACTATCACCACTGTCTAATTCCAAAACATTTTTATCATTCCCCAAAATCTCTGTCTCCATTATTAACAACAGATTTTGCCCACTGTGGTTTGTATCTGTCCTGGCTGTGTCTTCTTCCTGGTTCCTTTTCATTTGATTAGAGACCATGACCCAGTAAGTCTTTCAAATAGAATCATGAGTAATTAAGTTTCTGAACCCTTGAATATCTGAAAGCATCTTCACTTCGCCCTTTGATATGGTAGGGGCAGGTGCCTGCTCTTCCCCCTGGGGACAGTCAGGCCAGCCCCACTCGTCCTGGTCAGCACCTTAGCTGATCACTCTGCCACCATCCCGAGGCCTCCCTCCTGCTCCCCGTATTCTTTCTCTCCAGAAGCACTTGAGCTGTTTCCTCTCTGCTAGGCTGGGCATCCTTCTCTACGTGCCTTGTGAACTGTGATGTGCTCCTTCAATTTAATCCCATCCACCTTTCACCATTCAAATGTTCCCCATAATTTCTGGTCCACCAAGCATGAGTGCCCTTTCCTGTTTTCAGATGTTTCATGCATGCACACATCTCCCCCCACACGCATCCATTCACTTGTCCCTAACACATGTGTTGTGCCCTCTCTGGCCATTTGGGGTAGAAGGCTGAGATATGTGCTCCTTCTCCCTTAATTACCCAATCTCTTCAAGGACTTTGCTAAATAGCAGAAAACAGCTTCAGATTTGGGTCAAGGTTTGTCGCCTGCTTCTCTGCCAAGCACTCAGCACAGACACAGACCCTCAGAGCAGTCAGAGGTCTTTCAGATCAGGTTTCCAAGCCCCCCGCTTCCCTCGCTTGGCAAGTGAGACAGTCCACACCTGAGGAAGTGCGATATCTTGGCCAAAGACGCAGCTGTTTAGTGACGATGTCTCGACTAGTTTCCATGTCTCCTGTCCTAACCCTGCTGCCCCCTGGGCCCTTGCACACACTTTCACTCCCCGTATAGGGGAGGCCAGACTTTCTCACCTGGCAGCCAGACACTCCTGTCCTTCATCTAATGCTGTCATTGTCTGTGGCATTTGAAAGAGAAGAACAAAACCTAGATATACTCCAAATCAGTCATTAACTCACATGGAATAAAATAGGAAAAACAGACCAAGAAGACTTGTTCTCTGGATGTTGTAGGAAGATGTCTCCCCCAAGAGAAGGGCATTAAGTGGAAACTGCTGAGGGTGATGTTTATTATGTCCTGTGTGACTAACAGACCACAGTCTATTGGTTTGGGGTTGCCTTTTTCTTCCGTAGATATGGGTGGGGTTTTCCCTGTTTCTATTTGACTATGTTCCTGCATATAGACAGCAAAGCTAATGTTAAGACTTTCAACTGAAGAAATTGTGAGAGGCTTTTTATAAAGATAGAGTATTTAAAGCCTCTAGAAGTATATGGATCACAGCCTTAAAATTCTGTAATCCAGAAGTATTAAGAGTAAACCACACATGAACAGAAAACACTTTACAAAGTAATAGATACTAAATAAAACAAGTTGTGAGCAATTATACACGTCATGTTTCTGTACACTAATGAAACACCCCAACACGTGCAATTCTCGGACCCCCCTCTTTGTGTGACTACCTTCTCAAGCAGCTTCCCACCAAGCTGGGAAGTGAGAAGCTTGGATGCCACAGTCAAAGGCTTCCTGCCGGCCACCTGTTGGGTGGGGAGGGCTGACCAACGGGATATTGTCCCCAGTCTGGGATATTCTCAGCTTTGTGTGTCCCAAGGAATTTTAATGTAACCCTTTGTCCACAAGTGTGCAGGCGCTGAGAGACTAAACTCGTTCCCAGTATCCACCCACTGAGGCCCAGCAGATGGAACAGAATGGTAGTCCATTGTGTTATAGTGAGAAGTGTTGAATCTACTGGACAAGAACAACCAAACTGACAGGCTGGTGTGCCCTGCTGTGTGTGCCAGGGGAAGGGGCATCTAAAGAGGTGGCCTAAAAGAAACCATTTCAATCTCACAGAAGGCACCATGATCTCAGTGACCAGCATCCTGGTGCTATAATATAACGCAGGGCACCCACTCTCCATTCCCGACACAGAGGTCTTAGGAAAACCAGAATCCACCCGCAGCACCTTATCCAGCTACATTTTCCAGGTGCCCCTGGGCTCATCATGACTGAATTGATGATAGAAAACACTCAGAGCCGTCCCTTGATGTTCTCATCCCCTTTTCGTCATGTGACACCCATCCTTCTCTGATTTTTCTCCAGTGTTCCGTCGAGTGTGGGAGTGGGACCCAACAGAGGGAGGTGATTTGTGTTAGGAAGAACACAGACACCTTTGAAGTGCTGGATCCCTATGAATGTTCCTTCCTGGAGAAGCCCCCCAGCCAGCAATCATGCCACCTCAAGCCTTGCGGGGCCAAATGGTTTAACACAGAATGGAGCATGGTAAGTCATGGCGCTCTTGATAGAGATTGCATTAGTACATCATTCTTCTGCCTTCCTCCCATAGACATCCAGACACCTACTGTGTGTCGGGCACTGGGCTCAGCCCTCGAGTAGATTCTCTACAGTGGCCTACTCTAGACCGTCACTGTTGGGACACCTCTGGACATAGCCTGCTTGGTGGGAAGAGCCAGAGGCTGGGACCATCTTGACCTCTAAACTGGAGAGGCCATGAATCAGTGACTCTCATTCTCAGTGTGCATAAGAATCAACTGGGATCTTGTTTGAAAAGATGGATTCCGCGTCCACCCTAGCTAAGGAATTTGCATTTTGAACAAGCTCCTTAGTGACTTGAATACAGGTGACCTTGGACTGAATTTTGAGAAATGCTGTTGCAGAGGATCAACAGCTGAAGGCATTTGAGGATGCTCTTGAGACTACTACACCGTGCAGCGATCTCATTGCAAAACTCACTGAAGGAATTTCTGTCAGGTCTCGGGAATCTGTGTGTGGGTGTACTTTTTTTCTAATCTTGCAGACATTATGGATTGTAGATTATGAGATTCATCTTGTTTTTCTCTTTGAATTGGCCACTTGGAAACTCAGAGCCAAAACTATGGCCCATCTCTAAGAATTTATGAGACCTTACAAAGCGGATTTTGTATGCTAATGTTCCCCAGCTTTTCTCTCTTTTTCCTACTTTTACTTTTTTTTTGCTCCAGTCTTCTCACCCTTTTTTAAAAAAATAAATCTTGTAATCCACTAAGTATTTCTTAAGACCTCTCAAATCCTTTTTGTGAGAAGAAAGGATAGTGTGTAGGTGAAGATACAGAGAGAGACAGAATTAATACAGAAATAGGTAATGAAGGAACAAAATGGGAAAGGATGAAAATAGGGATATAATTTTTTTTTCAAAAACCTTCCTGGGGTACCTGGGTGGCTCAGCGGTTGGGCATCTGCCTTCAGCTCAGGTCATGATCCTGGGGTCCTGGGATCAAGTCCCACATCGGGCTCCCCTTAGGGAGCCTGCTTCTCCCTCTGCCTGTGTCTCTGCCTCTCTTTGTGTGTCTCTCACGAATAAATAAAATCTTAAAAAAAAAAAAAAACTTCCTAATACAGAAAACTTTCTAGGGCATCATTTCTGAAACCATGTCATGGAATGTTAAGGGGAAGCAGAGGTTCATTCTGCCTTTTGTCACTGAAGATCACCAAGCAGAGCCTGTAGGTGAGGCCAGAGAAGAGGCCAGAGCCTTTCTCAGAATCATGCAAAGGAGATAAAAGGGATTTTGCTTATGAAATATATGTATAAAAGCTGAGAATTCTGCTTCCCTACAGTGTAGGCCTGCTCCCGTCATAATAGCCTTTGGGCACAGGTTAAACTACACCTCAAAGGCAAATGGGAACACAGGAGGTGTTGCATTTGAAAGGTGTGTTATCTGCTTCTGGGACATGGAATTCACCTGTTTTGATGTTGGCCACAGCCTTTGAGAATGCAAGAACAGATCACCATGTTATTTTGCCCTTTGGTTTGGAGGGTCTAGAAAGGGCCAAGTTCACCAGGTCAAGTCAGAGGAGATGACCTCCTAAAACATCTGGCTGGAAACTCAGATGTGCCTCAACTCAACTTAGGTGATAAACTGCAGTACATCCAAACCACAGAGAGTACTCAACAACAAGAGCAAATGCACTGACATGGCTGAGCTTCAGATGCATTTTGCTAAGTAAAAGAAAGACCCCAAAAGCTACATGTTGTATGATTCCATTTTTATATTCTGAGAAAAAGAAAAACCACAGGAACAGAGACCACATCAGTGATTGCCAAAGGATGGAGTGGGATGAGTCTCACTACAGCACAAGAGGATCTGCTGTGTCTGATGAAACTTTTGGATCATATTTCCTGCAGGAAATACGCAACTCAAAGCTCATAGAACTGTACACCACCAATAAGTGACTTTTTCTGTATATAAATTCAAAAATAAATAAACTGAAACAAATATGAAATAAATGGCTATGATAATAGCAAAGACAGTAAGATATCTTTTAATATGTCTTGTTTTATAAACTTGAGTTTTGAGCTCAGTAAACTGGTATTTAGATTATTATAAAACAAAATTGAATTTGAAAAAAGCAATCCCTAAAAATGGAAAATATAATGAAACAAATTAACCTAAACACGTATCCAGTTGGCAGCATCGGCACTGTCACAAGTGGTTTTAAAACACAGTTATCTGGGCCTGCGTGGCTCAGTCAGTTGGGCATTCGACTATTGATCTCAGCTGAGGTCTTGATCTCAGGGTCATGAGTTCAAGCTCTGTGTTGGGCTCCACACTGAGTGTGGAGCTGACTGAAACAAACAAACAAAAGAAAAAAAAACACCCCAGTACTTTGTCCATCCCTAAGGACCAAGAGAATTATTGGAAAATGTGTATACTGTTTGCAATAATCATATTTTTAGTGAGAGTGTTGTACTGTAATCTGAGATAGTTGGGTGGATAGTGTGTGATAAAGTAAACGAGTAACTTACATTATGATAATATATATGATAATATGGTAGTGTCTTTCTGTTTTCTTTCTAATTTCCTTAGTATCCTTGAGAAACAGGATTCTCAACTCAGGTGAATGAAGATACAGGTGAGATAGAAGAGGTTTAAGTGAAAATCCTGTTTTCCTGAATTTGAATTAGCAATATCACTGTGAACTCACAAATTATAAAAAAAAAAAATTTTCCCAGTTTTACCTATTTATCCATTGAAAGAGCCTAGAAACAATGGCCAACCCAGTAGCAAAGAGCATGCCTATCAGCCAAAATGTGGCTTGAAAATACCACTCTCTACTAAAAGCAGCCAGGAATTCTTAGATAAATAGCTGATTCCAGGCTTGAGACCATATATGTACAAATTAGATTGGAATATCTTTTTATACCACGTGGCAAGGAAGTTCTCAAAGACAATTGAATTCATGCCCAAAGGATTCATGTACCAAGTTTTAGGGGCTCAGATTAGCCACTGAGGAGACATCAGTGAGCATCAGTAAAGATAATCATTGACATAGATTGAATTAAATACATCATATATGTTTGAACCCATCCATTGATAGGAAGTGTCTAATAATAAAAAAAAAAAACTAATTGGAGGATCCACCATTAGAAAACATTAGGGAAACCATCTCATTACTCTGAAGACATAAATAAAGGAAAGTAATCAGGCATTTACTTTGTCTTTCCTAAACAAGCTGAACCAGTGGGTATACCAAAGAGCAAATATATGTAGGGATGGGGACAGGGATTACTTCCATTTCCTAGCTAATAAAAGAAGAAGAGATGATAGAGTTTTACCACCATTCTTCAACAACAAGTGAATTAATGGATCTGGACATTGCACATCCATGGCTGCTGACATCTCCAAAACAGAGACAACCACACACATCCAATGAAGCAATCTCACCACAAAAAAACCAAACCAAACCTGTTAGGGCCTCTTTTATACCCAACTTCCAATCTACAGGAAATGCAGAGGCTAGAGAATGATGATAAACTGTATGATGCATATGCAGTCAGTAAAATCCTGACTATGGGAAACTGTACAAGCCAAATGACTCAATTACTCCAGACAATAGAGTACAAAGGGGGGATAGGCAATGGGAGTGAACTTATAGATTGTAAAGAGCCCTAAAAGCTCTGTCAACCAACTGTAATGTGCAAATTTGATGTGGATCCTGATTAAAAAAAAAACTGTATTAAAAATTTGAGATTCACAAGAGAAGTGGAAATAGGAACTCTGAATATATTTTTGAAGATAAGCACATATTGTTAATTTCTAGATGTACGACTTTTCTAGAAGTATAACTTTTTAAGAGTTTTTGTGTTTTAGAGCTACAAACTGAAATCTTATAGAAGAAGTGATGTGATGTCTAGATTTGCCTCAAAATAGGAGTGGAGTAGACATGAGTGGGGTGTAGATGGGACACAATTGGCCATGTGTTGATTGTTATTGATGCTGGTTGGTGCATGGGAGTTTGTTTTAGTATTTGGTCTCCTTTTGAAGATGTTTGAAACTTTCCAGTATCTGCTGCTCCAGTGTGCTAGAAATCTAACTCTCTCCTTTTATCGCCATGCAGTGTTCCAAGAGCTGCCAGGGCGGCTTCCGGGTCCGAGAAGTGCGCTGCCTGTCAGATGACATGACCCTAAGTAATCTCTGTGACCCTCAGTTGAAGCCAGAAGAGAAAGAATCATGCAACCCTCAGGACTGTGTCCCTGAAGTTGGTAAGTAGGGATTCCTATCTTGGAGAAAATATAGACCCTTCTTAGACCCCAGCAAGTTCCCTGGTATGAAAATGCCAAGCCCATCCAGGTCTCTATGTGACCTTGTGCATAATCGTGGGATTCAGGAGGTCATTCAGTATGGTAAGTTTCATAGCTTAAGATGACTGGTCATGGGTGATGATCCAAGCCACCCTCCCAACTTAAATGTGAATTGATTAAAGTAGTAGTGATTTCAGAGATTTGGTTCCATTATCTTTAAGATCGAAGTAGTGAGATTTCAACTTTTACTATGCAAAACAGTGTAAGGAAGAAAATTAATAAGAAAGGTCTAAACCTATTTAGAAAAAAAGTTGTTAAATAATAGTTAAAAATAAGAAAACCTCAGTATAGAACCTAATAAGAAATGTGAATGAATAGAGAGACTTACTATTCCTGGATGGAAACACTCAGTACTATAAAGAGGGGGGCACCTGGCTGGCTCAGTCCATGGAGGATACAACTTTTGATCTTGGAGTCATGAGTTCAAGCCCCACGTTGGGTGTAGAGATGATTTTAAAAATAAATTTTTAAAAAAATTCTGTCAAATTTTAAAGGATAAAAGATAATTCATGAGGTTTGATATATGTTCAGATTTATTGCCTTATCGTATATTTGAACACATTATAAAATACAGAAATTCATGAAGAGACAGGGGTATGGTGTTACAATACAGAATTCTGATGTACAAAGAAAGTGAAGTATGATAAAGGCCTAATGTTAAGGAAGCAGGGAAAGGAGAGACTTCCATTGTATTTAGATAATCAAAGATCCATTTGAAAAAACAAAGCAAAACATTTTAAATCTTGCTTTATGCCATATATATATAAACATTAATGCCTAAAGGATTAAGATTCTTGCATTGGGACACCTGGGTCGCTCAGCAATTGAGCCCTGGGCTCAGGGCGTGATCCCCATCCCAGGATGGAGTCCCACGTCAGGTTCCCTGTGAGGAGCCTGCTTCTCCCGCTGTCTGTGCCTCTGCCTCTCTCTCTGTGACTCTCATAAATAAATAAAATCTAAAAAAAAAAAAAAGATCCTTGCATAGAAAACATAATGTAAAAATATCAGAAAAAATATATATCTTGGGGTTGAGTAAGCCTTCATAAGCTAGACACAAAATTCAGAGGCCTTATTGCTTAATGTAAAACTGTAACATAATAAACATTTCTCCTACTAAGGACATTGTATTAGTCAAGGTTCTCTAGAGAACCAGAACCAATAGGATGGATAGATGGATGGATAAGTGGGTGGGTAGGATAGATAGATAGATAGATAGATAGATAGATAGATAGATAGATAGATATTCATTATGAGAAATTGGTTCACATGAATGCAGAAGTGGGGAAGTCCCACAATCTAGCAGTCACAAGCTGGAAACTCAGGGAAGTTGCTGGTATAATTCAGTCTTGAGTCTTGAAAGCCTGAGAACCAGGGGAGTTGATGGTGTAAATCTCAGTCCAAGGCAGGAGAAGATGACATGAAATGTCCAGCTCAAGCAGTGAGACAGGAAAGGGGTAAATTCCTCCTTCCTCTGTTTTATGTTCTATGCAGACCTTCAGTGGGTGAGTCCCATCTACAGTGGGGAGGGCCACCTGGTTTACTGGGTCCATCAATTCAAGTGCTGATCTCATCCAGAAACACCTTCACAGACACACCCAGAAATAATGTTTCATCTGGGCTCCCCATCACCAGTAAAGTTGACACATAAAATTAACCTCACAGGCATCATAACCCAAGTTGGAAGAAAAGGAGAAAAGAAAAGAGGAAGAATGAGCAATGATTGTGAGGAAAATGTGAAACATTCCTTATTAGAGTGGGATACAATCAATATAAAAAGAAAATGTTCAGCCAGGAGGAAGCAATAGTGACAGAAGTACCATTGCTGATTCATGCGCACAAACGTATTCCAACTAGATGTCACCTCCATTAACCTTACATTGGCAACACATAATTAAAACTTGCTTTAAATGTGGATCCCAAATTGTTACATAAATTGTTTTTGAAAAGAGTACACTATAATGCAACACTGGAAACACTATATAAATATATATATATATATAGTTGTCTACTTGTCTCTGCCCAGGCCAGGATAATTAAAGACAGTCCAAATTACCAGATCCTTAGAATTGATTGTACAGTTTGCAAAACTAGGAGTGATTGGTATAACCAATTGGTATAACACAGTTCATGTGTTCTGAAGAGCTGTCACTCAGCTGGCAAACATCTCCTACAGTGTTCTAACTAATGTGACACGATGGAAATTTTTTACCAGTCCGCTTATGTCTTCTTCATTTGTCTATAGTGTCTTTTCAAGGAGAATAAAAAAACTACTTAGCGTCCAATCATAGAAAATCTAACTAAGGGGATCCCTGGGTGGCGCAGCGGTTTGGCGCCTGCCTTTGGCCCAGGGCGTGATCCTGGAGACCCAGGATCGAATCCCACATCGGGCTCCCGGTGCATGGAGCCTGCTTCTCCCTCTGCCTGTGTCTCTGCCGCGCTCTCTCTCTGTGACTATCATAAATAAATAAAAAATTAAAAAAAAAAAAAAAAAAAAAAAAAAAAGAAAATCTAACTAAGGAAAAAGGGAAACGATGAGATTAACAAAATACAAAATATAAGCAAAACCTTGGTATTGTTTGATATGCCTCAGATTTATACCATCAGAGCTAAAGTTACTAAAAATGTCTATGCTGTGAGCTGGAATTATTGCAGCACAAAGTATATCCCAGACAGTTGCTCACAGCAAGACTCTGTACAGACTCAGAAAGCAAAGACGGCTCAGGTACACATTTGATTATAATGCTAAAGAAGAAAATCATAACTGAGTACATGGGCAAGTATATGCAGTTGTCAGGTTTTTTAAAATGAGCATTCATTTTTATAATCTTTCATGTAATTCCAGAGAGCCATTACTAAATCATCTTACAATTGATAGTATCTTAGAATCAAATAAATGCCATTCAGGTAGAATTAAATCTCTAATATACATAGAACTCATTCAAATTAATTGAAAAAGAAAACAAACAGAACCCCTATACCCATGCATCTTCAGTTTTGCTGTGAACCTAAAAAGACAAGTGCTCCAATTTTGTAAAGGATGAAGGATGTGAACAAACATAATGGAAGAGACTGAGCTAGTAATCAGCCTCACTGGTAAATCAAAAAGGCAAATTTTAAAAATAAAGGAAGTCTATGTTTTTCCATAAGATTAGAAAACTTTTTTTAAAAAATTGGACAATAATCATTGTTGGTAAAGCTGTGGGGGAAAAGTCAGGCTCCTACTTGTAACTGAGTGTAATCTTTTTGGAGAACTTTGGCAATATCCCTCAATATGTAAAGCATTTGGTGTCTTTGACTCAGTAACTCCTCTTTTAGAAATGTATACTAAAGATATGCTCTAAAACTGCACAGATATACATATACACGAAGAATGGGGCTCAGTAAATTATGTGGAATTAATAAATGAATGAATCATAGAACTTCTTGTAACTCATAAAAATTGGAAGCAATTACATTTCTGCCAGTAGAAAGAAATGGTTAATTATATTACTGTACACAGTAGAGATGTTACAACGTCTTTTATATGAAACATAAAATCTATTTACCAAATAACACTGTAAGCAAAATCATAAGAAAACCCAGAGGCGTGGAGAAGATGTTTGCAACACATATAATGAACAAAGGACAGGATTTCCTGTAATTGTAAAGAATTTCCATGAATCATTTGCCTTAAGTTAACTAAATCAGCACGTGGGAAGATAGGGAAAGCAATTCATAGAAAAGGAAACTCAAGTGGCAAATATACAAATAATGATGTGTTCAACCTCATTGGGGGGTAAGGTCATATCCACCAGATCAGCAAAAAATAAAACACGCAGCATAAACAAAAGAAAATTGTTGCCCCCACTTTGAAGAGCAATCTGATGAGATCCGTAAAGTTGCATGTACCTGATGACCCAGCAAGACCCAGAGAGGGGATGTGTGACAGCTGTTTGAGGAGCAGTGTTTGTAATAGTAAAAAAATTGAAGACGACTTAACTGTCAGTGGAAAACTGGGTCAAAATAGTACGATGACATACTATTCAATAATGAAAATGAACTCTCTAGGGCATTCGAACATGAGCGAATCACACAAAGTCAGCATTGAGCAAGTTGCCAAGGAATATATACAATCTGCATCATTTTTTTAAGATGTTATTTATTTATTCATGAGAGACACAGAGAGAGAGAGAGGCAGAGACACAGGCAGAAGGAGAAGCAGGCTCCATGCAGGGAGCCCGACTTGGGACTCGATCCCAGGACCCCGGGATCATGCCCTGAGCTGAAGGCAGACGCTCAACCCCAGGCGTCCCTACATCAGTTTTTTTTTTTTTTTTTTTTTTGAAGTTGAAATGCCACATAGTGATTTGGGTACCATCATTTACAGTTCAAGTGCAAAGAAAGGATTGGGGATAAAAAACACCAAATGGGGGGCTTGATTACCTCTGGAGCAGTGAGGAGAAAGTGGGGAGGTGGTCATGGAGTGAGCTCTGGGAACTGTGTCTGTGTTGGTGAGCAGCCCAGAACACAGTCCTTGGAATTATTCTCTCTACCGAATTCTGTGATCATGTTTCAAAGAAAAGAAAAAAATGTAAGCTCTTGGCCCAGGCTACAAATCCCCGATGTGTTACAGCGGGGGAGCGGGATGGGAAGCCAGGCCCACCCCCCACCCCCACCCCCACTCCCCCCACCCTGATCCGGGCTGGCGCTGTGCTCAGAGTCCTCCCTCCCGTTCTGTGTTGCTGCAGATGAGAACTGTAAGGACAGGTACTACAACTGCAACGTGGTGGTGCAGGCGCGCCTCTGCGTCTACAACTACTACAAGACGGCCTGCTGCGCGTCGTGCACTCGGGTGGCCGCCAGGCACGCAGGCTTCCTGGGGAGCAGATAACCCCGCGCTGCAGCAGGAGGCCGCCGGGCTGCCCCCCAGGCTGCCACCACCCCCACCTGCGGCCGAGCGTCCACGTCGCGGCCCGGAGCCAAGCCACGGTTGTCCTGTAGCATCACCACAAACTGATGATCCCTCCCGGGGAGCCCTGGCACCTGGGAAGGTGCTGTCGGAAAGCCGAGGGTGGCTAGGGGTGCGGGTAGCCCTCAATCACCTCCCATGCCAGCACTTTCTAAGCTAGCAGGTGGGCCCTCACGGGGCGCTGCCTGGCGGCCGGGGTGCTACTGGCCTTTCCGCGTCGGGGCCCCCTGGAGAGTGGGGAGAGGCAGCTCCCGCCCTGGAGCCCCGCTCAGCCCTGCCGAGACACCTGCCTCCCAGCGTCCCCTCAGCCCAGCGGTGCCTACTTTCATTCTCAAAGACATGAGGCTTTTTCCTGCCTTAGGACCCAAGTATCTCCTGTCAAGTAGTGCTTTATGAGGTCACAGGTGTATTCACAGCTACCAGATCATGAACGGCTCACGAAGCCCCCAGAACGGGAGCCAGGGACTGAACCATTATCCCCATTTTACTGACAAGGAAACTGAGGCTCAGTTTAAGTGATTGACCTGCCAGGTATATTCCCCTGTTGGGTGGCAGGGTTGAGTCCGACCACAAAAGTCACCCCGAGGCCTGCCCAGAAGCCCAGAAGTCTGTAGGAATCGGCTTCATTTCAAACCAGGTGACCGAGAAATTTCCCACTCGGTGAACAAAGCCCAGCTTTAGAATTCTTTCCTCTGGCCAAAGGTCAAGACACTATCCTAGGCCCTCAGTTGTTTCTGACGCCTGTTTCTTTCTTCCTTCCCCGACGAGGTCACAGATCCTAGTTATAGGGCTCTGTGCAGGTTTGGTTCAACCCCATCCTGAATGGAATGGTCCTTGAGACAAGAAGGCCATTGGGGTAGCAAGGTCATGCCTGAAGTCCTGATTCTGCTCCCCAGGGAGCTGACCGCCAAGGACCCTGCGGCCACGGAGCCTCTGGTGTCTCTGTACCCTGGGCTCCCCTGCTTCCCCAGCCACCTCCCCAGGCTGTTCACCACTCACCCAGTGGAAAGTCTAACCAAACTGTCTCCGCATAAAACCTGTGTTTATATTAGAAAGAGTCTTCCTTTGGTTTTTCCACTTTGATTTATGGATTTCTGTTTGTGATTTCTCATCCCTCCCTCCCACTGCGAGTCACAACCTATATCCCAGCATCCCAGACTTGAGCACTAAGATCTGCATTCATGCCACTCGCCAGGGAGAGGGGCCATGGGCTCCCCCAGTGACAGCCACCACAGAAAGGGTCTTCCCCAATGCCCTTCACCTAACTCTGCAGCTCCAGAGGCCTCGGGCTGCAAGGGAGATGCAGTGCGTATCGAAAGGTAAACGATCTGAAAAGTCAATTAAAAGGAAAGGATATATATGTGCGTGTGTATGTGTGTACATGTGTGTGTGTATATATATACATACAGTTGACCCTTGAACAATGTAGGGGTTCAGGGTGCCAACCACCCCCTGCACACTTGAAAACCCATACATAAAATTTGACTCCCCAAAAGCATAGCTACTAATAACCTGCTATTGACTGGAAGCCTTACCAATGACATCATCGATCACCACCTATTGTTATATGTCATATGTATTATATACTGTATTCTTACAATACAGTCAGCTAGGGGAAAGAAGATGTCATTAAGAAAATCACAAGGAAAAGGAATCACACCTACAGGACTATATGGTATTTATCGGGGAAAAAAATCTGTGAATAAGTGGACCTACTGCAGTTCAAACCCATGTTGTTCAAGGGTTACATATATATATTCTCCTACCAATTAAGACAAATACCAGGCTAAACAAATTGTAAGCTTATAGGAAATCTGTCTTATTCAGTGCCGTGGTGCTGGGTCTATTTCTCTTTGAAAGCAAGTCTGGGTTCTTAGGAATCGAATTTCTCCCTTGAGCTCTTTAACCCCAAAATCTGCTAATTGGATGATCCCCTGAAGCTTTTGGATGTAGTAGCACTAGCCCAATCTGACACACTGTGTTCGGTTCCCACTGCCCTTGGGCTTTCAGAAATTCTATCTGGCCTTTCCGTGGGGGTTCTTTTCTTGGAGAGCCCAGCCGCCACTTTGCAAAAAAAAGGACACCCATCTCTCTCCCCATCCGCGTGCAGTGTAACTTGCACAATATGCAGCCGGGCAGAGACCCTAATTCCCATGCCCACCAAGCAAAAAGAGACCAGAGAAGCCAAACATATGGATGGTTTCCCATGCCCTCTCTCCCTCTCACCGCCTACTTTTGCTTTTTATCACAAGAGAAGCATGATCTTTATGCAGCTGCTCTCAGATCTTGCCCAAGAAGCCATTAAATTGGGAGATTCCTTGGAGGAGGCTTTTCCATGCTGGAGCAACATCAGTGGGTGGAAGGGCAGAAAGGCTGATTTCAGCTCAAATTGAGGGAAAGCCTTCTAGCCATCCAGCCTGCCTAACAGCAGTCCGGGCCACCCTACATGGGCGAGGCTCCATCCTAAAGGGAATTTCTTCATCAAGCAGGAGGTGAACATCCTGGGTCCTTCCAATTCGGAATTCTCATTACTGGGCTGGCTCAATGCTGGCTTTGACCTCTCTTGGGTGTCCTGTGGCCCCCAAATGCTACCTGACAGCTGTTTAAAAGGACAGTGATCTTCCCATGAGAATGGCCATCCTGCCAATGGCAGAACTGAGTGGCAGCAAATGGGTTAGTGCCATGTCTTTAGGGGAACAAAAGTACCCAAACAGTGTCTTTTTTCTCTTCCAACAAATAGTTGGGCTCTTCTTGGAATCCATTCATCTCTGGAAAAACTATGAATTACTAGAACGGGCATTTTAACAACTTCTTGGTCTTTAAAATCCAGTGTTTGTTAAGTTCCTGGTTCCTATGGCAACGTATCAATGCCCCCATAGGGCACACAACACAACACGCCTGATAGGGCCCTCAGGGTGTCGGGTGACACGGTGCCTGGAGGTGGTCAGAGGACAGCTGATCTGAAGACCCTCCCTGCAGATAGGCCTCTTTCTCCCTTCCTTGGCGCCCCCTTATCTCAGTCTTGCTTTTCCACGATCTGTCACCCTCTCCTCAGCACCTCTCCATGACCTTTTAAGCGGCCACTTGCAGAATTGAAAGTTACATTTTAATGCTGTTTTGCTTTTTCCTGTGTCCTGAATGGCCTCATTCCCTGCTCCGGATTTTAAAATTAGATGAACTGAAGGTGTTACATGTTTTCACAAAAGTCAACCAAAACAGCTTGCTGTTTTACTTTCGCTTCCTATTGGAGAAGGACAGAGTGTCCCTTGCAGCCCAGGCAAAGGCCACTCAGTGCACTCCAGCCTGCCACCCTCACATGGACTCTCATTTTTCCCCTAGAGGAAAGAAATAGCAGAAGAGACAGGCTAAAGAAAGCTTGCAAACCCAGCCACTGGATGGAGTCAGGAGTCCTCTGAGTTCATTAACAGTGAGTCGGCTACACTCTGGCAGAGAGAGAAATCCAGATATTACTAGTACCTTCCTAAGCCAGTGGCTTTCTCCTTTTTTTTTTTTTAATACAGCCATTTTAGAATTTGAATATTGGCCCTCTAATGTAAAAGGCATATAAGTGGTAAAAAGAAATATGGCTTTCCTTAAATCAAACCTGGAAGGACCTATATCAGCCTGGCAGGTGGAGGCCAACACCTGACGCTTGCCGTTTAAAACATCTTTAATGTGGCTCTGATGGGAAGTTGGACACCTTACTGATGAAATTGGTGGATGACATGAAATTGGTGACAGTGACAGGCCCAAAGAGATCTAGGAGACTAGAACAAAACCTGGATCTTAGGAATTCACCAGGAAGCAACATAAGTGTACCTTTGGAGTTAAAATGAAAACAAAAACAAAATTGTATCAATACAAGGTGGAGATGTAAGAGTTTCAGCTAAGTTCAATGTGAGTCAAGAAAGTGGAATGGGAGCACTCCCTCCAAACCACACACACACACACACTGAGACACTTAGGCTCCACTGGGAGAAGACATTCGTCATGCCACATTGTGGTTGTGATGCTGGAACCACGCTTGAGGAATATTGTTAGCGTGTAGTGTTCAGATGAGCACGCCCAATCCTGATGAGGGGCGCAGACAGAAACAGGGGAGAGGACTTCATGAAAACATTTATCCTGGAGAAGAAGAGGTGTGGGACAGCACTATGAGAGCAACCCTAAGGCCATTAGGTAAAGGCTGTAGGAAGACAGATGTTAGCCCCTGAAGAAGGACCAACTTCCCACAGGTGAGAGCCCTCCCCCAACCCTGAAGGTAGAGGGTTCTCCCATCGCTGGAGGTCTCAGCAGAGGCCGAAGGGCCACTTGTCAGGGATGCTGGAGAGGGGAATTCAAGCACCCAGCTGGGGCAATATGACTTTTAAGGCCCCTTCTAAGTCTAGGCTTTGGTAACTCTGTCAGTAGAGCAGCTTAGGGTGAGCCACCTGGTCTGGGGTACTTCCCATTTCTGCGTTGGCCATTTTGATCCCAGTGTCGCACCTCTCACCTGAGCTGAGTGTGGGCCTCATATCCCAGAACCACTAGAACTTGGTCAGAGCTGCCCTGTCGGGTCCTGCTTTGTAGATGAGTCACACAACATCCCGACGGCTAGTTCCCCGCCCAGGGTCACACACTTTAATGGGGCAGGACCTTGACAAGACTAAGGCCCTCTAAATACCTTCTCTCTTTCTCAGCTCACCTTGCTTTGCTTCACCTCTACTGGAGCCAAGTAATTTTCTCCACCCCAAACCATCCCATACTCCTGGTTCTATTCCATGGGTAACAGAGAGTTCCATCGATGTGCTGAGAAAGGTGACCACGAGGGAGGGGGGACTTCCACCCAGGTTTCCCAGCATCTTCTAGAGGTTGAACCCTTTGCCTCAGTGAGAGGAAAGCCATTCTATTACATAAACCAACTTCCGGTTCCTTGACCCCCCAGTTCAGTTTGTCAGAAGGATATACTTTGTTATAACTTATTATTTTGTTCTTTGTAAATACAAGATGTTTATAGGAAATGTGTATTCTGAACTCTATGGGCAGAATGAGTCACTACACCAAAATAGTTCTATTATTTAGAATATGCTAATTTTAAAGGGACCTAATAGGTATTTATTTACATATACAATCCACGTTTGTGTAAAATCGTTTGATCCTACTAACCCAGCTTCCTGCAAAGTGGCTACATGATGTCTTATTCTAAGTTCATAGTTACCATTCAGTATCCTGACTAGCCAAATTCTTTGGGTTTTAACATTGAATATAAATTACTCTGCTTTTTGACTCGTTCAGGGGCTTTTATCCCTGGCATCGTACCCGAAACAGGTCTGTTTGCATTGCCACCTTTCCATCTTAAATGTTATGTTTGCTCGTATAATCTGCCCTCGCCTCATCCCCACCCGGAGAAGGGAATTTGAGGGTCTTTAATCCCTTCTCTTTGTCTTGCTTCCTTCTTAGCATCACCAGCACTAAGTTGCTTGGGAGGCCTGGTCAGAGCAGCGTGTAAGGCCGGGTCCGCTGTCAGGGGCTGGGAGGGCTTTACAGGGGTGTTCCCAGCTCTGACCACACCTCCAGGGTGTCCTCTGGGACTGCTAGGGTGGGGGTTCTGTGTCCTCCTACCACCTGCATAGCCAAGGAGCAAGGAACCTACTAAATACTCCACTGTCTCCATGTCACCCTTATAAAGTATTGTTTAAGAAGGTGGGGTGGGGTAGAAGGTGAATTATATGAATAAATGCAGTGTGTTTTCTCTCCGGCAAAAATGACAACTATTTTTGTGTATGACTAATTTATTTTTATTATTGTAAAAATACAATAAACTGGTTAAAAAGATCAGCTTCATTAACATGTTTGTGCTTTCTTGGGACTTATTCCACTTCTACTCACGTGGCTCCAAACAGCCCCCTCTAGAAAGATCCAAGTCCTTTAGAGGTCCGTTGGCTCGTCAGCCTGGTTCTGAGCGCTCTGCACAACGTGGGGCCACTCAGAGAACATTGGGGCCACTTAGGGGACATCTTCCCTAAGGAGGACGTTAGCCTTTAGGCTGCTTGAGCTTTAGGCTGGTCCTCAACCTCAGCTGTCATTAGAATCACCTGAGGAGCTTCAGACAAAGTGTTCAGGTGTGTGTATCACCCCCAGGATAGCACTTGAACAGGTGCTTCCTTAAACCTCCCCAAGGGGGGCAGGAAAGGTTGGGGTCCACTGTGCAGATTCAATGTGGCTCCAGACCCTCAACTGAATAAAACTTCTCCCAACTTCCCTCGGGCCGACTTCACCCTGGTCTTGAGTTTAGCAAAGTGTTTGACAAAATCTATCAGGCTATCTTGGTGCCTAATAAAGTGAAATAGGACTTAGGTCTTGGTGCCTGTTGAGAGCCATCCTGGACACGAGACAGTCTCAGGTGGCATCTGTCCTTGACTCTGTCCTGCATTGTTCCATCAGTAACTCCCAGAAACTTCTCATTGTGCCTAAAATGTGTTCCCCTCCCCTCCCACCCGCCTTCTCTGCCTGGAAGATCTCCACTTAGTCGCTTTTCTTTTTGATTGTGGTAAAATTAACGTGACATAAAATTCGCTATTTTAACCATTTTGAAGTGTGCCGTTCAGGGGTATTTAGTACATTCACGGTGTCACGCAGCCATCACTGGAACATTCTCAGCATCCCCAAATTCCATGTTTGATTCAACACGCCAATCAGAGCCAGACACTGCTGTGTTCTTACTAAATGCTCATAGCAGACCCAGGAGGCTGTAATTACCCCTTCTGGAAACCAGACCATTGAGATGCAGAGTCTCCAGTTAGCCTTGGGTGGCTCTAGGCGTCTACAGTCAGGTCCCCATCAGGATGGGCCTGTGTCTCCCCCAGCTGCATCTCTGCGGAGCCTGACACGTTCTAGGGTCCCAGCCTATCTTAGTTCCAGTCTCTTTCTCCACATCAGCTCCAATCGGTGGACGTAACTGTACAAGCACAGGACGGCGTGCTTAGCTGTTGCTGTGTAGTCACCCAGGCTCGATGTGATGGATATGGGCACAGGCTACGTGTGGAGCTACACAGCTGCCCCCGAGAGAGAGGCAGCAGCCTGCTCTATTCTAGGGGTCAGACCCACGCTGGAACCCTCGGTCGCCCAATTTTAGGCACCACCCGTCATACAAGTTCATTGACCATCAGGAAAGAGTCCAGAGGATGGTGGCCAGGATGGGAGTGGAAGGAATCTGGAGAGGACACTGTCTTCAACCATCTCCACGCATCTCAAGGACACTTGAGGACAGACAAGAAACTGGACACCCAGGAGATCAGTAAAGAGAAGGGACAGGGAGTCACACCTGCTTCCCATAATTGAGAGGCTTAACAACGGGAAAAGACATCTCAACAGACATTGAGACCCTCAAAAAAGAATGATCAGGAACATTTGAGCGTAGGGAAATGTTAAATATGGACAACATTTAAGATGATGCCACCGAATCCACATAAAATTTATTGGATGTGACGGTCGTGTTTGGTCAAGCAGGAGTGTCTGCTGCAGTATTTAGGGATGATGGCCACGATGTCTGCAATGCACTTGCACGTCGGCCAGTGACACTGTGTGCGTGCACACGTGTGGAAAGAGAATACAGGCAAATAAAGTAAAACACACTTTGATATTACTGAAAGGTATGTGGTATTCACTATACTATACTTTTCTGAGGTTTGAAATTTTCTTAGAAAGGGGGTGCAGATAAGGAACAGAAAGAGGATAAGGAGAAGAGCTACCATTTTTGCAATGTTTTCAAATTTGTCTAATGATTGGGTGCCTGGGTGGCTCGGTCTGTTAAGCATCAGACTTTTTTTTTTTTTAAGATTTTATTTATTTATTTGAGAGAAAGCAAGAGAGCACAACAGGGGGAGGGGGGGAAGGAGAAGCTGGCTCCCTGCTAAGCGGGGAGCCTGACACGGGGCTCAATCCCAGAACCCTGGGATCATGACCTGAGCTAAAGTCAGACGCCTAATGGAGTGAGCCACCAGGTGCCCTAAGCATCAGACTCTTGAGCTCAGCTCAGTTCTGACCTCAAGGTCCTGAGTTCAAGCCCCACGTTGGGCTCCCCACTGGGCATGGAGCCTACTTAAATTTTTTTAATGATAATAATCACCTGAGTGCTCATTCAGCCACCCCCCCCCACCCCGTGTGTGCCTCCCCAGCAGAGAGCACAGAGGTCTGCATGGCGAGCCCGTGCCCCAGGTGATCCTTATCATCACCAAGGCCGGGAGACCCCAACTTAGCACTTGCTTCATGCCAAGCATCATCTCGGTCATTCTTCACATAGCTCTTCACGGCAAGGCTTATGAAGCAAGTACTTCATTTTGTGGCGATTTTATGGATAAATAAAATGGGATTCAAAGAGAGAAAGTAACCTGCCCCAAGGCATGGCTATTCAGCGGCAGAGGCTGTCCTGGGTTGTCTTGAAGCGTCGTGTAATGAAATCAACTGGAACTTTTTGTTGTTTAAGTGATGTTGGGACCCTGTTCCCAGATATTCCAGTTGGTTGGAGGTGGGGACCAGGCACTGGTGGTTTTGAAGCAGCCCCAAGAAATGCCAGCTCGGACTGAGAACCACCTGAGAAGGGTGTGTCTCACTCTTTAGTGTGTATATGAACCACCCGGGATCTTGTTAAATTTAAGATTCCGAGTCGGTGAATGCTGGGTGGGACCTGAGATTCTGTATTTCTAGCAAGTGCCTGGGGTGAAGCTGCTGCTTTGAAAATGAGGCATTCAAGACGAAGAAAGTTGTAGGTTTTCTTCTCTTTATTGAGAAGCTGAGCCCATGACCTTCTATAAAATTCAGATTCGTGGACTTAATCTACCAGTTTACCCCTTCAAATCAAGGGAATATAGACACTCTGAAACTCTTTCAAGCCCCTATACTTGGGCATCTGGGAGGCTCGGTGGTTGAGCACCTGCCTTCGGCTCAGGGTGTGACCCCAGGGTCCTGGGATCGAGTCCTGCATCGGGCTCCCTGCAGGGAGCCTGCTTCTCCCTCTGCCTGTGTCTCTGCCTCTCTCTGTGTCTCTCGTGACTAAATAGATATATATTTTTAAAAGCCCCTATACTCATGTGTCATATGTGATTCAATGTTTTCAAACAGAAAAAAACCAGACAACCTGGGTATCATTCATGCATTTATTGGCCACATGTAAAAGAAAACCTGGCTACCCTGACTCGGGGCTTTGTCTTTTCTTTTACGACAAGGAATCTGGCTGGATTGGTTAGCACCTCGGCAGTTCCAGGGCCAGCTTCTTTGTAGTTCTCCTGGCCTCTTCCTTGTGGTTACAGGATCACTTCTCCTGCTCCAGCCATCACATCCATCTTCAGGGGAGGAAGGACAGTTGCAGCTGCATTGGCCTCCATTTACCAAGAAAGCCAAAACTTTCCCAGAAACCCCTCCCATACCCGGCAGGCTCCCAGGTAGATCTCATTGGCCAAAACGGGCTCCACAGCCATTCCTAGTTACCAAGGAAGTTGGGAAGACAGAGAAAGGATTGTCATGATTAGTGTGAACTGACCGGGATCCGCCACTGGATGCTGGACGCACAGCTGCTCTGGACAGAGCTGGGGTTCTGTGGGCAGAGACACAGGAGGGGACAAACAAGGATGAGGCCCCTGGCGATGTCTGCCCTTGGCGAGCACCAGCTTCCCGACCGGGGCTATCCCAGGTCAAACACCACCACCTCTGCTCGGGTAGGTGCTGAGCATGCCGAGTGGAAGAAGACTGCCCTCAGAGTGCTAACGGGGGAGACAGAAGATAAAGACAAACAGGTGACTTCTGTGTGGCATGGCGGGTGGTGATACGCATTGTGGGAAATGGCAAAGCTGGGAAGGTGGATGAGGCATGGTGGAGCCGGGCAGGAGGTGATGTAATTTTGCAATGTTGGTGAGGTCCTGAGCCAATGGCCAAGAAAGAAATTCTTGAGACATCCTTCGTGCAAAAAAACATGATTTTGTTAAAGAATGGGGAACGGGACCCATTGGCAGAAAGAGCTGCTGCCCTGGGGTTGGGAGGGGGTGGCTGACTGTATACTCGGGAGTTGGGGGAGGTAAGGAACATGGGTGTCCGAAAGGCGTGTGCAATGCTGAAGAAGACTCACAGGATACTGGGGGCCTAGCTGTTGTCAAGCGAGGGTTGTTTTTCCTTCTAGTGAGGCATTAAGACAGCTGGGAACCCGCCGGAGGAATGTTATACTCTGCCCAACTCAGGTCCTTGTCAATGGGCTCAAGGTCATAAAGAAGTTTAACTTTGGGGGCACCCGGGTGGCTCAGTGGGTTGAGCATCTGCCTTCGGCTCAGGTCATGATCCCAGGTCCTGGGATGGAGCCCCACGTCGGGCTCCCTGCTCAGCTGGGAGCCTGCTTCTCCCTCTCCCTCTGCCTGCTGCTCGCTCTCTCTCTCTCTCTCTTAAATAAATAAATAAATAAATAAATAAATAAATAAATAAATAAATAAATAAATCCTTAAAGAAATTTAACTTTGCATACATTCCCTTCTGCCTGTCTTTCCCACGTCACTCACGAGGGAGGGTGAGATTAGGACTCCAGGAAATCAGGGCATTATGGGTCCCTGAAAGCTAGGCTGTTGATTAGAATGCTTTTTCCTTGTGAATCACTGAGACGTTGGTAACCCGATGGAGAGTCCTGTCTTGCAGGACTCTGATCTTTAGCAGTTAAATATTTGTTTTTCCCTTCCCTAGGGTTTAGGGCAGCCATGGGTGCCTGAGGAATGTCACACAGATCCCACCCGGAGGAGCGGAGGGGTGTTGCGGGGTGTCAGCTTCTGCTTTGCCCTCTTCTTGCCTTCTCCGTCATCAAGAGGTGCGATTTTCTAAGAGGGGGTTGGGGGCACAGGCACAAGCTGGCCACGTGGCTACCTGGATGAGGATGGTCCGGGCAGAGGAATGTGCACGAACTCCGCCTCTATGAGAGCACAGAACGTTCAGAAAGTGGGGGAACCAGGGGAGCAGGAGATGGGGTCAGGTGCCCTGGGGGCCTGGGGAAGACTTTGGCTTCACCACGAGTGAGAGGAGAAGCCAGTTAGGGATTGGCGCGGAGGAGTGATGGGGCTTGAGTGAGGCCAGCAGCCTGGCATCAGCTGTGATTTGTGCACGGGCATTCACTGTGCCCAAAACACCTGTCTTCCTGGGCTAAACCATCAGCATTGGAGGCAAGCTGAGAAATCCCATTTCGGTGAAAACGTTGATTTAGGAAAGTCCACTTAGCACAATGTAACAAGAGCCATAAAGCTGACCGTACACCCTTTCACTTAATAATTTCACGACTGGGAAGTCATCCTGGGGAGAGGACTTAAGGAAATGATGTTTTTTCTTTTTCAGGAGTGTTTTCAATAATCATTTTTTTCATTTTGTGTTTTCACATTAATAATAATCTTTTAAAAGTAGACATGTACATGTACTCCATCATCTGGTTGACTTCCTTATGGCCCAGTACCACCACTGCGTCCGGCCTGGTAATATAGAAAAGATGTTGGGTTTGGAGCCAACAGCCAAGAAAGAATTCTTGATATGTCTTTGGTGCAAAAAGGTGGTTTTATTAAAGCACAGGGACAGGACCTGTGGGCAGAAAGAGCCGCACTGGGGTCATGAGGAGTGGCCTATTATGTACTTTCAAGTTGGGAGGGGGTTAGGGAGAGCATAAATCTCAAAGAAATTTTGAAGCAAGGTTTCCAGGACCTCGAGGGGGCTGGCTACTGTTGGGAAAAGTCCTTTATTACTAATAAAACCCTAGTCACGAGACCCTTCAGATGTGTATCAGTGGGCCATGCCCTTGGGGGATGATGGCCAACATGTATCATGGGGACTAGAGATAAAGGGAGCTTCCCAAGGTATTTTTATATGTTAAAGTAGAATTATAGGATCCTGGGGGTCAGGCTAATATTACCTTTTGCCCTTAGCACAGTATTCACCCTGAGGCAGCTGAGTCCCTAGAGGAATGTCACTCTGCCTGTTTCAAGGACTTGTCAGTGGGCTGGGAGTAGTGAGGAAAGTTAATTTTTTTTTTTTGCCTTAGTTTCCTACATCACTAGGAGCAGGTGGTATTGATTTAGTGGTCACGAGCGGAGCTAAGACGGACTCAGATATAGGATTAAAAGGTGGATGCTCGGGGATCCCTGGGTGGCTCAGTGGTTCAGCGCTGCCTTCGGCCCAGGGCGTGATCCTGGAGTCGCAGGATCGAATCCCACGTCAGGCTCCCTGCATGGGGCCTGCTGCTCTCTCTCCTGGTGCCTCGAATGAATGAATGAATGAATGAATAAATAAATAAATAAATAAATAAATAAAACCTTTTAAAAAACGTAGATGCTCACAAAGCAAAAGCCAGATCGTCTCACAGACTAGCTGCTGGAGACAAAGGACCTGCAGTAGAGCGGCGGGGTGCTTGCTCCCGCGCCAGACCCGAAAGCCTCTGCACCCCACACGCGGCTCCCGTTCCTAAGCCCGGAGTGGCTGCTGGGTTTCAACAGAGCATCATCTCCCATCAGTGCTGCTGCTCCTCATCCCGTGCGCTTGCGGCCGAGTTTTCACTTCATTTGCCACTTCATTTCGATTACATGGTCCCGCCAGGGTTCCAGCCTTCCGCGCAGCTCCATTTCTGTGACATCAGTAGAATTAAACGTGAAGTCATTTAATTTGACATCGGAGATGAGTGAAACAGCTCTTTTCGTTTACAAGTCGTCTGAACATCACTTGAGCGCCAGCCACGCCTGGAAGATTCCAAATGGCCCTCCGGGTGCCCCGGCCCGTCACCCCCCAGCAGGGCTGGTCTTCCCCCGCCCAGCTCCTCCCCAGGGCCCCTCCACGGCCAGGCGCCCGACCCGCTGGCCCGGCGTGGAGTCAGGGATGCTCGGCTCATTCATCCCGGTGAGGACCAAACTCTGGGGCCTCTGTCCAGAAAGTTCCCTGGCTCCCAGGCGCAGGGCATCTGCTCTTCGTCATCACGTGGACTCCCTCCTGGGTGACCTGGCTTCTCCTCTGCACAACCTGCCCGGAGCCCCCACTTCCCTGTCTCCAGGGCTGCAAGCCGAAGGCGGCCCCTCCTGTCACCTGTCACCCAGAGGATCCTCTGGGCCTGAGCTGTGATCGCCTGAGCGCGTGGCTTTCACCCCCACCCCCAATACTGTGAGATGTGACAAAGCTTCCCACCGCGTCCTAACACGACAACTGTCCCTGCTCCGTGTCCTGGACCCTGGCAATCTGGCCCTGGAGGCAAGCGCCTCCAAAATACAGAGAAACCAAGTTCCAGCTAATGGATCCATCACATGAGCTCTTCTTTGATGCTTTGGTGGAAAAACAAAGCGATGCCTTCCACACTGGGTGACTGTGCCAGGAGCCATCGCTAGGAGATCTTAAATCCTCTGCCTGCGGTTGAGAGTACGAAAGATCTTTTTTTCTTTCTTTCTCTGTAATTTCAAAGAAATCTCACCTCTCTCCTGCTAGAACTTGGAGCGTGAAAGCCTTTCTCGTGGAGTAACACCTACATCTTGTGGCCTTTCTAGTTATTACCAGTAGATTTAGCTGCCTCTCATGTTCTTTTTTTTTTTTTTAATTTTTATTTATTTATGATAGTCACACACACAGAGAGAGGCAGAGACACAGGCAGAGGGAGAAGCAGGCTCCATGCACCAGGAGCCCGACGTGGGATTCGATCCCGGGTCTCCAGGATCGTGCCCTGGGCCAAAGGCAGGCACCAAACCGCTGCGCCACCCAGGGATCCCTGCCTCTCATATTCTGGTGCTAGGATCACCATCCCGGATCTTAGACCCCGGGGAGAACTTGGGAAGTCCTCTGATTCTGTTTCCTGTCTTCACACAGGTAAGGCTTATACACGCCACTATTTATTGTAACAGGCCAGAGAGGGCAGGAGGCTTGTCCGAGGTCACACAGCTAATAAGTAGAGTATCTTACCTCACACTCCTGCATTCCTCTGGCCACTTTTTAGGAAGAGGAAACCCTTCTTTAAACGATTCCACCAATTATAAAGCACAAATGTGAAGGCATTCTGGCTAAAGTGACAGAAGGGCCCACCCTTGCAGCCCCTTCACTCAGCAACACCTTGAAGACCGTGGTCTAGACCAGGGGCTGGGGATCCCTGGGTGGCGCAGCGGTTTGGCGCCTGCCTTTGGCCCAGGGCACGATCCTGGAGACCCGGGATCGAATCCCACGTCGGGCTCCCGGTGCATGGAGCCTGCTTCTCCCTCTGCCTGTGTCTCTGCCTCTCTCTCTCTCTCTCTCTCTCTCTGTATGACTATCATAAATAAATAAAAGTTAAAAAAAAAATAGATCAGGGGCTGTTTCCTTGGTAAATCAATGCAGAAAGATTTTTGGAACCCGGGAAAGGTCCCTAGGAAAATGTCATCCCATCCTGAGGCAGCGTATCTGACCAGTTTTCTGTTCTGGCCAGAGCCTATACCTCCTCCTTTAAAACACATTTTCTTTTTAGCATGATTATTAGCAACTTTTCCTTTTTACATCTCTCTTCCCAAGAGAGTCTCTAAGTTGACTTGTTTGCAATTTCAAGTAAATGTTTTAAACCTCCTAGGACAGAATCAAGGGCAACACTGGGGCGACAGCAGCAGGAAGGCACGGAGGTGGGGGGCCTCCTCCACGCCAGGCCCTGGCATGTGAGCAGGTGGGTCTGATGCAGTGAGATGATTCCAGCAGAGGCAAGAGCAGAGGGTCAGAGAAAGGAGCAGCCGACTTGTGGGGGGAGGGGGTTTGGGGAAGATCTATATGCGCATTTGATCACCTGCTTGGCAGGGAATTATCAGGCGATTCCCTGTGCCCTTAAACAGGATGGGCAAGATCTCTGGTGTCAGGAAGCTTACATTCTAGTTGGAGAAGACAGACGCTAACAGCAAAAGAGACGGATGATATTTCCTACCCATTTCTTCTCCCTTCCCTTCTATTTCTTTTCACTATTATTTATGTATATCGGAAAGGGAGACAGAACATGAGAGACTCCTAACTCTGGGAAACGAACTAGGGGTGGGGGAAGGGGAGGTGGGCAAGGGTGGGGGTGACTGGGTGACAGGCACTGAGGGGGGCACTTGACGGGATGAGCACTGGGTGTTATTCTGTATGTTGGCAAATTGAACACCAATAAAAAATAAATTTATTATTAAAAAAAGAAGACAGATGAGTGGGATCGTTTCTGATCGCTAGTGGGATGCGGGGGGCGATGTCAGAGGGTCTGAGGAGGGGCCCTGGAGCTGTGTCTCGAAGTGTAAGAAAGAGTGAGATTGAAGAGGGAAAGGGGAGATGTTGGTCAAACTCCCAGTTATAAGATGAGTAAGTCCTGGGGATGGAACGCACAGCGTGGCGACCACAGTTAACCACACTACACGCGTGAAAGTTGCGGAGAGAACGGATCTCAAATGTTCCAATCACAGGAAACCAGGGGTCGCTAAGTGAGGCAGCGGAAGCGTTGGCTGCGGTTGATCATTTCTCAATATGTAAGTGTATCAAACAGGCACACCTTAAACTTACCTGATGTCATGGGTCCCTTACAAGTTAACAAAACTGGGGAAAAATTAAATAACAGATAAATAAATAAATCATCGTAATAGCACCGTAATTTAGGTCTTTTTTAAACCAGGCATTCTAATACTCTATGTTGGCAAATCGAACTCCAATTAAAAATATGTACAAAAATCAAAAACAAAAACAAAAACAAAAAAACAAAAAAAAACCCAGGCTCTCTTACTCAGGAAGTTCCAGGGTACCGCTGCCTTTTTATCCTTCCAGGAGGGGGCGCTGGTGCGCAGAACAGAATTTGCCCCTAGGGCATCACCCTCTGCGCCTTGGCTCCTCAAAAACTACATATCAAGAGCAAAATGAGCACTGGGTGTTATTCTGTATGTTGGCAAGTTGAACACCAATAAAAAATAAATTTATTATTTTAAAAAAAAGAGCAAAATGGTCAGTGGAGACAGATTTTAGGGTGGGGGTGGTGGACGCAAAGGCAGAAAGAGAGCAGATTTAGGCTGGTGATTATATCCACAGTCATTGACCCCATTTTTTGTGTATTTTTCATGTGGATATGTGGGAACGCCTGGGTGGCTCAGTGGCTGACCATCTGCCTTCGGCTCAGGTTGTGACCCTGGGGGTCCTGGGATCGAGTCTTGCATCGGGCTCCCAGCATGGGAGCTTCTCCTCCCTCTGCCTGTGTCTCTGCCTCTCTCTCTGTGTCTCTCATAAATAAGTACTTAAAATCTTTTTTTAAAAAAATGGAAAAAAAGTGTAATGTGTCTTTAACATTTTATTCTATAAAACTTCAATCACAAGCAAAATCATAGAGATAATAGTTCAATGAAATACCACGGACCCATCTCCCACACCAGCAACCACCAACTTCAATTGTTCTGCCTTCATATACCTCCTCCTTCCATTTACTCATTTATCAAACAAAATTTTTGTGCCGTCGTTTTTAAAAAGCGAATCCAAGGCATTGAATCACTTCACCAGTGAATACTTTAGGATCTGTCTCTAACAGACCAGGATTCTTTTTCATTCAGCATAAGCACAACACCATTGTCAGAGCAAGCTAAACCTAAAACCATTCCTTAGCATCTTTGTTTTTTTAACATTCTATTTTTGAAAGAAGTTCAGATTTCCGGAAAAGTTATTTGAAATTTCAATGTCTTAGGAATCTCACCTTAAAATTATTGCGAAGAAGATTACAGATCAGAGTTAGAAATTACCTTTTGGGGACCCCTGGGTGGCTCAGCGGTCGTGATCCCGGAATCGGGGATCAAGTCCCGCGTGGGGCTCCCTGCATGGGGCCTGCTTCTCCCTCTGCCTGTGTTTCTGCCTCTCTCTCTCTCTCTCTGTGTCTGTGTCTCTCTGAATAAGTAAATAAAATCTTAAAAAAAAGAAAAAAAGAAATCCCCTTTTGGAAACAGACGGCCAAATAAATAAATAAAGATGCCGAAGAAACATAGGACAGCATAAAAGAACAGTAAAATAATGCTAATGTCTATTCGATGGTATGTTACCCTAATGATGATAATAAAGGGAAATATGTTAAATTCGATTTCAACCAGAGTGCCCTTGACTTAGCAAAACTGCTTTGCTTCTGTGCACCAGTGCCGCGAGCCTGCAGTATGTTGCACCTTGCTCCTTCATAACAGTTTCCATATAAGCCCTTCCAGAAGGGTAGCCCTCTTGGAAATGAGCCATCATTTATTACGTTAAGATATATGCTGTGATTTCTAGGGCAGGATGGCTGAAGGCAACATGTTGACATACCACAGCGCGGTGTGTCTGGAGGAAAGTCTACAGAGCAGGTCTCTCAAGGCCCCTGGGAGGTAGCCGGGGAGCCAGAGAACACATGCAAAGGCCCCCTTACTGGGAGGGAGTGTGCTGGGACCCGGATCCAAGACCCTCGCAGCCTGTGCAGAGCAGGGCAGGGCAGGGGTGCAGCCCCGCCGACAGCACCGGCCCCCCACGTCGCTCCACCTTAGGGAGAATTGCTTGGAGGGCGTGCAGTTTATAAAAGGTCGTTCTAAAGAACACATCCCTCGGCTCTGTGGGGAGGCACTGGATATTTGTTACCTCACTTCAGTATTTTCACCAAATTAGCAAATACAGCTAGTAAGTAAGGTCAGAAAATACAGCTTAGGTCAATATCAAAAGTCAGGAAGGCAAATGTGCCAAATTTACGTTCGCACACTGCTCATCTAAATAGTTCTTTTTTAAAAAAAGATTTTATTTATTCCTGAGAGACAGAGAGAGGCAGAGACACAGGCAGAGGGGAAGCAGGCTCCACGACGTGGGACTCGATCCTGAGACCCTGGGATCACGCCCTGGGCTGAAGGCAGATGCTCAATCCCTGAGCCACCCAGGGGCCTCATCTAAATAGTTCTTTTGGGGAAACTTCTAGAAGCCTGTGCAGCTGTCATGACATTGTCTGGGACCTCAAGATTAAACCACAGGAGACACAGGCAGAGACAGCGTCTTTGTGCCCACACAGTGACTCTCAGCCTATCTTTGTCCAGGACGGCCGAGTTTTGCCTTCTCACCACACGCACACTCACACCTTCACACACACACACGCACACTCACACCTTCACACATACACACACACACTCACACACACACACACACTACAAGTAATCCCCAGCCACACTTGGTGCAGCCCCAGAGCCATCCCATTAAAAGCCAACACAGAAAACAAAGTTTCCTGGAGAATAATCCTTCACTTTGCTCTATACATTTTATTGCAGTTGGAACCAAAGTATCTGCATCTCGTAGAAAAGCTGAGACCAGAAATGCCAGTTCAAAGAGAGTTTCCATAGCCCAGAATACCTGCTGTCCCCTTCCAACTTGCCCAGAGACAGAATGTGTCCGGAGGAGGAGGTTTTCTCTATTAAATGTATGAAAGTCGTTTTTGTAAATATGATATTCCCATATTTGATTCCCGTACCCTTGGGCAGATGCATTCTCCTAAAATAACCACCTTCCCTGCCTGGGTTCGAATCCCAGCTTTGTCCCCCACGAGCTGTGTGACACTGGGGGAGCCGCTAAACCTCTCTGTCGTTCTTGCTTGCACACGGAGGACGGTAGCGATACAGCCTGTCCGATAGTGTTGTGTGGGGATGAAGTTAGTTCTCACATCCCAACCCTTAGGACTGCGGCTGCTACATTACGATTTCTTAATAATTATTTCCCATTGTTATTATTATTAACATAGGTCACATTTATGTCGAATTAGCCAATCCCTTTTAAAAACACAAGAAAGCCTGATCTTGATTATGATGATGATACATGTCCT
This sequence comes from Canis lupus baileyi, assembly GCF_048164855.1. NCBI lineage: Eukaryota > Metazoa > Chordata > Mammalia > Carnivora > Canidae > Canis > Canis lupus. The sequence continues at coordinate 38,806,377 of NC_132869.1, forward strand.
TTATTGAACATTTAAACAACACAGAAAAATAATAAGAAAATAAAATAGTAAAATTCCCTTTCAGAAAAATCTCTGTCAACCCTTTGAGCATCCTTCCAGAGAGTTCCTGAGTCTGCATACCGAAGATAAGGTTACATGCCTGCCGGCCTGGGGCTCCTCATGGACGTTTGTCTTGGGCAGTGCTTCCTGCATCTGTAAAAACACTTGGCGAACCGTCTCCCAGAGAACAGGAAATAACATGGATTAGACCAGTGGTTCGCAACCAAGAACAATTTTGCCCCTCGGGGGACATTTTTGGCAATGTCTGGAGACATTTCTGGTTGTCACAATTGGAGAGGAGGGGACACCTCTGGCATCCAGTGGGGAGAGGTCAGGGTTGCTGCTAAACATCCTACAAAGCACAGGACAGGCCTCCTCCCTTCCCAACAAAGAATGATCTGGCTCAAAATGTCCAAGGACCCAAGGTGAGACCCCTGCCTGACGTAGTTTCATTTCTAGAAGAAGATAAACATTATAACCAGGAGGGTCAGTCGGCTGGAATACGCTGGTATGGTTATAGGTGTTGTTAAGCCTTTTTAAAAAAAAATTTATTCATGAGAGACAGAGACACAGGGAGAAGCAGGCCCCAAGCAGGGGAGCCCGCCGTGGGACTCGAACCCGGGTCTCCAGGATCAGGCTCTGGGCTGCAGGCAGCCCTAAACCGCTGAGCCGCCCGGGCTGCCCTGTTGTCAAACTTTTAAAACACTTCTCTACTGGTTTTCAAAGAGCTCCCAACAGCCAGGCGCCCCTGCCTGGCCCCTCTCCCAGCCTGCGGCTCTGCCCCAGCACAGCATGGAAGGGTCAAGAGCAGGAGAGGACAGAGAAAGGGCGCCTCTGAGGCTCTGCAGGCTGCACCGGCTGCAACTGGTCTGGTGAGGCAGGGCTCAGGCCTGACACTGATGGAGATTCTAGCCCTCCCCTCGGGGAATGAGGGAGCAAAATCGAAGGCACGAGAAGCCTTTCATTCTCACACATAGAAATGCTTCACAATTGCTTCATAAATATTTCCCACTTTTATTGTTAATAGTAGTAGCAATATTTGTTTCAAATTAGCCCTTCTCTCTTTCTTTTTTTTTTTTAAATTTTTATTTATTTATGATAGTCACCAAGAGAGAGGGAGAGAGGCAGAGACACAGGCAGAGGGAGAAGCAGGCTCCATGCACCGGGAGCCCGACGTGGGATTCGATCCCGGGTCTCCAGGATCGCGCCCTGGGCCAAAGGCAGGTGCCAAACCACTGCACCACCCAGGGATCCCCCTTCTCTCTTTCTTTTAATGAAAACAGCTTTATTTTCTTGCAACACGTATATAATCAATATATTATTAATATAATATATTAATCAATGTATTAATATTATATTAATATATTATATATTATATATTACTTTATATAATTAATATATTATATAATTAATATCTAGTATAATTAATATATTATATAATTAATATATTATATATAATTAATATATAATAATGTAATTATATATATTATATGTATTATTGAACCTCTGAACAAAACAGCAACATTTCTGTTTGTGGTGAGAATCTCTGCCGCTGGCATCTTTCGAGTAGCTCTGCTAGATACAGGAGAAGCCCACCTCTCGGGGCACAGGGTGGGGAAGAAGGGGAACAGAGACCCTTCGCTGCCAGCCATGCAGGACAAAGGAGGAAGGGGTCACCCCCGCTTGGAGCTGCAGGCCGATGCCTGCGTCCTGGACAGGCTGTCTTTGGCCTCTGCCCAGGACAGAAGAGGGAGCCTCCCCAGGTCAGCTCGGACCTTGAAAATGACCCCGGGGGGAAGGACTTCACCAGCCAAGGGCTGGGAAAGCTACGCAGGGGATATCTGATTATTCCTAAGTGTTATCTTGAAAAGAAAAGAGAGGGGCCTTGTTGAGAAGCTTTCCTGCCCGTCTCTGCCGCTGGGAGACCCGAACCTTCCCCTCACTGCTCTAGAGAAACCAACTATTGATGCATTTAGGTCCCACCAAGGAGAGAGGAGCCGCATGACCTTCGGGCAGCAATTGCCCTGAGATGCACGAAATCGGACCGTGTGAGCTGCTTTGCAGCCGGCCTTCGGGCCGTACACCGTGGGCGCACTGCCACGCGCGTGGATATAGACGCTGCCCATTCGCAGTGGGCCGCCTCGCATCCCACCGTTGGGCTGGAGCGCGTAGCCAGTTGTCTGCGGGCGGCTGTTTTACCAAAATTGCTGCGGGGACCAGCCATATAATTAAATCTTCGTGAAATGTTTCCATGGGATAGTTTCCTAGAAGTGGAAGTGATGCCCTGAGCTCCAGAGCCTGTGCACATGTCACTGGCTATCCCCTCTCTGATGGCCAAGACCATGGGTGCGGAATAAAGAGGGTTTTAAAGAAATCCCAGAAAATATGTTCCCAGGACCAGATGCCAGGAATGAAGCTTGCCCCGAACCGGAAACCAGAAGATCTTGGAACTGTGGAGACCAGCCTGACCTCATCCCAGAAGTCAGTCAGTCCTCCTCCCTCTGACAGCACCCAGGTCATCTCACAGGCCTGGGACAGGGTGACACAGATATGACAGGCCCCACACGGTCTGGGGCAGGGGGCTTTACCTGCCAGAGGCAGGTCAGTTCTGCAGCCTTTTTCGTCCAGCCCCTCCTGGCCGCCCTACCTGCCCCTTCCTCCAGGGAGTCAGGGAAGTTGCTGACCTGTCCCCGGGGGAATAATTGTATTAGTGATAAGGTGGCCTCTGGCGGCTTTGTCAGCAGATTCAAGGCTTTGGGCTGCGTAATCCTTTGGCGTCTGCCCTAGCAGCTGGTGGTCACAAATGGGGGGGGGACCCCTTCCCCAGCCCCGCCGCGCTGTCCTCCTTCCCCAGCACCCGCCTGGCCGCCGCTGGCTGGGCCCGACCTGCCCCAGAACAGGGAGAGGGGGCAAGAGGGGAGCCGGGCTCAAGTCAAAACAGGGCGCGAGGTCAACAGAATCAAGTCCAAACACATTTAAGAACAGGCACGTCAACCCCTGCTCGTGTCTTTCATTCTGATGGATTCCAAGTCACACATTCCCACTAGAGAAGATCAGGGAAATAAAGGCAAGTTTAAAATAGGCTCCTGTCCACTGAGTGCCTCGTTGTGCACATGCCCCGCCCACCTGAAACTCTGAACCCAGGCCCTGGAATCTTCCATCGACTGGGGAGAGAAAGGACCTGGAGTGAGGTTCAACCCTGAGAGCAAGACCCAGCCCTGGAGCTTCGGCCTACCCCCCCCCACCGACCCCCCGCCTCCCAGGGCGGCCCCCTCTTCCTCTGCTCTCTCGCCTCCCACCGGCTACCTTCTGGGGCTCCCATCAAAGAGATGCTCAGTCTTCCTCGGGAGCGCCCTGAGGGAAAGCAGGAGTTGGGGGATCGGACACCAGTTTGAGACACCTGTCCCCACCCCTAAGCTCCTCTGCCTCTGCCGCTGTGCGGCCTGAAGCCATTGGCCTCCCCAGCTGTGGGGTGAGGTTTGCGGGAGCATCGGCGCGATGCTGGGAGTACTTGTGCAGCCTTCCTCTTGCTCGCCTCCGCCCTCGTGCTCCTGGTGGCGCAAAGGTGCCAGAGGACTCCTGACCACTCACGGCTCCGTCCCGAGCCCTCCCTTGCCCCGCTCCCGTTACCCCTGCCATCCTGACCCCCAGGCCCTTCCTTGGCCGGGACCTCCAGCTCACACCCTGCGCTCAGCCTGGGTGCTTTCCTCCCTGGGCGGGCACCGTGCTCTGGGTGGCCCCCGCCCACGGCTTGGGCGACCAGCCGACGGACGAGCTGGGGACAGGCTGGTGGGGCGCGTGGGGTTGGTCTCCACACCTGAACCCCGGTGGCTCTGTGGATGGAGCCCCGGCCCAGACCAGGCAGGTGTGCGGGGTCCCGGAAGCCGTGAGTGTATGAGATGGCCCAGGGAGGCGCCGAGGAGGCCCTCTGGGGTGACTCTGGGGCTCCCCGAGGTGAGGACCCAGGGAGACAGCGAAGACACCCCCTGAGGTGGGAAAGACAAGCTGTGGGGAGGAGGGATAGGTCAGTCAAGGTCAAGGAAGATGCCCATGGCCCAGGAGGTCAGGTGGAGCTAGAGACGGGGCGGCGGCTCTGAGGGCCGCCTGTCGGGAGGGGTGCAGGTGAGCAGAGGCGGAGGAGCTGCGGTGTGGGGCCCAGCCTGGCACCCTCGATCTTCTGAGGCCCCAGAAAGCGGATTACCCCGCAAAGCCCCTCGAGCTGACTTCCCAAATCCCCAGTAGTGCTTCTCTGTCCCAGTGAGGGTTAACCCCACCTACATAAGGCCCTCCCCCCCTGTCTCCTTCCCTGCGTGATCCTTCCAGAAACTTCTTACTGTTCCATTCCTCCTTGGGCTCCAAGCCTGAGCAAGCGCTGCCCCCACCCCAGAGGTGAGCAGGTCTGCTGAGAATGAGGAGGGTGGTGCCCCCCACACCAACACAGGGCTCCCCGCTCTGTCCGGGGTGGGGGGGGGTGCGTAGGGTCAGAGGGGCAGGGGAAGGAAAGGCAGTTTCCTGAGGCTTGCTGTGAAACCTCAGTAATAACAGCCCCCCTCACGTGTTACGCTCTTACCGAGCACCGGGCACGGGAACACTTCGTTTCCCCAACTACACCGCAGGACACGTACTTTTGAAACCCCTTTTCACAGACATGGAAACAGGCTCAGAAAGGCTGAGCACCGGCTCAAGGCTGCGGCCGGCCTAAGCCAAAGCAGGTCTTTAAATTGGGCTCTGGGGGCACCTGGGCGGCTGGGCGGTTGAGCATCTGCCTTCAGCCCAGGGCGTGACCCCCGGGGTCCCGGGATCGAGTCCCACCTCAGGCTCCCTGCCCAGAGCCTGCCTCTCCCTCGGCCTGTGTCTCTCCCTCTCTGCGCGTCTCAGGAATAAATAAATACGTACATTCATATAAACTGGACTCCGTCTGGGCTCTCTCCACACTCCCCCTGGGCCGGCTGGGTCTGAGGAGGCACAGACTCTGGCCTCGGGCTCCTCACCTCACAGCCACCCTGGGCTTGACCTGCGAACACGGGGTCTGGGGGCAGCAGAGAGGCCAGCCTGCCTGTGACCGTGAGGCCAGGTCGGGGACAGGAGGCGAGGCCGCCCGAGAGCTTGGAGTGGGGCTCAGGGGCTGCGTCCTCACGCCCTCCCCTCCTGCAGGCCTGATGGCACCTGGAGGGGACTCCACCTTGGGCCACGGGCCTCCCTGCCTCCAGGCCGGCCTCGCACCCTACATTAGACCCATTCCCCTGTGTGACGGGAGCCCCCTCGGTGCTGGATGTGCGGGGAGCCCCCTTCCAGGGTCCCAGGAACCTCGGCCCTAAGCAGCTCCCTATCAAGGGCTCAGGTGGGAACCAGGAGGGTGGAAAGCTGGAGCCACACGGACTACCACGCGCAGGGAGCCTCACAGCGTACGGACGCACACACGTCTGCCAGACACACAATTGCTCCCAGACACATGCCCAGCCGCCCAAAGAGATTTACAGTCGTGGGGGACCTGGAGTCCACACCTCCGCTCAGGCTTCGGCCTTGGATGGCCAGCAGGTGGAGAGCACAGGGCAGAAAGGGGGGGGACACCGGGCAGCCCGGGGGGGGGGGGGGCAGGGGGCCGCGGGCTCGGGGGCACCTTGGTATCACCGCAGGTGCGGCGGTTGATCCCCTGCGGAGACAGTAAAGATTAAGAGGCTCACAGGCCCGGCCGGCAGTGCCCTGGGAGCAGCGTCCTGGAGCGGAGCCGCCGCTGCAGGGACAGCTGGGGCAGCTGCTGTGTGACAGACAGGCAGGCAGGAGGCCGGAGAGGAGAGGCTTGGGGGGAAGGAGGGAGAGCACCAGGGCCGGGGGAGGGACAAGTGGAAACAGGACCCCAGGTGGGGACAGGGAGGCTCCGCAGGCGGGGGGCTGCCCCCGACATGGCCATTGCTGCGCCCAGGAAGGCGTCCCCGGGCCGCTGGGGCCTGGGAGAGGAGCCCGCAGGTAGGCTTTCCGGGCGTCCAGGGGCAGGGGCCTCGGGCTTTGGGGGCAGAGCTCCCGAGGGGGCGGTCGGAGGGTCTGGGGGGGACACCCCAGGGTGGCCTGGCCTGGGGCTGCCCCGCAAGGGGACGCGGCTCCTTCTGGCCGGGAGACCCAGGGTGCTGCCCTGCGGGAGGGGGGGGGGCGGCGGAGGGCCCCAGGAGGCGGGGGGGGGGGCGCGGGGGGCCAGGCTGTGAGCCCGCCCCGCCCCCAGGCCTGGGCCCCCCGCTGCAGTGTCGCGTGTGCGGGGACAGCAGCAGCGGGAAGCACTACGGCATCTACGCCTGCAATGGCTGCAGCGGCTTCTTCAAGAGGAGCGTGAGGCGGAGGCTCATCTACAGGTGGGGGGGTGGGAGGATGGGGGGATGGAGGATGGGGGGCGGGGTGGGGGGATGGGGATGGGGGATGGGGGATGGGGTGGGAGGATGGGGGATGAGGGATGGGGGATGAGGGATGGGGGATGGAGGGATGGGAGATGGGGGATGGAGGGATGAGGGATGGGGGGGTGGGAGGGCGGGGGATGGGGGATGGGGAATGGGGGTGGGAGCATGGGGGATGGGGGATGAGGGATGGGAGATGGGGAATGGAGTGATGAGGGATGGGGAATGGAGTGATGGGGGATGGGGATGGGGATGGGAGGATGGGGGATGGGCGTGGGAGGATGGAGGATGGGGGATGGGGGCGGGGATGGGGGATGGGGCGGAGGGATGTGGGATGGAGGGATGGGAGATGGGGGTGGAGTGATGAGGGATGGAGGGATGGGGGATGGGGGCAGGGGAGTGGGGGATGGGGGCTCTTGGGGCGCTCCCTCCTGCCCCGCGCCCCCCGGAGGATGACTCGGGGAGGAGGGACCCGCGCCACGTCCGGACCCGTCCAGGGCCTGCGGGGGCGCTGACGCCCGGGGGGGGCGTGGCCCTGCCGCAGGTGCCAGGTGGGGGCGGGGACGTGCCCGGTGGACAAGGCGCACCGGAACCAGTGCCAGGCCTGCCGGCTGAAGAAGTGCCTGCAGGAGGGCATGAACCAGGACGGTGAGGCGGGGGCCCCGGGGAGGCGCCCCCGGCCCGGGGAGGGGCCCCCGCGCCCCCCGCGCCCCCCGCGCCCCGCTGACGGCCGCCGCCCCCGCAGCCGTGCAGAACGAGCGGCAGCCGCGCAGCGCAGCCCAGGTGCGGCCGGGCAGCGGGGCCCCCGCCTCGGAGCCGGCGCTGGAGTCCCTGGGGGCCCCGCCGGCCCCTGCGTCCGCAGCCCCGGGCCACCACCACTTCATGGCCAGCCTCATCACAGCCGAGACCTGCGCTAAGCTGGAGCCGGAGGACGGTAGGTGCCGGCGGCTGATGGGGGGGCCCTGAGCACCCCCTGCCCTGCCCTGCCCCTGCCCCTGCCTCGGCCTGGGGCCGATGTCACCAGCCCTCCTCCCACAGCCGAGGAGAACATTGATGTCACCAGCAACGACCCCGAGTGCCCCTCGTCCCCGTACTCCTCCTCGCCCCCCTGTGGCCTGGACAGCATCCACGAGACCTCGGCGCGCCTTCTCTTCATGGCTGTCAAGTGGGCCAAGAACCTGCCCGTGTTCTCCAACCTGCCCTTCCGCGATCAGGTGAGGGTGGCCCGGGCCACACTGAGCCAGCGGCGTTGTGCAGGTGATGCCAGGGGCCCCCGAAGCTTGGCGACGCCGGCAGCTGGCGTGCGCTTGTCTCAGGTCAGTGTCAGTCAGGGATACATGTCTCAGGGACGTGACCATTGGGGGTGCTCACCTCTCTAGGCAGAGATGAGAGTGGGGGTGCACCTAGGGCCGCACAGTGCCTATGGCGCCCGAGGTCCCCCCGCCCCGACAAAGGTCCTACTGTCCCCCTGCACATGATAGGGCAGTCTGCACACCCTGAAGAGTGCAAGCGCGCGACCCCCAGGGGCACAGATGTCTCCAACTCGGGGACTCGGGGTCAGCCTAACCTCACCTGTGCGACCTCCCTGCGAGCTTCCCAAGGCCAAGCCGACTTAGGAAAGGGAGAAGAGGCACCTGAGGGGCGGCGTGGGCTGTCTGCTGAGCACACCCAGCCTGGGACGCTCAAGGGGACTGTCCCTGAGGCTTCCCAACTTCCACGGCCCCAGGCCTTCCTACATGTTCCAGCAGAGGCTCCGGACGAACGAGGAGGGTGTCTTGGAGCCTGGGCAGCCGGGCCAGATCGTACCGAAGCCCAGAGCTCTGGGCCCCTGGCCACTGGCGGGCAGAGGTCAGGACACGGCCCAGGCATCTAGGACCAGGGCCCCGGGGAAGGCGGCAGAGGCTCAGGCTGAGCCAGAGGTGTCGCATGTCACACCCGCTCCTCCCTTGGGCACAGGTGATCCTGCTGGAGGAGGCGTGGAGCGAACTCTTCCTCCTCGGGGCCATACAGTGGTCTCTGCCTCTGGACAGCTGCCCGCTGCTGGCCGCCCCCGAGGGCCCCGCCGCCGGCAGCTCGCAGGGCCGCCTGGCCCTGGCCAGCGCCGAGAGTCGCATCCTGCAGGAAACCATCTCACGCTTCCGGGCACTGGCGGTGGACCCCACGGAGTTCGCCTGCATGAAGGCCCTGGTCCTCTTCAAACCAGGTAGCTGAGTCTCCGCCCAAGCCTGGGGCTGAAGAATGGGAATTCCAGGGATCTCCTGCCTCTCCCTGTCTCCATCCACCCCACAGAGACCCAGACGGGGGCAGACTTCTTCCCCCGGGAGCAGCGGCGAGGCACAGGACTGGGCTCCCCCTGCCAAGGGGCCTGGCTGACTGTGGTGGGGGTGGGCAGGGTGGGCCGGGAGCGGGTCTCACTGCCGATGCTTTTCTCCAGAAACTCGGGGCCTGAAGGATCCTGAGCACGTGGAGGCCTTGCAGGACCAGTCCCAAGTGATGCTGAGCCAGCACAGCAAGGCGCACCACCCCAGCCAGCCTGTGAGGTGACCTGAGCCTAGGCCTGCCTGCCCATCTGTCCCTTCACCTCTCTACCCCTCTCACTCCCCCACCCTCACCTCTTTGACACCATCTCTGGTGTCGCTGATGAGACGGCCTGAAGATATGAGTTCACCCAGCACGAATCCAGCATCTACTGTGTGCCAGGCCCCGGAAGTAGGGACGGAAATGAGCATAAGACACAGTGAGAGCCACCCTCATCAAATAGTGAGGGCTCAGACACCCTACATCTCTATCTACGTATCTATACAGGTGTCTAGGACAGGAGTCCAGGCTGGAAGGTGTAACAGATTGCTGCCAGTGAGAAGGTGGGAGATTGAGCTAGGACAGCACTCTGGGGCCAGCCTGTCCAGGACTTTGGATGCCAGCCAAAGGCCATAAGTGATTTAGTAGGCAGAGGGGAGCCACTGCAGATTTCGAGCAGGAGGGTGTTGTACACAGAGCTAGAGTACTGGATATATGACCAGGGAGGGAAGCACACACTGCCATCATCCAGGGGAGTCCATGGAGTCCTGCTCTTGGGGAGTAGGAATGAAAGGGAGAGGACGGTTGTGGGAACCTCCAGGAGGTCGAATGGGTCAGACTTGGCACTTGGATGGAGGGATATAAGGAGCAAGAGAAGAGGTGATCAAGAAATAAAAAGGAAAGTCAGGAGGAAGAGAGTTTTGAGGGAACATGACGAGATCTGTTGTAGCTGCAGAGGAACATCTCGTAGGAATGCACTTGGCTAAGCCAAATGCCTGGACGAGAGCCCGGCCATGGCTGGCTTTGGGGGCAGTAGCTACAGGCTGAGAACGTGGCTGGGGGGTACGGGGGCGGGAGCCAGTGCTCTGAGCTGCCCCAGCGTGGCGCAGCACCAGCAGATGCATTGGAGCCTCGGCAAGGCTGACCCTTGACCCCCTCGGCATCTGTTGGCTATTTTAGGCCATATTATTTGCATTCTTTGGGGGGCTCTCAGCAGCTCGCTCTGAAGAAGTAAGCAAACGCGAGCATCTTCGAATCACCTCTAATCTGAGAAATTATCTCAAGAGGTCATTTCCCTTTAAAAAGAGTCCAAGTATATAAAGAATATACCGTGTTGTCCAGAAAGATTTCTGTGGCTTGGGAGCACGCGGGAAGGGCTGTCCCTTGACAGAGCATCTAAGAGCAGTCATCCCAGACACTAACACCAGTAGCCCTCCCAGGCTGTGCTTCTGTTGGGATCAGCTCCCAGAGACGTCTGGGCATACTGGTTTTGCGCCCAATTTCCAATTCCAATTCTGGTTAGGATTTCCTATGTCACTTCTACAGCAGCTGAATGCCAACTACATGCAGAACTGAGCAACTGAACGCTGAGAGAGAGGTTTGGGGTTCCCTAAGTCCATGTGTTTTAGTTTATAAAAACTGCAATACCCAGGAGGAGATAGTTTTCATCATAACTCAGAACACACACAGACACTGAAACAAAGTTCAATGAAATAGTATCCTAATAGCCTTATTTTGTAGACAGCAAGTTACTGTTTCTATTTTATTATTTTTAAAAAAGATGTACGTATTTATTCATGAGAGGCGCTCAGAGAGAGAGACATTGGCAGAGGGAGAGGCAGGCTCCCTGTGGGGAGCCCTATGTGGGACTTGATCCCAGGACTCCGGGGTCGCGACCTGAGCTGAAGGCAGATGCTCAACCACTGAGCCACCCAGGTGTCCCTATTTATTATTTTTTTTAAAGGCTGGTGGTAACCCAGTAAGTTTAATTTCAGAACCACTGGTGGATGAATTCCTGCAATTTGAAAAACAATTTCTCCACTTAACTTTCTAGTTACTTCTTCCTAAAACTCCCTAGCTCAGAAAAGCAAGGAACAAGCAAGAGATGCACAACTGCTCAGTGCCACCCACTTGGCACTTGCAAGAGAAAGAAAGCCCCCGAGTTGACAAAAACAAGTCCCACAGATAACTAGGAGATGAAGGAAAGCCTCCCACAGGCCTCCATGGGGGGAGTTGAGCATGGAGTTGCCCAACTTTGAAGTGACCTCCTTCATGTTGGGCATTGACCTCTGTTGATCCCTCCCATCTGTCCTTTCCCACCCCCCCCCCCATCTGTCTTTTGGCTTCACCATCCATCTTCTCTGCACTGGGGACCCTTGCTTGGCGGATGGTTTGATGACTGATTAACTCATTCATTCATTCATTCATCATTCAATAGACTCCACACCCACCATGGAGAACAAAGTGGGGCTTGAACTCACGACCCTGAGATCAAAATCTGAGCTGAGATCAAGAGATGCTCCACCAACTGAGCCACTCCAGCAAACTCCCTCTCTTAAAAAAAAAAAAAAATTTTTAAATAGTTATTTAAAACTGCAATTGTTTTTCTCCTGGATGAGTATCTCACCCACAAAAATCATGCCTCAATTTCAGAACACTTTTACTACTGGCTACTCTATCATCCTAGGCGGTTTGCAGAGTGAATTTATATTCTTATTCAAATATACATAGTATTAATCATTACATAATTATAATAATCATATATATGATTACTACATCCTATACAGTATTGATAGAAGTAAATTCTCACTTTACAGTCTTTGCACATAATAAGCTATTTATTCACTGTTTTTATCCCACTGCCCCCATGACTCATGCTCAGAAGCTGATAATAAAACTGATGGTGTCCTCTCTCCTGTTCAGGTTTGGAAAATTGCTCCTGCTTCTTCCATCTTTGAGGTTTATCACTTCTGAACGAGTTGAGCTCCTCTTTTTCCGCAAGACCATAGGGAATACTCCAATGGAGAAGCTCCTTTGTGATATGTTCAAAAACTGAGGGAGGTGGAAGTAAAATGCATTTAACTACTCTGGAAAACAACCTACCGAAGCCAAACGTTTGCCTGCCCTGTGACCTAGCAGTTCCACATGTAGGTATGTGTATTAAGCAGAGGTGTCCACAAAAAGATATTATAAGAATATTCACAGTAGCTTTATTCATGATAGCCCCTGACTGTACATTGGCAGTAGGATGGATTAATAAATTGTGGTATATTCATTTAATGGAAAATAGCAATCAAGAATGAACTACCGGGCAGCCCGGGTGGCTCAGCGGTTTAGCGCCGCCTTCAGCCCAGGGCCTGATCCTGGAGACCTGGGATCGAGTCCCGTGTCGGGCTCCCTGCATGGAGCCTGCTTCTCCCTCTGCCTGTCTCTCTCTCTCTCTCTCTCTCTGTCTATGAATAAATAAATAAAATCTTTAAAAAAAAAAAAAGAATGAACTACCAACACATGTGACAACATGGATGGCTTTCACAGACATAAAAGTAGAACAGAAGAACTTTCCCAGGCACAGGTTCTGCTTATACAAAGTTCAAGAACAGGCAGGACTAACCGGTGGTGGTGGAAGCTGGAATAGTGCTTACCTGGGGGGGGCCGGGGGGGTGTTGAGAGGTGGGGTGTTTGGGAAAGGGCCCAAAGAAGCCCTCTGGTGGCTGGAAATGTTCTTGATTTTGATCTAGGTGGTGGTTTCACACATCATAAAAATTAGTTGTGCCGCACACTCAAGATTTGTGCACTTTACTGTATTATGTTAAATCTCAATCAGAACGTGAAAAAATAAAAAATAAATAAAACCAAGAAAACAAACGTGTTAAAGGCTCTCTGTTGGAGGACACCGAAGGAGTGAGCACGGGCTCTTGGGTTCCATCTGGCTTCCATGCCAAGGCAGAGTCCAGGTGCAACAAAGCCAAGCCCAGCTCCAAAATCTCCCACAGGAGTCAAAACCCAGCTTCTCTCCAGCTGGGGTCCCGCCAACCCACAGGCTCTCTCAGTATTTCTCTTCCTGTCCTTCCTCGCCCCTCCATAAACAAAGGCGAGCACATCTGACTCAACACCAGGCAGCTACAGGCACTTTTTGAAAAAATAGATTTTATTTATTAATTCATGAGACACAGACAGAGAGGCAGAGACACAGGCAGAGGGGGAAGCAGGCTCCCTGAGGGGAGCCCAATGCAGGACTCGATCCCAGGACCCCGGGATCACACCCTGAAACGAGAGCAGATGCTCAACCGCTGAGCCCCCGGGGGTCCCCAGGCACTGTTTTAGAAGAGGACTCTCTATCATGTCCTAATTCCTTATGGAGAGTTGCTCAAACCTCCTCCTTTGCAAAGACAGACCCAAAAGACCTAGGAAATGATAGTAATGCAAAAAGTTAACATCCTTTGAGCACTTTATGACACACCAGGCAATGAGAAGGGCATTGTTATTCAATCCTCAGATTAGCGCTGGGACAGGGACCAGTCATCCCCAGTGATAAATGGAAAAATTGAGGCTTGGAGAGAACTTAAACCCTGGTGTGACTCTATGTGACTCTGCTTAACTCTGGTTCTGCCATCCCCCCACAGACCCTCCACTCTGAATGGCTGAATGATTCTCTTGCAGTTCCTGTCCTCAAAGAAGAAAATTCTTGAAGTCAAGAAGGAGATGGTTGTGTGAGAAATCTGTGAAATCCTAGGGGTTTCTTGCCCTTTGGCCAGGGTATGAATTCTCCTAGCTCACAGAGATATCCTGCCTTGATGGAAGGAGGTGGTTTAGGACACTCTGCCCTGGGAATGACAATAGCCAGACTAGTGCCCAGAGAGGAGAGTATGGCAAATGTTGCCCAGCTTGAGCTCTTCCCATTAGAGCACTTAAACTATTCTTGATCTTCTTTACATATGTATGTAAAGAGAAAGAGAGAGAGAAAGTAAGAGCGAGTAGAGATGAGGGGCAGAGGGAGAGAGAGAGAATCCTAAGCAGGCTCCACACCCAGCACATAGCCCCATTCAGGGCTCAATCCCACAACCTTGAGACCATGACCTGAGCTGAAATCAAAAGTTGGATCCTCAACTGACTGTACCACCCAGGTGCCCCATTTTCTTGATCTTCCAAAAGCATCAACCTTGTCTGTTATTCAGGCCATTTAATGTCTATAATGCCGTTACACCATCCAGTTCCCTATCACAGGTTTTATCCATAAGGTTTAAAGACTTGCATATAGAAAGCCTGAGCGAAGGCACTGTGGCATGAAAGGCGGCTGAAACAGGACCAGCTAGGCCCTGGACGTCTACCCTACCATTACCTATGTCTCAGAACATAGGAGCGCAGAAGTGGCCTGTTGGAAGTTTGTGGGCTGGTGTCTGGGATGTGTGAGCACAGCAATTCTACACTGGGAGACTGTTTGGGATCTCCAGGAGGAAGTCTTAGGGAGTTAGAGGAGGTATATAAACTGCATTATCTGTGGTAAACCTGGCATCAATACTACCCTCCCTCCTAAGGTCCGGTCCTCACTGCAGAGATGCCAGGAACTACATTTCCCAGGATGCCTTTCCCCCTATGGCTTGCTAACGGAGACAGGCACTCATGTGAGGCGTGGGCCGTAAAGGATGAAGTTATTCTTCTCTGGAGGCAGTTGCAGCCAGCTGTGTGGGAAGATGGGAGATTTCAGGCAGCCTTCTTTAGGATTGCAGTAGCTTCCAGGCATGCTCTTAACTTCAATCTTTTGGCTGAGATCTGTGTTGGCTTCCTCAACCTTCTATGAGAGCTTCTCTGATCTTTGTTTTTCCAGTTCTTCCAGTGTTTAGTGTTAGACCCCTAATTCCTGTATTATGTCCTTCTTACCTGAAATATGCTGAATGGCTCTTGTTTTCCTAATACAATACAGAACTCAGTTGATCTCAGGATTAATTCAACATTTTGCCATAAATTGGCGCACTGAAACTCCAACGGGTATCAGCTTTCATTGCACTTAGGGGTGTTGCTAGGAGAGGGAATACTGTGAAAGCTTTTTTGCCTTCAAAGCCATTAATGTCTTTGGTTATGAAGCACACAGAGGCAGCCTCTGTGGGCCTATCTGGGCCTTTTTTTCAGCTGCAGTTTTCAGATTGTGAGACAGTCATCCTCTTTCACCCTAGGGACTGCTTAATGGTAGGAAAGGCAGAGAGAGACACAAGGATGCCAAGAAATACTGTTCAAATTAATAAATATAACCTGAGAGTGGAAGCCAGATATTGGGGATGGCTAGTCCTCATCTGGTGGACATCTGTAGTTTTCCTCCACTAAAATTCAAGCTCCACAGGGTTAGGGAGCTTTGTTTGTAGCAATGCATGCAAACACCTGGGACAGTACCTGTGAGTGTTCAGCAAATATTTGTTGGATGAATGGCTAAAAGGCCTCCCAGAGCCGGGAAGTGACACACTCAACTAGGAAGCTGAGATGCCCACAGATTCAACAATCAGGTATTATATGTGTCTTATCTGCTTTTATGCATTTGGGAACCCCCAATCTCATTTAACCTGCTCACCCAATATTTAAGCAAGGACACTTTTTGTTGGGTGCTAGGGATCTAAGAGTCAGCAAGATAGCACATTTCTTGTCTTGCAAACTTACATGAGTTTTTTGATGCCACAAATACTGGGTGCTGTTGAGAACACAAAGACCTCTAACCCAGTTCAAGGTGGGGTGTGGGGGGGGATTTCCAGTAAACTGCCCTTTATATGGAGACCTGAGAGTCAGTGGGAGTTATAAGCAGAGTAAACCTGAGAAAGAGAACTCATTTTCAGATGTGAAAACTGACAACCAAAAAGGGCCCAAGTCACATAGTGGCGGAATGAAAATGACAACCTAGGCATGAATTCCTGGGACCTCTATTAGCAGATGTTGCTACTCCTTCGCTATGACAAGCTTTTTTGGAGAGGATCCTAAATGTAGACTTACTGTCGTCACTGTCCACCTAGCTCTAGGCTGATTAAATGGAGTCTTAAGAGCTAGCAGCTAGCATCTATTACAGAAAACTAATAGCTTGAATCACCTTCAATCGAATTCAGCGGAGTTCCAAAAACTGCTGCTTCTGCTCTTTGTCAATTTGGGGCTCAATCGTTTTCTTAAGCAAAAATCAGCTTTACAAACAAAAATCACTGCTCTTCCTTGGAGTGGAACTGGAGTTTGGGTGGGGGCCGGGATGGTCAGAAAACAAACCACACGTATCGCTGCTTCTGGAAGCTTTGTTCTTTAATGAGCCATGGAGTGACTTGTTCATCAAGCTGCTTTTGTGTAGCTATACAGTGCATGTTCTGAGTGACACAAACTGCACTTTATACAGGTGATGTCTTGCTCTCCCCCCCCAAAAAATAAAACAAAACAAAACAAAAAACCATCCCCAAAGGAAATTACAAAGTGCCTGTTGATTGCATCAGGAATGTAATCAGTTCCGTGGGTGAGATAAATCATTCTTTTTATAGAATTATTCTGTTAAACAGTAAAATGATATTATATTTCACAGGATATGTCCTTTTACAATACATAGTCTTTTAAAAATTTACACTCAGCATACTTATAAATTACTTTAAATCCATTAAAATAATATAATACTAATCTGTAATCCACACCTTTCCCCTAGTAAATACAATTACTCGGTTCAAAAGGTGCATCTTTTATATGACCTAAGAGGGTTGATAAATAGGTATTAAGTACAGATGAACACCAAGGTGATACTCCCCTTCGTGCAGTTTTCTTGAAGAATTTTAACCAAGAGACCAATAAGATCTAATAGATCCACCTCCATAATCATCATTTTGCTGTTAGCTTTTAACACCAAATCAAATGTGGGAGCAGTTCCAGAGAAAAGTGGGTAGGGGCACAGAAAAACAAGGACTCCCTCAAATATCAAAGACTTCTACTACCAAAGCTAGCATGGTGTCATTGGGGGGCAGTGCTGGAAACTGTCACAAAGTTATGGATAGACATAACACATTTGTCAACACAGAATGATTCAAGCCCCATGCCTAGCTTCCCCACCAAGGGGGAAAAAAGAGGAGAGGAGGTTGAGAAAAGCCATCTGGACTGTATTTCTTTTTAAAATTAAAACTCTCTTAACTTTGAACACATCCTGAGAATTTCTTCTCTACTTCACCAAAGTGCTTGTGAAAGGTACATGTTTGTTAGTTATAGTTAAAAAAAAAAAAAAAAAAAACAAAACATGGCCCATAGTCACTGAGGTGGGCCTTCAGAACCTTGCTGGACTCCTCCTTCTCTGACAGTGAAAACTCTATTGTCATGGAACATAGAAGTCTCCACTAACCTCCCAGCAGCAGGGTAGGAGCTGCAGTTGTTTTCCAAGGCATGAGAAGGTAGGGGCTCTGGTATCCCATCCCCTGACTTCAGGTCCCTCTGTTTCTGCAAGGTCCATATTGGGAACTCCATACCTCCTTTTGTGTTTCCAGAAGCCCAGAGTGGCAAAGGAATTAAAATGGCAGGAAGTACAAAGTGCATTATAAACTAAGCATCCCACCTCCCTGATCCTTGCTGTTAAACAAATTTGTTTCACTTAATGATACACGATGTAACCTTAAAATCATACTTCTCTGCTTCTATTACATTTTCCATTATAAGGGATACCTTGGGTTTAATGGGGAGAAGTGAAAAACCTGGCTTTGTTTGGGGCTGGGAATGTGTGATATGAACAAATTGCTCTGTATTTTGGAGCTTGGGCTCCAAATGTGGGGCTGCCCTGTTGCTGCCACCCAGGGATTCTGTTTGTGGCATTTGAAATCAAAGAAAAGTAAAAGAGAAGCAATAGGAAGCACAATTTTTACATATATTAAGTTAAACATCTTCATCATAAGTGATTGTACTACAGCATCACTTTGTGGTGACATAACTTTAACCACGGAGAGGACCAGATAAGATCAGATGGAAGAAGATACAGCACTTGGTTCTGACAGTTTTTAAGAGTTATGGCTTCATCTCTTCATCAGGCCACCAATACCTGTTACACTATCAGAAGAAAAGCTTTCTTCCCTTTAAAGGGAAGGTCCCACACTTGCTCTCCATTCTTACAATTGTGTGGATCTCTCCTCCCCACCACCCTCCATTCTGGCAGTTTGTTAAATGACTAGAAATCCACAAATCTAGCAACCAAAAAACAAGTATTTTTTATTTAATTTTATCCAAATTCAGGTTCAGGTCCCTGAGAAAAATTATAAAGTCTTTTAACATCCATTGCCTAGTTCCTATAAAGTGACCTATATGTTTTTTTTTTTTTAAACTGCCAAAAACTTATTTTGCAAACAAATACAGAAAATCTGCAAAAATTTAGAAGGGAGAACATATGCCAAGATATGTTCTCCAGGCCGTTCCCTGGGGCCAAAGGAAATTATCCAACAAGGGTAAATCTCTTTTTTGTATGGTATTTAACCAATGTTCTGGAGCAAGTAGAGGGTAGTCAATGCCCAGCAGGACACTACTCTCCCAGGAATATTGAAACAACCTGTGCAGCTTGGCTTGGGGCCCCGGGGCACCAGCAGTCCCAATTGGACATGACCATGCTGAGGGGTTGGGTTTTCCTCTAGGAGAGTCTCCAAAGTTCTGATTTTTAAAAGG
The DNA here is from genome assembly GCF_048164855.1 of Canis lupus baileyi. Taxonomy (NCBI): domain Eukaryota; kingdom Metazoa; phylum Chordata; class Mammalia; order Carnivora; family Canidae; genus Canis; species Canis lupus. Next base: position 38,824,733 of record NC_132869.1, read on the forward strand.
CTTTACATTTATTACTCCTCAGCACAAACAAGGCGGTGGATGTTTGTGGGATATAAAATCTAACACTTACTCATAACCATCATCATTCTGGATATTTAAAAAGATTCCTTTCCCTAGCTCATTTCTGAAACCAAACCAGGGAGAGAGAAGACTCCTGCTACCTTTAGCTGCCACTCAGAATGATGTTCTAAGTCTGACCTCCGGGGCTTGACAATAACCACTGAGGCAGTGACATGAGGTTCAGTGTTGTGTAACAGGAGAGATTCTGTCTTAACAAAAGGCTTAATATTTCCATAACTTCAAATCGAAGAAGTATGAAAAGAAAAAATAACCAAAATTCAGGTTACAGATGGTAAAGACTCTTTTTCAGAACAGTGCATGTGGTAGTTAGACAAGATGCATTTAGTAACTTTAAAAATAAACATTTTCACATACTTATCTCAAGAAAGAGTATCATGTTTCATTTTCCATATATTATAAATAGCAAAAACAGATTTCTAATCCCACAAATGCTAAGAAGCTTAAAATGCTATTGTAGCTCAGGTGTATGGAGACACCCAGTGGTGAAAAAGATGGTCTGATTTTTCCCTCAACCCAGGGATAGTGGCTTTCAACCCTATCCAATGGCTCCTAATCTGTGGGAAGAAATTCCACCAGGAGGAGGGAAGCATAAGGTTAAAAAGAAATACGCATCCTATACATATATATTTACAGTAAACTTCAGTAACCAGAATATTAACAAAAATAGCTTCAAGTAGTTCTTGATTTATTTTTTCATCTATTTAATACTGATGGTCTGAGGAAAAGAAGATGATAGCTAGATGGTTATATTAAAATTTTTTCTCTTACTTTTTGGCAGCTTTCTGTTAACACTTATTCATGCAGTGTTGTATATGAATGTTTTAGGAGAAGTGATTAAATGGTCATATTATTTGAGTTTGTGGTGGAATTCCACCAGCAGATGAACAAGTTCATATGTGATCTTCAGTTTAATCTATACAAAGAGGAAAGCCTGGGTGGATTAGGTGTTTAGGGATCACCATGTCTCTGAGACACTTAAAAAAAGATCAGAGGAACCTAATCCTAGGACCAGGAAGTATGAAAACAGGAGGGCAACTGAAACTTCAGCCCATGCAATATATTTGGCAGGAACTAACCAGGAGTGAAACCAGCATTATTATGACACTGAATATCATCAAAAAACAAAACATGTACTCTCTGCTTCATCATGTAACCAGATGTCTGAGACATGCTCTGATGGCTTCATGGAAACAATTACTTTTTTACTTTCCTCAGAATATAACATGGAGTATTTCTCAAAAATCTTAAAATAGAGGGCTTAGGCTTTTATAAATCCTTGGAAAAAATTATATTCTACCCCAGCTCCTAACTATCCCAAAATAAACCCAAAGGCTCTTTTGCTTTCACGGTTAAGAAAGATTTATATGTTTTCTTCAAATGTCAAAAACCAGTGGTTCTCTCAGGCCCACCATGTCCCTCCTTGCCCACCCCCCCAAGTTCAACACCCATCTCTGGGAAGGAAAAGAGGATGGAGGAGAGACAACTATGAAGACCTCCACAACTGACCCAAATCCCGCCCCAGGTGGCTCTGTTTAGTGAAATCTCCAGTCAAGTACAGCAGCCAAGGCACAGCTGGCACCATCCCCAGCAGGCTTCAAAGAGGCCTTTCTGCTTTGGCAGGAGGCCCAAGAAATTAGCACACAAGTTCTCAGTTGTATGCTTGGGCAAGAGGCAGGACCACAATTAGGATAGACTATTGTGGACGAGGGGATGAGAAGAGGCCCCAAAGATGAGATGTGTTTACCACTCTGTAGCCATGAAGGGACACACAGCTGCCAGTTCAGACCATAAACTCGTTATTTCCAAAGAGAGCTAGCTGTTGGGTGGAGCTGGAGTCTGTGTCCACAGTTTTCCTGCGGCCAGACACGACTGTCCCCTCTGGGGTCTCTTTGGTTTTCTGAGGTGAGTTTTTCACATTCTTTAATTTTTGTTTGCCCTTTTCAGGGTTGAAGGTTCCTCTGCTGATGAATTGAGGTCTGTCTTCCAGGGATTTGGTCTGGCCCAATGGCCCTTCCATTCCCAGGGCCTCCCCAGCTGAGGCAGCTCGGTAGAATGGAGATTTAGAATAAATCTGAAATCGTTTTCTGGTCCCATGAGAAGATGCAGTGTTAGATGAACACAAAGTAGAGACTGAAGAGTCCACTGAATCCAAAGAGTCTTGCTGCTTTTTTAGCTGCTTTCGTAATTTGCTTGAATGTTCAGACTTGCCAGCTGCCTTCAGGGAGCTAAGGGCTAAGCTTCTCTCTAATCCAAAGAAGAGATCAAAGCTATAAATGACACTTTCCAATTCATCATCCCATAATGAATAGGTTTCACTATTCCCATGTGGTGGGTGAGCTGAAGTCTGAAGGGTCCAGGCTGACCTACTCTGTGCATAACTTGAGAAGTTACCTATTTCTACATATATCATTTGAGAATCAATCCCAAGAAATCTGGAGTTTGACTACACCATTAGGAGAGGCCTACAACTGTCACTATCATTTAAAATACTGCCAGGATACGTAGTAATTCTATGTCTCCCTGAGACATGCCAGGTAGTTAAATACCTCTTTTGGTATAAGCCTATCTCTCAGCAGGGCATAACTCCTGCCAACCACCCTTAGAACATGCATCATGGGTCAGTAAGACAATATATGTTGTGATGATTGGTTTTTCTCTGTGGTAAACAGAGGAGAAAACATTACACTGACAATAAAACTATCATTGCATTAAAGGCTTAGTCTAATGAACAATATATAATGGAAGCTTCACAAAGATCAGTATATTTTAACTCATTAGGACTTTGTCACCTGACAAAGTAGTCTCATTCTTGAAAGGATTTTGTCTTAGCTTGGGAATCTTTACTCCTTCCTTGCAAAACAAATCTGGAGTCTTTGTTCAAGTAAGTTCACTTACCTGATTTCTCAGAGATGACACCTTCAGACTCAATATTCAAATTTTCTGAGCTATCAGCAGTCCCAATGGAGGCCTCAGACTCAAGAGTTTCATCATCAGAGGCCCGGGGTTCCAGTACTAGCATCTCAAACGTTAGCTCCTCCCTGTAAGAGAGAATCAAGAAATCCACTAGCATTTGATAAGAAGTGGAAGGAAGACTAGTAAGAAAAAAGACCTATGATGAAAGCAATTGGAAGTAGCAAGACAGTAACATTTCCTAGTGTTCCCATTCAAGGTGATGATAAAGACCCGCAAATCACAGTAATGATGAAGGCTACAAATAGCAAAGGCTGGGACCTATAATAGAGCCAAGAGTGAGGTGGGAGAAGATGCTGCAGCTGTTAAGATATTTTGGTAAAATGAATTCTGGGCTGGTAATCAAGAGATCACAGTTTTAAACTCATACATAATGTACTAGCAAAGAACTTTCCTCTCCCTGGACTTCAGCTTCCTCATCCACAAAACAAAGAGATTACATGAGATGATCTCTAAGATTCCTTCCAGTTCTTAAACTATTTTCCATGAACCAGCACTAACTGGCTACAGATGATATCCTCTACCTTAACCACCGAGACCTCTGAAGAAGTAAAGCGTTGCATGACCTGTTCTGTCCTTTGCAGCATATGCAACCTCCACTCACAGCATTCTCTCTATTCCTCTTCATCAGGCACCCAATACCTCTCACTTGTGCCCTCTTGTGCCCTCGAGTCTTGGTACTTGGCTCCTAATCTGGCTTTCTCATGACTACTTGATGTCACTCTGATCTATGTTAATTAATGTCTTTGTAAAAGCTCACTTCAGTAGTCCACACCGAGCTGCCTTTGAGGCGCCTTTGTGTCACCTTTGTGTCGGCTACCTCTAACAACCTTTCCTCCACATTATGTGGGCACTTTCTCCAATGGGCAGATCTTAAGAGTTTGTCACTCCCTAGAAATATACCAGTCCACAACTGTCCACAACCTCCTTATCCTTCCACTTTTTACTCCCTTTCAAAGCTTTCTTAGCTATGCTTTCACTCTGCCTAGGTCGAATCATTCATCCTTTAATACTTCCAATACCATTTTCATCAAAACTGAGACCCTCTTTTCAAACCATTCTTACATCAGAGAGATAGCACTACTCTTGCCTTATCATACTCTGCACAACTGAGGCCCCGCTGCTTTTTTAGCTTGCCTAAGTTCTAGAATTAATCCTGGCAGGCAAAAAGTAGTTTAACAACTCCTATGTCTCCTAATGCATCAAGCTCTCAGACCTGGGATCCTGGAACTTATAAACAAAGACCCCCTTAAAATTTTGAAGAGTCTTTATTGTCAGTTAAGAATCAGTACACATACCTTCAAAGAGAACCACAGCATGTCCATCGCCAAGATAGGTATTGTTACCTACCCTTGCTTCAGTGATGGCAGAGGGCACAGAGTCGACTATCTGCCTCTTTCCTAAATTGCAACTAATTTCCCTACCTAGTATCCTAGCACCCACTAGATTTGCTGCCCTGACCATCCAAGTTGGTGGCCCCAGGGCCATACTGACCTTCCGATAATAACCTTTAGGGAGTTCTGAGTAATACCCATTCTTGAGATTTTTTTTGTCTTAGTCTAGGAATCCTTATTCCTCCCTTTAAAGACCAATCTGTTCAATGAGGCTGATGTAGAGCTGTTAGGAATCCTGGCTAAGACTGGCACACCTTGGCCCAGTCAGCCTTCTCCAGAACTGTCAGCTTCAGGTCTCCTGGCTCATGGGGCTTCCTTCGCTAAGGTGACAATTCTTCATCCTGTCACCTAAGTCCAGACAACATGTCTTTGTCATCTTTGTGTCCCTGTATCGCAAGATACAGTACCTGACACATAAATGTTTACTAAATCAGGAAAAATCAAGAGAGCACAGAATGAGGGAAATGAAAACAGGTAATAACTGGCTGCTCCCTTTTCTCCTGGAAACTCACTTCTCTTTCTGCAGGTTCTCAATTTGCTCAGTCAGAACCCTCTCCTCCTGCTGCATAGCTGCTTGCTGCTGTTCAGTGATGTCAGTCTCCCCAGCTGCTTCACTAGTCAAGGTCTCTTCTGGGACATCAGACACAGAGGGCAACCGAACTACAACAGGAGAGGATGGACTTGGATAGATTCCTCGGCGCAGTCGCCCCTTTCCCTGCAAAGAAAAATACATGTTAGGAAGCAAATTGAGTGACTGAATTAGTTTTATGTGACCCATTTAGGATAGCAAGTGTACTTCCATTATACCAGGGGCATGATAGGAATAAATGGAAACATTCTGCAAGGCCTCAGATATTTAGAGAGATACTGTCCATTGAACACATTTAAATTAAGTATTTCTTGAAAGAGCACTAGAAAAAGGGTACTTTGGTGGGTGGGACTACAGGAACAAATTATGCACTGAAGGAGATTCTTCATTTAATCTAAGCTTTATCCATTCCAAACGAAGTATCCACAAATGGTTATTTAAATTTAAATTAGTTAAAATTAAATAAAAGTAAAATTTTAGTTCTGTATTCACACTAGCCGCATTTCAAGTGCTCAATAGCCACAAGTGGCTAGTGGCTACCATAGTGAACAGTACAAGATACAGAACATTTCCATCATCCTAGAAAGTTCTCATGGACAACATTGCTCTATAACTTTAACCTTGGAATGCAGAATTTCTCTAGGAAGACTACAGAAACATGTCCTGAAAAGTCAGTTTCATTTAACAAAAGTCATTTATATATCACAGGATGCTAGTGAGAGAGATTCTTTGAGAGTACCTCAAGAAATCTTCTTGAGATCAGAGGGAGAAAAAAACCTTATTGCTTTCAAATTGGTTACCTTGTATATGACTTTAGCTTCTGATAATACCAGCCTAGGTATTTCAGATTAAACTTTCTGCTGGGAGCAACTGGACGAAACATAAAAAGCCCAAAATATTCTTGAAGGCACTAGAGAGCTAGTTAACAAAGCAAAAACCAAAGAGAGGCTAGTTCAGTATTCAGGGCTAATCTAAATTTAAGAAGAGGTGGCTGAGAATCTGTGTAGAGCTTTTGACAGACTACAGCAGGGGTTAGCAAATTATGACCCTGGGCCAAGTCTGGCATTGTGCCTGATTTTGTAATTAAAGCTTTACTGAAATACATTCATGCTCATTAATTCACACATTGTCTATGAGTCTTCCAAAGAACAATGGCAGCACTGATTGTTGCATCAAAGACTGTATGGTCCACAAAGCCTAAAATATTTACTTTCTGGTCCTTTATAGAAAAAGTTTTCCAACTCCTGGGGTAGAGAATAAAAACTGGAGTCCAGACCCACACAAGGGTGGACTGCTGCCGGGTAAAACCTCCATGTCTGACTGGGATCCCTGAGGTTTGCATACTAAACATAAGAGTAAGCTGAAAAAACAGTCCTTTTGGACACTGTAGCCTAGCTTCGAGTCATCTGAATGGTCCAGAACATTGTAATTCCTAAAACTGCATTATTAAAGTAATCCAAGATTGGTAATGCCCTAGAACCTGACAGAAAAAAAAATGGAAATATGCCTTGGAGGAAAGTCATATCAGGCCACAAAATATTTTTACAAATAGTTTTTCAAATATTATGTATGACACATAAAGTAACCCAGCACAAAAGGAGACAAGACAACGTAAATGAAAACTAGTGAAAACAACAAAACCCAGAAACCTTCAATGACTCCAGATATTGTGGCTATCAGACAGACTTAAAATAACCATGCTAAAGGAGATAGACATAGTTGAAACAGTAGACTGGAAGTCAGAAGAAAATATAAAGAATCAAGCAGAGAAAACAAAAGAGGGTAAATTATAGAGGACACAATAAAAATATCTACCATATGTAAAAAGAATACCAGAAGAGGAGGGATCCTATAGAATGCTGAAGAGATACTGACAGAGCATTTTTCAAAACCAATTAAAGATACCAACCTGCTGGCTGAAGAAAGCCTTCAAACTCTAAGGAAGATGAAGAAAAAGAAGTCCATACATAGATACAAGTGCTAAAAATTAAAGGCAAGAGATAATCTTAAGATTGATTGATTGTTTGATTTATAAGAGAGCAAGTGAGCAAGCATGCAAGAACAGGGGGAGGAGCAGAGGGAGAGGGACAAGCAGACTCCTCACTGAGCACAGAGCCTGATGCAGAGCTCAATCTCATGGTCCCTCAGATCACGACCTGAGCTGAAATCAAGAGTTGGGATGCCTAACTGACTGAGCTACCCAGGCGCCCCAAAGCAAGAAATAATCTTAAAAGTAGTCAGGAAAAAAGGTATACCTGCAACAAGGATACAAAGTTAATATTCAGAAATCAGTTGCATTTCTGTACACTCATAATGAAGTAGCAGAAAGAGAAACTGAAAGAACAATTCCATTTACAATAGCACCTAAAAGAATAAAGTACTTAGTAATAAACTTAACCAAAGAGGTGAAAGACCTGTACTCCAAAAACTACGTAACACTGATGAAAGAAATTTAAGATGACATAAACAAGTGGAAAATACTCCATACTCATGGATTAGAATTAATATTGCTGAAGGTCCATACTACCCAAAACAATCTATAGATTCAATGCAATCTCTATCAAAATAGCAACAGTATTTTTCACAAAACTAAAACAAATACTAAAATTTCTATGGAATCATAAGGACCCTGAATAGCCAAAGCTATCTTGAGAAAGAACAACAAAACTGCAGATATCACAATTCCAGATTTCAAGATATACTACAAAGCTGTAGTAATAAAAACAGTATGCTACTTGCACAAAAACAGACATGTAAATCAATGGAACATAACAGAGTGTCCAGAAACAAACCCTTGCTTAATGGTCAATTAATTTACAACAAAGGAGGTAAGAATATACAATAGGGAAAAGACTGTCTTTTCAACAAATGGTGCTGGGAAAACTGGATAGTTACATGTAAAAGAATGAAACTGGATCGCTTTCTTATACCATACACAAAAATAAACTCAAAATGGATTAAAGACCTAAATATGAGACTGAAACCATAAAACTCTTAGAACACAGGCAGTAATTTCTCTGACATCGGCTATAGCAACATTTTTCTAGATATGTCTCTTAAGGTAAGGGAAACAAAAGTAAAAATAAATACTAGGACTACATCAAAATAAAAAGCCTTTGCACAGTGGAGGAAACCAGCGACAAAACAAAAAAGCAACCTACTGAATGTGAAGATATTTTCAAATCATATATCCAATAAAGGGTTATATCCAAAATATATAAAGAACTCACACAATTCAAAACCAAAAAATCACAAATAATCTAATTAAAAAATGGGTAGAAGGCCTGAAAGAGCATTTTTCTAAAGAAGACATACAGATGACCTACAGATACATGAAAAGATGCTCAACATCACTCATCATCAGGGAAATGCAAATCAAAACCATAATGAGATATCATCTTGCATTTGTCAGAATGGCTAGAATCAAAAAGACAAGAAATAACAAGTAGTAGTGAGGATATGGAAAAAAAGGAACCTTCTTACACTGACGGTGGGAATGTAAATTGGTACAGCTACCTTAAAAAACAGTATGGAGTTCCTAAAAAATTTAGCAAAACTACCATATGATCTAGTAATTCCACCACTGGATATTCACTCCAAGAAAATGGAAATACTAATTTGAAAAGACATATGCACCCCTATGTTTACTGCAGCATTAATTTACAATAGCAAAATTATATGAGCAGCCCAAATGTCCACTGATTGATAAATGGATAAAGAAGTAATGGAATATTAGTCATAAAAAAGGATGAGATCTTGCCATTTGTGACAACACAGATGGAACGAGAGGGTATCATGCTAAGTGAAAAAGTCAGATAAAGACAAATTCGTGATTTCCTTTATATGAGGAATCTAAAAAAACAAAATGAATAAACAAAAAAAAAAACAGAATCAGACCTATAAATAAATAGAACAAACTGATGGTTGCCAGAGGGAAGGGGGTAGGGAGATAGACTAAGGGAAGTAGGAGATCCAGGCTTCCAGTTATGGAATGTATAAATCATGGGAATGGAAGGTACAGCACAGGGAATTTAGTCAGTGGTACAGTAACAGCACTGCATATGACAGATGGTAGCTATACCTGTGGTGAGCATATAGCATAACATATATTTGTTGAATTACTATATTGTACACCTGAAACTAACATAACATTGTGTTAACTATACTCAAAAATTTTTAATTAAGTGATGAAATGGAGAGCTATATATATATACATGTACAACAAAGAAGAAACTATTAGGTTCAAAGGTTACTTTTCAACAGCAATAATGGGAGGCAAAACACAATAGATGGTATTTTTACAGTGATGAAAGGAAAAAAGAAACTGCCAACATAGAATTCTACATAGAACAAAACCATCTTTAAGAATGAAGTTGAAATAAAGACATTTTCAGGCAGACTTAGATGGAAATCTGTCACCAATACAATTGCACTAAAGGCATATAGAAATGAAGAGAAGTCACAGGAGGGATACATGAAGATTAAGAAAAACAATAAATATGTGAGTAATGAATATTGACTGAATGAATATTGACTGCATAAAGTATAAGAATAATGTGTTGGATTTAAAGTATACAGATAATTAAAAATAACAATAGCAACTATACCATATAATAGCCAAAGCATAAGAAAGTTCTCATATTATGTGGAAAAAAGATAAAAGTACGAATTAACAGACTTCGACAGTCATAGATTTATGTTGTAGTCTTTAGGTTAACTACTAAAAAAAAAAAAGAGTAATAAAGTGTAAAACTAGAGAAGAAAAAATAGAATAGAAAATAATCAAAAGAAAAAGGCAAAACAAAACAAAAACAAAAACAACAAACCCAAAAGGGCAAGAAAGAAAAGGAACATGTATCAGGTAGGAAAAATAAAAAGCACAAAATAAAATAGATTTGAATACCAATATATTAGTGATTACATTAAATGTAAATAGATTATAAGCTCACTTTAAAATCTGAAGACTGTCAGACTATTTAGTAAAGAAAACCCAAGTGTATAAGGGACACATATAAAACATTCAGAATTCAGAAAAGCTGAAGGTAAAAAGATCGGAATAAAAAATATAGCATGTCTAATCAAAAGAAAACTGGTGTAGCTATATAAACTCAAGGCAAAGTAAACTTTAAGGTAAGAAGTGTTACCTGTGATGAAGAGATATTTCACAATTTACAAAAACTCAAATTATGAAGACGACAGAAGACTTCCAAATTTGGAAATACCTAAGAAATGGCTTCTGAAAATTTTAAGTAACATACTGGCAGAAATACTCCAAGAAATGCAAAGCTATAACTGGAACAGAAAAAAACAAATGTGTACACACAGACCAGTAAAGCTACAGAATGGAACAACTTGATAAACATCAGGTGATGTAATAGACTATAAAAGATTTAGTATCTAACAATTTCAGAATACTCATTATTTTAAAGCATATACAGCAAGACACTACATTTCCAAGGGGTTGAAATAATTTATCTGACCTTTAAAGTAATTTAAAATAAATTTCCTGTCTCATCACAAAGAGAAAACTAAAAATCCCTATGTATTCAGAAATTAAGATAAGACTTCAAAATATTCATGGACAAAGAAGAAACCACAATGGAAATAATAAATTATTTTGAATAACGGTATCAAAATATGTAAGATACACTTTAGCATGCTTACCTTAAAGTTATAGCCTTACATGCATACATTAGAAAAAGAGAAAGGTTAAAAATTAAAGAGATAAGCATCAATTCATGAAACTAGATCAAGAATAACAAAGTAAACCAAAGGAGGAAAAAAGGAAACAAGGATAGGAGTAAATGAACATTAGAAAAAAAAAAGAGGCTCAAAATCAAAATGTAACTTTTTGAAATGACTGATAAAACTTTAGGACCCTGGCAAGACTGACAAATAAAAAACAAGAACTCATAGATAACCAAAGGCAAGAATGAAAAAAGGGACACTACTACAAATCTTGTAGGTATGAAAAGGGTAAGAGGCTACTATGAACAACTGTATGTCAGTAAATCTGGAAGTTTACACAAAGTGGAGAAATTTCCACAAAAATCCAAGTAATTAATACTGTCAAAGAAGGTATTAAAAATATGAAAAATCTTATAAATTGAATCCATAAATTAAAACCTTTCCAGAAAGAAAACCCTGGGCCCAGATGATTTTACTAGGAAACAAGAAGACAAATTCTTCCACAAAAGTTTTTAAAAAAATAACTCTTCCCCAACTCACTTTTTTTTTTTTTATTTTTTTTTCCCAACTCACTTTTAGAGGTCAGAATTTACCTTGATATCAAAACATAACAAGGATATTAAAAGGACTATTATAGGACAATTTTACTCATTACCACAGGTGCAAAAATCCTAAAAACATACTATAAACTGAATCAAACAATATATAAGAAGGACATTACCTCAAGACTAAGTTGATTTATTGCAATAATATGTAATGTATTTAACATAAGAATTCACTGTGTGTGTATATATATCAATAAAATTAAAAAGTCTCATGCACAACGAAATACAAATAGTAACAGCAATTCATAAAATTCAACATAAAATAGTAACAACTCAGAAAATTAGGAATAAAAGGGAACATACCTAAAGAGCATCTACAAAAATTCTATAGCAAACATCTTACTTTGTGATGGAAGATTGAAAGCTTTCCCATTCAGATTGGGAACATGCCAACAATGATCCCTATCAGCACTTCCTTTCAACACTGTACTGGAGGTCTAGCTGATGTGAGAGAAAAAAATAAATGGCATAAAGAACAAATGAAGCTATCATTATTCATGGACAATATGATTGTAGAGGTAGAAAATACAAAGAGATTCACAGAAAAATATCAGAATAAGTTCAGCAAAGTTACCAGATAAAAGGTGAAAAATACCAAAATCAATTGTACTTAATGAGCAACAGATACAAATATTTTACATAACATTTATAATTATATTAAAAATATTAAAATCCTTGTAATAATTCAAACTAAAGATGTGTAAGATTCTTACACACAAAACTTTAAAACATTTTTGAGAGGAAATGGTCCATATGAGAGAGAAATCATGTTCATGGAAGGGAACAATACTGAAAAAAGGTCAATTCTCTCTAAAGCAATCTGTAAATTCAATGGAATCTCAGTAAAAATCCCATGACAATTTTTGTGAAGCTGATTCATGAAGAGCCAAGAATAATCAAAGCGCTATCGAAGAAGGTAGGATGACTTGCTCCAGCAGATATTTTTAGAAAGTTAGAGTCATTAAAACGCTGGTATTGGTACAAGGTCAAAAGAAAGAGCCTAGGAACAGATCCATGTACATACAGACTCTTGATTTATAATAAAAGAAGAACTTCATGGCAGTATGAAAAGAATGCTTTTAAAATTTTATTTATTTATTTTATTTATTTTTTAGAGCAAGACAGCAAGCAAATGGGGGTAGGGGAGGGAGAGGGGGAGGGAGAGAGACAATCTTAAGCAGGCTACTCACCAGGCATAGAGCCAAATGTGGGGCTCAATCTGATGACCCCTGAGATCAGACCTGAGCAGAAATTAAGAGTCTGATGCTTAACTAAGCCACCCACGTATCCCAAGAATAATTTTTAAATAAATGGTGCTGGAAAAACTGGAATCCATGTGGAAATATAAAGATCACTGCCTTCAATTCAAGTTTTTTTTACCAAAAACTGCCTCCAGGTGGACTGGATACCTAAATATCAAAGGCAGAGCAATAAAGTTTTTAAAAGATAGTAAAGATGATCTTTATAGCCTCAGGTAGTAAAAATAATTCTTACACATGACCCTAAAAGTTAAGCCTACATTAAAATTAAGAACCTTTGTTAATCAAAAAGATACCTTTAAAAGTGGAAGAAAAAAGTCTGAAACAGAAGTAACTAGAATTCATAGAGAATTCCTACAGATCAAAGACCAATTAGGAAAACAGGCAAGAGATGTGAACAGAGCCTTCACAAAAGAGATCCAAGTGGCCAATATACTTATGAAGAGGTACTTAAGCACATTAGAGATATAGCACAAAAATGCAAATTAAACCACTCTGACACATCCATTAAAATGGCTAAAATGAAGGAATCTGGCAAATATGTACTGGGGTAGAACAACTGGGAATCCTCATACACACACTGTTAGAATAACACAACCATATTGGAAAAAAGTTTGCTATTATGTAATAATGTTGAAGATACATATACCTGTGACATCCATTAAAATGGCTAAAATGAAGGAATCTGGCAAATATGTACTGGGGTAGAACAACTGGGAATCCTCATACACACACTGTTAGAATAACACAACCATATTGGAAAAAAGTTTGCTATTATGTAATAATGTTGAAGATACATATACCTGTGACCCAGTAATTCTATTCCTATGTATCATCAACAAAATATATGCATATGTCCATCAAAAACACATGCATCAGAATGTTCATAGCAGCATTATTCATAACTCCCCAAAACACAAGCCAAAAGTCCCTTAACACTAAAATGGATAAACTGTGGTATACATGTATACTGAGATACTATATGGTTAACAACAATGAGCTACATACATCTAAACACAACAATATGGATAAGTCTTACACACATAACATTGAGTGAAATAAGTCAGATATAAAATACATGTTACATGATTCCATTTTTATAAAGCTCACAAACAGAACAAATCTAGAGTGTTCAGAAATACGTACAACGACAAATAAAACAGAGTAAGTAACATAAAACTCAGGTTACTGCTTACCTTGGGAGGGAGAGAAGGGGCTGTGTTTGGATAGAGAAAGAGGAGTCTCTGGGGGTGCTGGCAATGTTCTATTTCTTGACCTAAGGTGGTATTTGGATAGTCCCTTTATAATTATGTCTGTATGTTTCTGTGCTTTTCTATACGTATTTCACAATAAAAAATATATTTTAAGAGGTCCTTTTCAAAGTTAGCTATTTATGCAAATATATCGGTATCTTTTAAATAGCATGGGACAATAAACTGACAGATTTCTGAGTTGATTTTGGGAAGAAAGAAGATAGGCTGTCTCAGAAACAAACTGCTGTTCTAGCCCATGTGGTGAAGTGGAGGGCGGCTCTCAGAGCATTCAGACTAACTCTTCCAAACTCATGCATTCTAAATCCACAATAGGATGAAAATCAAGAGGATTACAAGATTGCTATTCTCCTTTCAGTTCTGAGTTCAAAAAGTAAAGGATATAATAAAAGAAAGGCCCTCAAAACAGAAGATCAGTCTGCAAATTTTACAAAGGATGACTCAGAAGAAGATGGCATTGTGAAACCAGGGCAGAGAACAGAGTTTGGAGTTAATATCAACAGTGTCCATTATGACTGGTCACAATCACATTATAAATTTCAGAAATCTTGATTTTTGATTATTTTAATGAAGTCAAATGAATGACCAAAACATGATGTGATATAAAAGCCTCAGGGAGCTGGAAAAATCTGAACTTATTCCTACTACACACTTACCAGTATTCAATAAATGAGTTGCCTTTGTTCAGCGTTCATATCATCTAGCCAATTAAGTAGTTCAACATGGGTTAACTTAGAATTATTTAAGACAGCTGAAGAAAATCAAACAGGCTGTTCAGGCCTAAATTCTAATCAGTATTTTTTTTTTAAGATTTATTCATAGAGACACACACCCACACACACACACACAGAGAGAGAGAGAGAGAGAGAGAGAGAGAGAGAGGCAGAGACACAGGCAGAGGGAGAAGCAAGCTCCATGCAGGGAGCCCGACGTGGGACTAGATCCCAGGTCTTCAGGATCAAGCCCTGGGCCACAGGCGACACTAAACCACTGTGCCACCAGGGCTGCCCTCTAATCAGTATTAAACAAAGATGAAAAAAAGGTGAAATCCCCAAGTTCTCTGACAAGTTCAAAGAGTACTTTTTAAAGTTGATTACATAGAGCTTCTAGAAATATGGAAATGGAAAACTACTAATATTGTGTTAAAACTGGACATAAATTTGTATACTGTAGGGTTTTTTGTAAAATCTGCAAACATACCAAATTATTAACACTAGTTTGAGTGGAGTAATATCTTTTATTTTCTATATTTTTCTGTACTTTCAAACTTTCCTATAACGGCATGACTTTATTATAATTTTTTTCAGAGCAATGTTCACTTGCATATTCTTTTAGTGCTTTTACCCGTAATTGGTTTTCTACCATCTATGCAGAAGTCAACAAAGTGAAAAGGCAAATATTTTCTTGGCATTATAATAAAAGTGGATTTGACTTCATGGACTCTCTGAAGAGTCAGCAGTTAAGACGCTGAGCAGTGGTTGGTATAATCCTTTGTTCATTTTTCACTAGATAGCTGGTCTTTCTGTATTTATTTATAGGAGCTTCTCCTCATTAATCTAGGGAAAATTAGAGCCTGTGATGTGAGTTGTAAATATTTTCTTAGGATGTGTCATTTCCCCTTTGCCTTGCTTACAGTCATTTCTATCATACAGTAATACTTTCTATCTATGCTAATAAACCTATCAACTTTTCTTTTAATGGTTTTGTATAATAGAAAAAACTTCTCCAAGATTACAGGATATTTTTCTATCATAATAGGGATTTTATTAGTTTGGATTGATCACATACTTTATGAAAAATTTATACCCAATTCATTGGGCAAATACTGAATATAAAATCATAAGTTCTTTTCTGAGGAACGTATTTCATTGATATTCCAGCTTAAACTTTAGAGATAAATTATTCCTAAAATTAGGATATTGACTATAATTATCTGCTAATGTTGGCAAGTATAGATCTGAAGTCTAATCCAGGTTTCAATATCGTACATAATATTCAAATTTCCAATCCAAGTTACTAGGAAAAGCTGGACTATCACTACCAAAGATGTCACAGATAAAACACAAATCTCAAATATCAGGGAGGAGTTTAAGACATTATGGAGAGTTACCTATTTTCAATTAAAAAAAATTTATGTTTTAAATTTTTTTCCCTGTCTTTAAATTCCAATTAACATACAGTATAATAAAGTTTCAAGAATATAATTTAGTAATTCATCACTTACATACAACACTTGGTGCTCATCACAAATACCCCCCTTAATACCCTATTTAATCTCCCCTTCCTGGGACTCCAACGCACTTCTAACCTCCTCTTCAGTAAGCATCAATTTGTTCTCTATAGAGTCTGTTCCTTGGTTTGTTTCTCTTTTCCCCCCATGTTCATTTGTTTTATTTCTTAAACTCCACATATGAGTGAAATCATATGATATTTGTTTTTCTCTGACTTATTTTACTTAGCATAATACTCCCTAGTTCCATCTACGTACGTCATTGCAAATGGCAAGATTTCATTCTTTTTTATGGCTGAGTAATATTCCATTATGTGTTGTATGTGTGTGTATGCACACCACATCTTCTTTATCCATCAGTTGATGAACATTTGGGCTCTTTCCATAATTTAGCTATTGCCGATTATGCTGCTATAAACATCAGGGTGTATGTGTCCTTTTGAATCAATTATTTGAATCCTTTGGGTAAATACTTAGTACTACAATTGCTAGATCATTGGGTAGCTCTATTTTTAACTTTTTGAGGAACTTCCATACTTTTTTCCAGAGAGGCTGCACCAGTTTGCATTCCAACCAACAGTATAAAACACTGATGAAAGAAATTGAAGATGACACAAAGAAATGGAAAGACATTCCACGTTCATGAATTGCAGGAACAAATATTGTTAAAATGTCTGTACTACCCAAAGCAATCTATACATTTAATGCAATCCCTATCAAAATACCAACAGCATTTTTCACAGAGCTAGAACAAACAATCCTAAAATTTGTATTGACCCACAGAAGATCCCTAGTAGTCAAAGCAATCTTGAAAAAAAAAAAAAAAAAGCAAAGCAGGAAGCATCACAATTCTGTACTTCAAGCTAATATCACAAAGCTACAGTAATCAAGACAGTATGATTCTGGCACCAAACCAAACACACAGATCAATGGAACACAGAATAGAAAAACCAGAAGTGGACCCACAACTATATGTCTACTACTAATAAAGCAGGAATGAGTATCCAATGGAAAAAAAGACAGCCTCAACAAATGTTATTGGGAAAACTGGACAGTAACCTACAAAAGAATGAAAATGAAACTGGATCACTTTCTTACACCATACACAAAAATACATTCAAATGGATTAAAACACCTAGAGAAGAGAACACAGGCTGCAACCTCTTCAACACTGGCCTTAGCAACTTCCTCCTAGATAAGCTCCTGAGGCAAGGGAAACAAAAGCAAAAATGAACCATAGGATTTCATCAAAATAAAATGCTTCTGCATAGTGAAGGAAACAGCAAAACTACAAGGCAACCTCAGAATAGGAGAAGATATTTGCAAATGACATATCTGATAAAGGGTTGGTATCTAAAAATCTATAAAGAACTTCTAAAACTTGACACCCCCAAAAAACAAATAATACAGGTAAAACATGGGTAGAAGACATGAAGAGACATTTTTCCAAAGAAGACATACAGATGGCTAATGGACACATGACAAGATGCTCAACATCACCCATCATCAGGGAAATGCAAATCAAAACCACAATGAGATACTGCCTCACACCTGTCAGAATGGCTAAAATTAACAACATAGGAAACAACAGGTGTTAGTGAGGATGTGGAGAAAAGGGAACCCTCCTACACAATATATTTATTTCTGAAGTATAATTGTATACAAAAAGTATACAATTTTACATTAGTTTCAAGTGTTCAACATATTAATTCAACAATTCTATACATTACTCAATGCTCACTATGATTAGTTTGTACAGAAAAAATAAACTAGTACTGGATTTCATGCTTTCAAAATGGAAGGAAGTGGGATTCCTTCTTCTTTTCATAAATCTGCTTTATATATGTTCTTAGTAGCTTTTATGTGGATGTATATTTTTCACACCAGTTGGGTAAATGCACTGGGAGGATAGCTGCTATACCATATGGTGACACTATGCTTAACTTCAAAAGAATCTCATAAGATGTCTTCTTAAGAGGTTGTACCATTTGTATTCCCATCAGTAATGAATAAGGAGATTTCTTCTTGTCCCACATCCTCACCAGCAATTGTATCATCAGTTTTGGTATTTAGCCATTCTAATGGATGGACAGAGTATGTCACTGGAGGTCTAATTTGCTTTTCTTTAATGTATAATGCATATCATTTTCCAGTAATTCCCCAAGATGAGCAATTTACACATGCTTATTTCCCACTTATGTATATTATTTGGTAAGATACCTACTCATATTGCCCTATTTATCCTAATTTAGAGTCTCTTTTCTTACTGTAGAGTTTTCCTAGTTATCTGAATATTTTGCATGCAAATCTTTCTTAAGATTTGTGTTCTGAAAATAAATAAATAAATAAAAATTATATTTTTAAATGAAATCCAAGAAACAGAGTAGATTGACTGGTGGTTGCCAGGGGTTAGGGTATGGGTGTAGGGGATATGGATGATAGTGGTCAAAGTGTAAAATTTTCCAGCTAGAAGATGAATGAATTATGGGGATGTAATGTACAACATGCTAACTATAGTTATTAACATAATACTGTATATTTGAAAGTTGCTAAGAGAGTAAATCTTAAAATGAACTCACCACTACCACCAACAAAAAAAAAAAAAAAAAAAAAAGTAACTATGTGTGTGGGGTAATGGATATGCTCAGATAACCGTCTCCTGAATTCCTTAACCAACAAAAATAAATGTATGAGATCATAAGTGTTTATTACTGTTTTAAGTCATTAAGTTTTTGGTAATTTGTTACATAGCAATAGATGACTAAGTCTTTTATAGGTCTCTTAATTTTCAGTTATCCATGACAATCTTTATTTATTATTTGTAAATTTATGACTATTCCATTTTCATTAGATTAGCTGATGATTTTTTTTTTTCAGAGAATCAATTTTATTAGTTTCATCATTTTTTGTTGTTTCTGGTGTATTTCCTGCTTTTACCATCATTTCCTTCTTTCTCCTTTCCTCAAGTTTATTTTGTTGTTCTAACTTCTTGATTTACATGTTTTATTTTTAAGGCAAAAAAAAATTTCCTGGGCAGCTCCGGTGGCGCAGCGGTTTAGCGCTGCCTGCAGCCCAGGGTGTGATCCTGGAGACCCAGGATCGAGTCCCACATTGGGCTTCCTGCATGGAGCCTGCTTCTCCCTCTGCCTGTGTCTCTGCCTCTATCTCGCTCTCTCTGAATGAATAAATAAATAAATCTTTAAAAAAAATTTCCTTTGAACACTGCTTTAGCTATATATCCCAGGAACTCAAGATAGTGTTTTTATTGTAATTTTTATTTTTATTTTTTATTTTTTATCATAATTTTTAAATTACTCAATAATTTCCTCTTTGCCTTTGAGGTTTTTCTTATGGCCTAATGTTTTCCCATAGGTTTATTATTTTAATTAAATTTTATTTAATGAAATATTTTATACCAATAGATAATACAAAATTTACAAGTACAGTTTCAATGACAATAAAATAAATACCTGTGTGGCCACTAACCAGATATTGATGTGCTATGGCCTCATTTTGAGAATATCCTATGGGTAGCCAAAAAAGTGTACATTTTCTCTTTGTGGATATGTAATTACATGTGTAGTAAGTAGTCCGCCCCCATTGTCTGTGGAGGATACGCTCCAATGCCAACAGTGGAGGCCTAAAACCATGGAAAATACTGAACCCTGTATATACTGTATCTTTTCCCCCGTACATACATTACAATAATAAAGTTTAATTAATAAATTAGGCACAATAAGTGATCGACAATTATAACAACGTACTGTAATAAAGCTATGTAAATGTGGTATTTCTTTCTCTCAAAATATCTTATAGTGCTGTACTTACCCTTCTTGTGATGATGGGAGATGATAAAATGCCTGTGAGATGGAATTGAATAATGTAGGCACTGTAGCATTAGGCTCCTACTGACCTTCTGATACATGTCAGAAGGAGGATTACCTGCTTCTAGACTATGCCTGGAACATGGGTAACAAACCACAGAAAACGCAAATCATAGATAAGCAGGAACTACTACATATACACATTAGACCAGTCATTAATTATGGTATTTAAGGATATTCACTTTAAACAATCTTTCCTGGTACTAATTATTCCCTAAAAAGGAGGACATTCTGTGGTTAAAAATAAGATTTCCATTCCATCCAACAGAGTGCCTGGAAATCTTAGGGTACTCTTCAGTAACACTTACTAGGATACCTGAAGGAGACCCAGGAGGAAATTTCAATTTTATGGTTGAAAAATAAAACTAACATTAACTCTCATTCTAAATATAAAAGTATGATAAAAAGCACCAAAACTTATGTTAAGTACTAAACTATCTACAATATGAGACCTTTGAGAGTCCTAGCTCATTCTCATGGCCCCACGGTGCTAATGTCTCAGTATACTACCAAGCAAAGCCTATTTGGGTTTTAACTGAAGGTTTCCCTTCTGTGCAATTACATATCCAAGTTTCTAGCAATTCTTAGTTATATAGCTTTTTCCAGAATTAAACCATGTATGTTTTGTACCAACATGTGTTTCATTTGGTTAGTTCAGACTCCTCCTCTAAGATCTAACTCATGTGTCACATCTTCTACAGGCCTTCTCAGTACACCGAGGCAGCAATACTATCTGATCCCTCCTCCCTCCCTTCCTTTTAGAACATTTTCCTAATACCTACAAATTCAGTCATCTAATCTTATAAATCTGCCATATTTTATCTGAGAAAGTTTATAGATTCTACAATCTACTTTTTCTAAGAATGATATTCTAAAACAGATTAAGATCCTTAATTATTTGATTTGGGTCAGAATTCTGTGACTCCATATTAGGCTTCCTTATTCTGTGAGGCCAGTCTATAAAAGGCTTCTTACCATAACAAAAATATTGGGAACTAAATGCTTTAATGTACAAGACCTAAATAATGTACAAGACCTCTTTGAGGTAATCTTCAGTTGGGCCCTACATTTCCATTTTCTCCTATGGCTTTAAGAGATAACAATATGAGCAGAAGGTATAACAAAGGGCCAAAAGGAATAAGGCCTATGAGAAAGCTTCAATTTCTTCTGAAAATGCTTTAAGCTCATGATGCAGGAAGGATGTGAGAGGGAATGGCAAAGCACAATTGATGGGACACAAAGAAATTCAACACTTTAAGTCAAAGCCCTAAGAGTTAAAAGACAGATGAAGATGGAGATACATTTGTTTGGTGGTTGTAAAGGACTGGATTACACCACCCCTAAGAAGCTTGATGGCTATGTAATGAAAAACACGTACGACCCTCACCAAGGAGTATGATACTTTATGAAGATCCAAGGAAAGTATGCGTAACTGGGTTGAATACATAAGGCAAAGAAAATATGCATCATCTAGACAGGGCTGTATATAACTAGCTAAAGCAAAAACTTCAGAATCTTTATGAAGAAATTGTACGCCAAAATAGTACTTTGGGCCAAGATGGAAGATCACTATTCTATCTTTGGTTAAGTCACAAAAAATAGGAAGCAAGGAACTGAATTATTAGACTTCTTCCTGAGGATTCTACTTTCTTGTTAAGAACAGATCCTATATCCGAGGCTTTCTAGAATACTGGTTGTTCTGCATGGTGTTATACTTAGGTTAACCAGGCTTGATAAAAAAATCCCGATGCTTGTAGTTACGGCTCCTCAGATAATGAGACTCAGGAAGTACTTTAAACATAGCCAGTATGTGTCTGTGTGTATTTGTCTTGCAGATGAAAAGAAATTATCCACATCAAATATTTCTATACAATGCAGTGAGCCAGCAGTATTATAGTACTATAGAGCAGTGGTTCCCAAAGTGCACTAGTCTGTGGATTCCTGGCAGAGGTTATATGATATCTTCAAGCCCATTTAAAAGGGCCTGTGATGTCAAAATCATGACATCTCCTGCTAGCAGCTCAAATTACATATGAAGCCAACAGCACTCATTTTTGCCTAGCATTCTGTAGTTTTTATTCTCTAAACACAAAAGTCCCCGGATCATCCTGTTTGTAAACTCTTGCACCTTCTCATTTCTCACATATAATCCTATTATCCCCAAACCACAGAAATCCTTAATATTTTCTCACTTCCTACCTTCTGCTTTTTATTCTTCAAACCTAATTGTTACTCTTCCTGAAAAGGGTTAAGTTCCCTTCCCAGATATTACTGTACTTCTTCCATTCCTATGCAACTCTATCTACAAGAATTCCCTATAAAACTTTTCTTATTTGTCCCCATCTCAGAGAATAAGAAGATTCCAAGGCTTTAAAAGAGGTTCTTCTTTCACAAATACACAACTACAATGTTCCGGATTCAAGTTATTTCAGTGATTTATGAATCAAGAGCCTCTGATATATGACTGCCAGTCTTTCCTATCTCTAATCTATTCTTCTTCAGAATGCTACCAGATATCTTCTAAAAGACACACTGATGGTGACACTCCCCTACTTAATCTTTCTAGAGCTCCCAAATTTCCTTTCAAAGCAGCAAATTCAAAATTCTTAATGCTGCACATCTGGTTCCCATCTACTATTCCAAATTATTCACCCACTTCCCACACTACCTATCCCAATTCTAGCTACATAAGGTAGTTATTATTCACAGATTGTTATTTCATGCTTCCTTCCCTCTGGAATTCTCTTTTCCTTTTTTCTTTTCTCCATTTGTTAAATTACTACTCATCTTTAGACACTCAACTCAAATGACTTTTCACATTGGCAACAATAAAACATATTTCTCATAAATGCATTTCACTCCTGATTTCAGGAAAGTCACTACTGTATTTAATTATGGAATAGTAATGTTTTTCATCTATGAGTACATGAACACTTGATTTTGATTAGTCTATTTATGAATATGCTAAAAACTCACTGCTACCTCTCATAGATTTAATTCTTAGATTCAATTCCATAGATGCTTACTAAATACTAAGTAGTCTTAAGAACAGTCTTTTTTTTAAGACTGGGCCTACAGCCTTTACTACAGCTAAATGGAAAAGCAATAGTATGTTAAGTGGGATTTTTCCTCCTGTTCCAAAATTGTGGCTAAGGCCCAAAGCTGAGAATAGTTACATACTCCCTTTCTTTAAAAAAAAAAAAGATTTATTTATTTATTTATTCATGAGAGACACACACAGAGAGAGGCAGAGACATAGGCAGAGGGAGAAGCAGGCTCCATGTAGGAAGCCTGATGTGGGACTTGATCCCAAGACTCCAGGATCACACCCTAAGCCGAAGGCAGATGCTTAACTGCTGAGTCACCTAGGTGTCCCATGTACCCCTTCTTTTAGCTTAAGAAGCCAACCATAGTTGATATCAACCTATTCTATCTCAGGGTTTCGTGAGAAGCACTAATTTACTAAACCAGTTCCTATCATAACAATGATCGTAACACTTTTCGTCAATGTGACTCTAAAAAGGCTACTAAGAAAGAGGAAGTTATTGGACTTTAAGGGGAACACAGACTTTATGAAAATAAGATACTCTCTTCCTCTTTGGAGAAAAAAGAAATTATAATATCTGAATCCAGAGGGTAAGAAAGTTTGAGGTTATCTAAAAGAAAGACAGACTGGTATTTAATTTTCTATTTGGTTATCTATACAGGCAAAATGACTTACTGATTTGCCCCTATGTTATATACATAAGGGAAGAGAAATAGGGAGAGCATATGGTGAGGAAGTGTCAGGTAGAAAGATTGGCAAGACTATGGCCTGGTTCCTGGGCCTGTTTCCAAAAGGGATGAAAAATGTATCTTTTCCCTAATGTGCCTGCAGGCCCTAAAATTGGCACTGGGAGGTAGATTTGATTGTAAAGTCTTGAGGGAATAAAAGACATACATATCACAGTCCCATGGTGGGAATGCCACCATCAACAGGTTTAGTCCAAAGATGGAACCAAATCTTCCAAGAGATTGCCAAAGCCTATAGAAATGAGATAGGACTGACTTCACTGTTAGCAGGGTAAATGGAAATTAGGCTACTGACAATGAGCTAGAACAGCAGTGTTCAACAACCAAGAAACAGGACTGACACCTCAAGAGTAGGACAGCATGTAGAATTTTGCTTCCACTATCACTCCTCCTAGTTTCAACACCAGAGGAAGAAAAACAGGAAAAAGGGAGGTCAGACATGTGTGACAAAAAGAGCCTACTCATCCACCCCTAAAGTTTTCAGCCCCAGATTAAGGTGTATTCTGTCCTAGGAAAATGTTAGATAAGAGTACTGATTCAAGTCTGTCAAGTTATAATAGAAAGGGAACTAATTCTTAAATATTGGCATGAAACTGGAGTATTTAAAAATTGCAGAATAGTGACAAGACGCTAAGAAGGAAATTAACATCCAAATGGAAAGGGGAGTCAGACAGTTAGAGTTGGCAGGCAGTTACTAGGTAAATAGCAAAACCGATCTGTGTTTATATCTCAGCAAATTGAGATCCTCAATGAACTGGTTATCCATAGATGGATAGCCTCTGAAATTAGTTTCCATATATATTGGGGTTCTTAGCTTTCCATCTCTCCATTCCTTTTTTGTATATTAAATGAAATCCTGGTATGAGCCCTATTATACTATGATATTTAAGTCTAGAATCAATATATCAACTTTCTCACTACCTTTTGCTATTCTTTCTGAAAAATGGTAAGGAGATAAGACCTCTCCTTCTATGCTTGGAAAGTCACCATCAAAATCACAGATATGAATGGACAAATAAGCATTACTAGTGATGGAGGATGCTAAAAGTAGTAACAGGTATTTCAAGTAATAAAGTGAAGGAGATTGATGAGAACAAAGTTCTTGAGCAGAAATTAATTTGATACCTCAGTGCTTTCCATGTTCACCTTTTAATGATCCAAACAAAGAAGAAACCCATAAAGAGATTTATCTGACAAAGAGCAAAAATATACTGTAAATGGACACTGTTCAATTGCATGATACAGAGGAAGATAAGTGGAGGTTCCAAAGAAAGAGAGTAAGAGAAAAAGAAGTGAAGGCTGGTCAGGAAGTGGGACCTGAACTGGGGCTTTACATGGAGGGTAGAGGGTGGAGGGTGGACAGGCATGGATGATAGACAGAGCGGAACAACTCCTGGATGGATGAGAGACAATAAAGTGGCTGTGACACATTGCAATATTAATACATACCGAGACTGAATTGCGGGTAATGCTCATAAATCTAACTGCAATTAGTACAGGTTTCTGGATTAGGAAGGACATGAAAAGGAAAGCAGAGGGTTAGAATGTACATGTCATTGCCCCATTAAAAGAGGTTTAATCTTTCAATGGACTGAATTTATCCGACTTCTGCAGCATTAGTTAAAAAAAAAAAAATTAAAGAAAGCACAGCTTGTCTAGCTGCTTTGAAAAGTAGCTTTCGAGTAAAAGGTCTCTTCCCTTTCTTCTTGGATGGGCACTACCAAGTTGGGCCTTCTAGGACTGAGCTCCTGAAAATTCAGACTGCTAGAAAGGGTTTCACTTTTAAATGGGTTTCTGTTTTCTTTTTCCAGGGGAAAGATTTAAATAGTGTCCTACAATTAATTTTACTTAATACCTGTATCGCCTGGATAAAGTCTATGTTTATGCTTGTTTTAAGAGAAGACTCTTCACTAATTTAATCAAATGACGTATTTGTTAGGATTTATTCTGTGCCAGGGAGTTTAAGTACTAAACAAAGAAACAGTCATTTTAATGTTAATCTAAGTATAAATAATGAAGATATGAAGTATTGCTGGGTACCTGGAAAAGCATGCACATGATGACAGGGAAGCCTGCTTCTCTTTAGAGATTTACTGGGGATTTGACTGAGTCTTCATGACTACAATTTTGTTTTACAATTGAGGGAAAGGGTAGCAAATGATTAAACTTCAATGTAGCAGTTTTACAGTTATCCAGACCTTATTGATTGTTGATCAGTAAGAACCGAAGTTGTCTATATGTAGGTCAATGGTTACAAAGGAAGATATTAAACAGAAAAGTGGGCAAATGGAGAAAATAAATGATCATTTTGGTAAGGCTTTTCTCAAAACCTAACAATAAACCCTTAAAAACTCTTTATTTGATAACGATAGACTCATAAAATGGAATTCCATTTCCTTAGGAATCACATTCTTGCATATGATTAAGTTCTCTACATTGCAGGAGTATTGGCAGGAACATCAAAGGTGACATGGTTGAGGGTGAGAACAGATGGTGGAAGGAAGTAGAGAAAAAGTTAGAATGGGTCAAATTTTCATAGAAAGGACAGGAAAAGAAAACAGGACAGATTATTAAGCCACCAACATCTTATCCAAACACTTGATTTAAAAAAAATTCTACACATTTATCGGCATATATTTTGTACATATAACTACAGACGGCTAAAAGATCAAACATGAAGCATCCACAGTACCCTGAGATAAAATGGTTTCTTTTTACTCATTCCATGTGAAAAAGATTTCGAGAATAATCTCTTTTTACACCATAAATGCATACTTAAAGCCTCAGGAAGGCTGCGATTTTCCACTATGATCCACATCTTGCATCTTACCATTGATCTACGAATCAGCGACAGCCTGGTCTTTGCTTTATTCTCAGCAAATTCCAGGCTACTGATGTCTTTGAGACGAGCCTTGTATTTATTCATCTGTTCCACAACAATCAGCTCCACACAGCTGAAATAGGAAGAAAAAGAAGTGAGTCAAATAAAGTATAGCCCCCACAGACTTTTCAGCTAAATGTGGTAGATGGTTGGAGGATGAAAGAAAAATCAACATTCCTTATCTTATGAGCTCCAAGATAAGGTTTATATAACGGTGGCTCACAATTTTGGCTGCACTTTATGATCCATCTGAGAAGCAATTATAAATTGCAATGCCCAGACCACACCAATTAAATTAGACTCTCTGGGGATAGGACACAAACACCAGGATTTTTTTAAAGCTCCTTTTGCAGCCATGGTTAGGAACCATCACTCTAGATGGAAAGCAGAGTTCCGTTAAAAAAGGCTAAAGTGAAATATAGGAATACTAAAGTACTAAGGCCAAATGGATTCAGAGCCAGTTATACTAGATTATAGGAAGATACAAAGTGTATGTATTTTGGTAAAATGGAATTTTAAAATACTTTTAGAGACTATAAGCTTTCCTGAAGAAAAGCTAAATTTAAAAAGACCCTTCAAAACAAATGATGAATAGAATTTAAAGAATTTAAAAGAATTTAAAGAAATTTTTCATTTTCAGCATAAGAAAACCTGGTTGAGGTGGTTGAGCTCAGGGCATGATCCCAGAGTCCTGGGATCGAGTCCCACATCGGGCTCCCCTTGGGGAGCCTGCTTCTCCCTCAGCCTATGTTTCTGTGTCTCTCATGAATAAATAAATAAAATTAAAAAAAAAAAAAGAAAAGAAAACCCTGTGGTGTCTAGCAAATTTCTTAAAAACATCTGAATTTATGAACTCATTCACTATGTTTGCCATCTGGATAAAGAGGCTGCATGGACTCAGAAATCCCTGGGGTCTTGAGGAGGTGATAGTAACTGGCCTTACGTGGTGGTCTTACTGATGTCCTGCACGCTTTGTAGTGGGTCAATGGTGTCAGGGCATCGAAGAATGCAGGGGGCAAATACAATGGCCAAAGCATTAGCAGACATTCGATTAGTTTCTTCCTGTAGAGCAATCCTAAGGAATAAAAAAGACAAGTAAAATGGTGATTAAAAGGGAAAATGGTAAGGACTTAAACAAACAAAAGACATGAGAGAAAGAAGATGTATGACATCAATCGCAGTGTACTTGTAGGATATTTGTATCAGTTTAAAGGAGACACTTATAGACTTTTCTGCCTCTAGAAAATGCACTTTCACTCTGCTCCTTACTTGAAGCAATATAGGCCAACAGGTAGCTTATCAAGGGAAATTTCTGACCCACTGCCATACACCTGATGAACATACCTGAAGAATGCAAAGTAGAGACTTCAAGGTATTTTCAGACAGTTGTATTAGAAATTCATCTATCATTTATCTAGTATTTACCAGATATTTATCTAATCAAAATAAAGATGGTATTTATTTATTTTTTATTTTATTTTTTATTTATGATAGGCACACAGTGAGAGAGAGAGAGAGAGAGAGAGGCAGAGACACAGGCAGAGGGAGAAGCAGGCTCCATGCACCGGGAGCCCGACGCGGGACTCGATCCCGGGTCTCCAGGATCACGCCCTGGGCCAAAGGCAGGCGCTAAACCGCTGCGCCACCCAGGGATCCCAAAGATGGTATTTATATTCAGAGAAAAGAGACCACTCCTGAAGTCTCTTTGGACAAGCAATTCTCGAGGACTATCTAAACCCACCTCCTATGAATTAGGTTTATATACCTCCTTAATACCTTCTAGTTCAGGAAGAAGGCAACAGGCTAGACTACACAGTGCCACTATGAGACTGAAGTTGTTATATGGCTCAAATAGGGTAGAGAATTCCTTGCCCTGCAGTCCAACTCAGTTGAGGATTTCTGCTCCAAGGAATTATAAAGCACCTGCTTGAGGTACTGACTTTATAAATAAGAAAAAGAAGATCTGTCAGTTTTCCAAATGAAGGAGTTCCTCACTTACTGAAAAGAAAAAAAAAAAAAAACTATTACACATTGCCTTGCTCCTTGAAATTACCTAACTAGATGAAAGATGAGGCGTTCCAGCGTATTGAGATGAGTTCGGGAGAGCTGGTCAATCACAGAGTATACACCACGGATGGTTTCTTTCCTCTCCTGAAGGCCTAAAAAGAGTAAGGACACCCAGTAAGACTGAATATTCCCTTATATGCTATATCTTCCTCCTGAACAGATAATAGGTAGCAGGGGAGCCTGGCTCTAAATTTTAAAGTTTTAGGAGAGGCAGTTTTACCTGTATCGCAGGAAAAGAGCAGTTCACAGTTACCACACCAATTTTCCTTTGCTTGAGTTCTAAATTCACTAAACAGTCTCCTGAGTTTTAATCTATATCCTAGAAATCCTTATTAGAGCAAGGGGAAAGAGATGCCCTAATTTTTTTTTAGGCATTTTGTGGCAGACTGATTCCCTATCAAAATTAATTGCCATGTAATTTATAAATCGGTCTTAGGGGAATCTGAGGAGTCATTTGTCAGGGCCTACACACTTCTAGGCAGGCCTTCAGCAACATCCTACACATCTAAAACTAAACTCCATCACCTGGTAGGCTTGGCATAAAACAGACAGCAGAGTTCTTGCCTAGATTCACAATTTAAATGAATATAAGCCAGCCCTTAAATATATCTAGTCTTTTAATTTATTTATAGTCTTTAGCCTGTGCTTACCCATAGCTCGAAGAAATTCCTCATAGAGTTCAAAGGTCATGAGTGGATTGGGCAAATCGCGAAGCCATTGTTTAAATACACTTGCAATGACATGTATGTTATAGTCATCCAGGTTTACACTCTCAGCATCTATTTAGAGACAAGAGTTAGACAACAAAGCCAAAACATGCAAAGAGATTCAAATAACTCACTTTAGAAACGATTAGCACCAAAAGAAGGCTTCATGTTTTTAATCAAACCAGTATCTTCTACGATCTAATTCCATGGTTTGGAATAGACTTCTAACTGTGGTAAAGAAACAGCTTTTAGTTTATTTGTTTTCTAAATCTCTTGTAGACTGATAGATACATAAAAGATCATATGCTTTCATGTTAAAGAACTGTTAAATACAGCTATAAATGTTTCTAAATGTTTGCTCTCAATTTCTGTACTTAAATTGTGGATTGTTCTATGAGCC
Organism: Canis lupus baileyi; assembly: GCF_048164855.1. Lineage (NCBI taxonomy): Eukaryota > Metazoa > Chordata > Mammalia > Carnivora > Canidae > Canis > Canis lupus. Next base: position 38,854,551 of record NC_132869.1, read on the forward strand.
ACACTTTGAGTAGCAATGTTTTAGATGGCAGGTGGGAAAAAAGCCCAGAGGACATTTTCTGAGAGTAAGGTTAATTTTAAGTCATCTTTAAAGGTGAAAGGACGTAAGTGAACATAGGAAATGTAAAGAACCCACCCGTACTCTGTGTCACTTATAAACTCCCAACGTTATACAAAAGAAGTGACTGGGAGGATATAGGATAAATGATTTTTCACCTGTGCTGACCCAAGGTACAAGAGTCAGCAGCTACCTTTAAACTAACGAAGATGGCGTCTCTGGTAGGCAGAACATCCTGCTTGACTTTTACCAGGCATTTTCTATTATTATTTCCATACTGACCAATCTCTCCCTGATTTGCTTATTTAAAAACAAAAAAAACAAAACAAAAAAACTAGAAAGAAAAAGCACGTGGGTAGGTTCTTGGAGATACAGAGACAAGCTTTGTATCAAAGTGTGTTTCAAAACAATCTATTCCTTCTCTAAAGTGGTAAAGAGTAGAAGTTTACAATGAAACCAAAGTCAAACTCCTGTATATGTATTCCAGGGCTGAGGCTATAGCTAGCTCTACACAGGTACATGTTCAATCCACTAATTAACTATGTCATGAATGTAGGAAGGTGAGAACATGCATCAGAAAGACACTTGGGGGACACCTGAGTGGCTCAGCAGTTGAGCATCCGCCTTCGGCTCAGGATATGATCCTGGGATCCTGGGATCAAGTCCTACATCGGGCTCCCTACAGGGAGCCTGTTTCTCTCTCTGCCTATGTCTCTGCCTCTCTTTCTCTGTCTCTCATGAGTAAATAAAATCTTTTAAAAAACAAAACATCAGCACACTGCTCATGATCATCAACAGACCATCATTTAATTTCCCTGAATCTAAAATTTCTTGTTAATTACAGATATCATGACTTCACTCAATAGTTAAGATTTTATTTTATTTTTTTTAAGATTTTATTTACTTGAGAGAGAGAAAGAGAGCATGAGCAGGGGGAAAGGCAGAGAGAGAGGGAGAAGCAGACTCCCCACTGAGCAGGGAGCCCAAGGCAGGGCTCAATCCCAGGATCCTGCAATCCTGACTTGAGCCAAAGGCAGACGCTTATTAACCCACTGAGCCACCCAGGTGCCCATAAGATTTTAAATGCCAGCTGTGTGAAGTACCTAATAGTGCCTTGTATAAATGACACACTCAGTATGCATTTGCTGAACTGACCACACAAAAATAAGACTTTTACAAAGCCACAAAATGATTTAACAAGCACCACAGAAAAGACTGCATTCTTCTGGCTGCAAGAAAAAGATCAACATGTAATGAAAAGTTTAAAAGTATGAAATGAAAAAAAAAAAAAATAAAAAAAATAAAAGTATGAAATGACCTACTTAAATAAAAGCAGTTGGTCTTGATTTAGAGAGCGCTATCTTACCTGTATCTAGACCTTGTCGAAGCTCCTTGATTTTATTAGTTGAACCAGACTTTCGGTAAATACCTTCTGTGTACAGTCCATGCATTTCAATGTAGTTTATGAGCTTTTCTACCACTAAAGGAACAGTGCGTTCTTCACTGGTCAAACGGGACAATTCAACCCCAAATTGTCGAGATGACAGCTCTGGATCATACTAAATGGAAGATAAATTTTTGTTTACAAACATATTCAAACATCTTTAAACATGTTTAACCAGTTATTTAAGAGGAACTACTTTTCATTTCCCTGAAGTTTCATGAGCATAGCTTTAAGAATTGGAAGGAAAGGGGAATTAATGGTTAACACTGATGGTATATATCAAGTCAGGTATTTCATATTTGCAATAGAAATATCACTTTTCTACCTCACAGGGTTATTATAAAGATTAAGTAACTGATGAACAAAAATAGTACAGTATCTGATATATGACAAATGCTCAATAAACTGGTAAAGAAATAATGCTCGTGGGCAGCCCCAGTGGCGCAGCGGTTTAGCGCCACCTGTGGCCTGGGGCGTGATCCTGGAGACCTGGGATCGAGTCCCATGTCGGGCTCCCTGCATGGAGCCCACTTCTCCCTCTGCCTGTGTCTCTGCCTCTCTCTCTCTCTGTGTCTCTATGAATAAATAAATAAATAAAATCTTAAAAAAAAAGAAATAATGCTCGTTGCAATGATTAAAACAAAATAAACTTTAGCCAAACTTCTTGCTATTACTTTGACACAAACATGTATACATACACACATATATAATTTATTTAAATGGCCATCCCCAAAGCATTAGGAATGTTAATAAAGATCTGTGAAAGCAAAAAAATAAAATACATCAGGGTATTAAACAAAAACTTTAAAATCATTTGATTTGAAACCAACTAATTTAAAGCAAACATGCTAAAAAAGTATTTCTTGAAATTAAGAGAAAAATTAATTTCACTATTTTCAACTAAAAAAATTTGAGTTTTCTAACTTACTTCACAGTTAGCATTATACCTTCTAGACCCATCCATGTTGTTGCAAGTGGCAAGATTCATTTTTTATGGCTGAGTAACATTCCATTGTGTATATACATCACATCTTTATTCATTCATCTATTGATGGACACTTGGCTCGCTTCTATAATTTGGCTATTATAAATACTGCTGCAATAAACATACAAGTGCATATATCTTTTTGAATTACTATTTTCATATTCATTTGGTAAATACAAAGTAGTGAAATACAAGATCATGTGATAACTTTATTTTTAGCTTTTTGAGGAACCTCCATACTGTTTTCCACAATGGCTACACCAGTTTGCATTCCGACCAACACTGCATGAGGGTTCCTTCTATCCACGTCCTTGCTAACACTTACTTCTTGTGTTTTTGAGTTTTAGCCACTTTGATAGGAGTGAGATATCTCACTATGGTTTTGATTTGCATTTCCCTAATAGTGAGTGATGCTGAGCATCTTTTTCTATGTCTGATGGCCATCTGCATGTCTTCTTTGAAGAAATATCTGTTTGTCTTCTGTCCACTTTTAAATTAGATTTTTTTTTGTGTTGAGTTGTGTAAGTTCTGTTTGTATTTTGGATATTAACTCTACTAGATATTTCATTTGCAAATAATCTTCTATTCAGTAGGCTTTTAGTTTTGTTGACTGTTTTCTTTGTTGTGCAAAAGCTTTTTATTTTGATGTAGTACCAATAGTTCATTATTGCTTTTGTTTCCCTTGCTTCAGGTGACATATCTAGAAAAATGCTGCTATAGCCAATATCAGAGACCTTATTGCCAGTGTTCTAGGATTTTAATGGTTTCATGTCTCACATTTAAGTCTTTCATTCCATCAGAGTTTATTTTTGTGTGTGCTGAAAAAGTGATCCACTTTCATTCTTCTGCATACAACTGTCTAGTTTTCCCAACACCAATTCTTAAAGACACTTGTAAATTCTTGCCATATCTTTTAGATTCCTCTGGTCCAATGTTTCATTCAAAGTCACAATTTCCATATTGATTTTCTGTTTGTATGACCTATTCATTAATGTAATGGGTTATTAAAGTCCCTTACTATTATTGTATTACTAACAATTACTAATGTTAGTTATTAGCTGCTTTATGTATTTGGGTGCTCCCATGTTGGGTGCATAAATATTTACAATTGTATCTTCTGGCTGGATTGTTCCTTTTATGAGTACATAATATTCTTCTTTGTCTCTTAATAGTCTTTGTTTAAGAAAGCCAGGTTAGCAATAGTTGATATTGGACAAAATAGACTTTGTTATTTTTTTAAGATTTTATTTATTCATGAGAGACACGGGGGCGGGGGGCAGAGACACAGGCAGAGGGAGAAGCAGGCTCCATGCTGGAAGCCTGATGCGGGACTCGATCCCGAAACTCCATCCGAGACTCCAGGATCATGCCCTGGGCCAAAGGTGATGCTAAACCGCTGAGCCACCCAAGGATCCCCCAAAATGCACTTTAAAACAAATACTGTTAGGGGCATCTGGCTGGCTCTGTCAGAGGAGCATGCAACTCTTGATCTCAGGTCATGAGTTCAAACCTCATTTGGATATAGAGATTACTAAAAAAAAAAAAATTAAGAGTCCCCTTTTAAGTAGGGCTACTTTAGTGGTGATGAATTCCTTTAACTTTTGTTTGGGAAATTCTTTATCTTTCCTTTTATTCCAATTCATAATTGGCTGGATAGAATATTCTTGGTTGCAGGTTTTTTTCTTTCAGTTTTCAATGTATCATATGCCACTCCATTCTGGCCTTCAAAGTTTCTACTGAAAAATCAGCTGTGAGCCGTAAGGGGTTTCCTTTGTTTTTTCCATCTCTTTTCTCTTGCCTTTTTTTTTTTTTTTTTTAAAGATTTTATTTGATAGAGAGAGAGAGAAAGAGAGAGAGAGAATGAGAGGAGAAAGCACATAAGCAAGGGAAGTAGCAGGCAGAACAAAAGGGAGAAACAGGCTTCCTGCAGAGCAGGGAGCCCAATGCGGAGTTTGATCCCAGGACCCTGGGATCATGACTTGGGTTGAATATAGACACTTAACTGACTGAGCTACCGAGGTACCCATCACTGACTGCCTTTAATATTATCTCTTTATCAATATTTTTGGCCATTTTATTTACTGTCTTCATGTGGACCTCCTAAGGTTGATTTTGTTGGGGCATCTCTGTGCTTCCTGGATCTGGATTTGTTTCCCTCTCCATATTAGGGAAGTTTTCAGCTGTTATTTCTTCAAATAAATTTTCTGCCCCTTTTCTGGCTCTTCTCCTTATGGGGTCCCTATTGTGTGAATGCTATTATACTTGATGGTGTTCCTGAGTTCCCTTAGTCTATTTGCATTCATTATTATTATTATTATTTTTCTCTCCCCTGTTCAGTTTGATTACTTTCCATGACTGTCCTCCAGGATGCTGATCTGTTCTGTTTCCTCGAATCTACCATTTATTCTATCTAATGTATTTTTAATTTCAGTTATTATGTTCTTAATCTCTGATTGGTTATTTTTCACATTTTCATTTGAGGATCTCAGTGAGGTCTTCCCCTCTTATCTTAAATCCAGTGAGTATTTTTATGACTATTACTTCAAATTCTCTATCAGGCATATTACTTATCTCTGTTCTCTTGCTGTGATCTTGTCCTATTCTTTCATTTGGGACATATTCCTCTGTCTCCTAATTTTGCCTAACTCTCTGTGTCTGCTCCTATGTGTTAGGAAAGTCAGCTACATCTCCTGCTCTTGAAAGTGGTAGCTTTATAAAACAGAGGTCCTATAATGGCTTAGAGTTCAATGTCTCCTGTTCACCAGAACCTGGTGCTTCAGGGGTATCTCCTATGTGTTTTGCATGCACCCTGGTAACGTGATTGAGCCATGTTTGCCTTCAGTCCAGTTATCTACAATGGCTTTCTCTGCCTGTTGAGGGCAGGTTTTGGTCCCTATATTGTTCGTGGGCCAGTCTGGGGCCACCATGGACTTGAATTGAATCAGACCAGGGGCTTGCCAGAGATGCAGTAGCACTAAACTATAGGGTGCTTTCCCTGTGTTGTCCCCTGAGAAGCTTTTGTTTGTGGGCAGGGCCTGCAATTGTACTGGTGTGCATGGTTATATTTCACTCTCTCTGGAGCAGGAATCACTTTGGAGTGGTGCTGGTTCCTGTCATGGCCACTTGCATACTGTCAGGCTCATGATACAACTTTTGATGGGCTCTGGCCAACGGTGTATTGGAGGGGGGCATTTCCACAGGAGAACATGGAGGCAGGTACACTGTTAGTAAGCTAGGTGGAAAGAGTTCTTGCAGCACTAGCTCTCGTAGGTGCCCATGTTTCTAGGCTTGGGGACAGGGAAGGAAATGGCACTCAGCAACTCTTCTGTTCTTGGAGAAGTTGCCCAAAGAGCCCTGCCTCTCCAGCACATGCTCTGAGATTAGAAAATCTCCTTCCTATATTCCCTGGGCATTTTTCAAACTACTGCTTCTATGCTGTATCTCAGCAGGGCCGTTTGTTATTCTGTCTCTTTAAATGTGAGGGCTCCACCTTCCCAGTTCCCCCAGAGCCAAGTCACTGTTTTCTAAATTTCCAGGGTTAAGCCCCCACTGACTGTCAGGTCCCTCTGGTTTTCAAAGCCAAATGCTATGAGGATTGATTTTTCCCATGTGAGTACCCCAAGTCTGGTGCCTTTATTTTTTAGAATCTCCATTTGCCCCTGTTTTAAATGTGTATTTTCATTTTCTGATAAAAAAGAATTTTTCTTTTTACCTATTATTTCAACATATTAAAGAATTTTAAGTACACATCTGGTAATTCAGTAACTGAGCCATCCATGAATCTATTGTCTACTTGTTTTTTTTCTCAGTCTCATATCTAGTATTATTTAAAATATCTAATATTATATATGAACAAATTAATAAGTGATGTAATCTCTCTTTAAAGAGGGTACATCCTCCGAAGGGTAGCCAAATTAAGGAATGAACCATCTTAATCTAATCATGGACTGCCTCAGAGCTAGTTTTCAGGTTTTATAAAGCCCAGCCTATCAGTGATTTACTCCCTTTCCTAGAGTACAGCTCTTCAGAGGTCTCATTTAGAGTGTAGGGTATTCACTAGAGTCTCTCTTTGAAGGTATATCATTACAACTCCAGTTTTTCTTTCCTTAGCAATGTGAAACTACAGAAAAATCTTTTTTTTTATCCAGCTTCTTAGCGTTTTATCCTATGTAGCTTAAGAATTCAGAAAATGCCTTGAAGGAAAAAAACCTCTGAATTTCAGGGTTAAGTCTGGATCATGGTCCCTCAGGTCCTGGCAATCCCAAACTCCACATTTTATCTCCATAGTCCTATGAAATTCCTAAAAGTTTTGCTGACTTCCATAACTCTTGAATGTGGCCCTCTACACTGAACCTTGTTTTCTTGTGCTACAGCAAAAATTGACAAATTCCCACTAGGAGAAAAACCTCTCACAGACAGATCCATCACTCTGCAATTATCTTCTCTCTAGGAGCAACATCCCAAAAGTCCAATCTGATTGGGCAGCTCTCTGATGTGCCAGCAACAATTTTTTCAGATATTCTCAGCATGGATTAGTCTGCCACAAGCTATTCCATCTTAGCTGGAAGCAAATGTCCCACATTCATTGTATTTTAAGCCTTGAATAAAATTTCACTTTGTACCTTGCCATGATTTGTCAACTAATTTGGAACAGATGCAAATTCTGTACATGGGCTGTAAATAATACACACATACATTTATATTACAGTTCAGATTTGCATAGTATTGTCACAACCATCAATATATGACTAATAAATTTTTTTAAATGACTATATATCAATGAAAGCCTGAAATCTTTAAAAAAAAATCAGTGTTTCCTTGAAGATAAAGTATCATAATACATATCCAAGTAGAAATATACAAAAACACCAATGGGCTGCTGGTGGATTTTGTTGTTGATGTTAAAATCTTTAGTTATAGCCGACTACTTTCAAGACAATTCTGAGGAAGACTTATGAGTATTTAATGAAGTAGGCAATCTTTAAAAGCAGTGTTTTAACAAACTATTAGCAGTGAAATCAGTTTAGTAGCTCTTCCAAGTAGTAAAGGTACATATAGTTCCAGGAAAATCCACCCAATTATACAAATATATCTTTCTATATATGTATGCTGGATCACGACACAAAATATATTTCTGTCATTTGTGGTCAAAAAGTTTGAAAACCACTGTTCTATAAAACCATCAAAGAGGACTTGATTTCTTTCACAAGGCAGAGAAGATCAATATATCTGTTATTTATTATTCATAGGTGATAATTTCTTACCTTTTTAGAGCACTTGGCTGTGGTTTTTAGACAGCATTTCTTATGGCAAGCATATTTGCATACTGAAAAACAGGGTAAGAATGCAGCATTTTTAGAAATCTGTACATCAATGACAAGAACTTTAAAATTTTACTTTATTATAAAAACTTTATTTGGATTAATTTTTTTCTTTAAACATGATACTGCTATAATATCATATACATACTTGGCATGTTGTTAGAATAAAAAAAGGGTTTTAACATATTCTATTTAAAAAAATGAAGTTGAAAAATATGCCTAAAATTTCTAACTTCTGTCTCTGAAAAAGCTTTCGTATGCTCCCACCATATTCCTACAGAATATTTTCTTTCTGGCTTGATTCACAAATTAGTCTTTATGCTCTCCTAATATACTTGCTCCACAATCTGCTCAAATGCCAGAAATACCTATTAAGACTCATTCCAATGGATAAGAAAAGCATCACTGCCAAAGACACTTACTGAAAGAAAAACAAGGTACATAGCACATTAAGATAGTAGAGAGGCCTTATAATCTTAGAAAGTTCAGAATAGAGCTCTGAGGAACCAGAACATAAACAGTATCAGTTGTGACTGGGAAGACAAGATAAAGTAAATGTTCAGAAGAGAAATTATTCCTTGAGCAGGAGAGAACAAGGTGGCTAGGCAGTTGACAAGTGGGAAGAAGTAGTGAGAGGAGAATATTGAAATATATTTGACCTATGTCATTTTGCTACACCAGCTCTGGCTCCTGGATATAAACACCTAAATATCCTTGAACTTCTAAAGTACAATGTGGGGTTTTCAAGGCTGAGAGGGAGGCCATATAATTCTACTGATGAAATCACCAGTATAATCATAGTTAGTTAATTCTATTAAGAAACTAAACCAAGCCCACACAAGTCATAAAAAAGCAGATTTCTTACATTTTCAGGTTTTTTTAAAGATTTTATTTATTTATTCATGAAAGACCCTAAGAGAGAGGCAGATACATAGGTAGAGGGAAAAGCAGGGTCCCTGTAGGAAGCCCAATGTGGGACTCAATCCTAGGACCCCGAGATCACACCCTGGGCCAAAGGCAGACGCCCAACTGCTGGGCCACCTAGGTGTCCCACATTTTCAGTTTCAAAACAAAATTGAACCAAACTTACAGGCTTCAGACTAACATTAAACTGTCAAGTTAATAGCAAACTACTTCCCATTTTTCTCTCACTGTTTTTTTTAGACTATTGATAATAAAAAAAGAAACCACTAGTGAATGTCAGAACAAGTGAACATTTCAAGCAATAATGGTGATTTCACTGAGGCAAACATGAGTTTCATTCTTGTCCTACTGCACCAAGCCCTTCTTAACATTTCATTCATTCAATTCTGGTCCACTAGTAAGCAAAACCTCACAGAATTACTCAAAGCACCACAGTAGGTGTATGGCATGACAAAAGCATAAGCTAAAGGTCCTCTGTAAGCCAGAACTAAGGTGACCTATAAAAAGTTTCAACTCACATTCTAGGACTTATACATTCTGATGAAAAGATTATAGTAGAAAAAAGCATCTTTTTGGTTATAATCTAATAATTTTTTCATTACTCATCCAACTATCTACCCAGTAAAAACTTACCAAAACTTATAATACCTGCACTGCTAGACACTAGTGATACAGAAGAAACAATTAAGTTTCTGACCTTACAGAGCATAC